>NC_044036.1:338679248-338979248 GCF_901765095.1 Microcaecilia unicolor
AGGTTATTTTGCATGATATAATTGGCTAGCTGTGAATATTCAACACTTTGTCCAATTTGGTCGGTAAACTTAGCCAGCAATCTAAATATCAGTCCTATCTTTGGCCGCTGTTAGTATATAAGTAATGCCACACTGGGAAAAGACCAAGGGTCCATCGAGCCCAGCATCCTGTCCACGACAGAGGCCAATCCAGGCCAAGGGCACCTGGCGAGCTTCCCAAACGTACAAACATTCTATACATGTTATTCCTGGAATTGTGGATTTTTCCCACGTCCATTTAGTAACGGTTTATGGACTTGTCCTTTAGGAAACCATCCAATCCCTTTTTAAATTCTGCTAAGCTAACCGCCTTCACTTTCTCTGGCAACGAATTCCAGAGTTTAATTATACGTTGGGTGAAGAAAAATTTTCTCTGATTTGTTTTAAATTTACTACACTAGTTTCATCGCATGCCCTCTAGTCCTAGTATTTTTGGAAAGCATGAACAGACGCTTCATATCCACCTGTTCTACTCCACTCATTATTTTATATACCTCTATCATGTCTCCCCTCAGCCGTCTCTTCTCCAAGCTGTATAGCCCTAGCCTCCTTAATCTTTTTTCATAGGGAAGTCCCATCCCCGCTATCATTTTAGTCGCCCTTCTCTGCACCTTTTCCAATTCTACTATATCTTTCTTGAGATGCGGCGACCAGCATTGAACACAATACTCAAGGTGCGGTCGCACCATGGAGCGATACAATGGCATTATAACATCCTCATACCTGTTCTCCATACCTTTCCTAATAATACCCAACATTCTATTCGCGTTCCTAGCCGCAGCAGCACACTGAGCAGAAGGTTTCAGTGTATTATCGACGACACCCAGATTCCTTTCTTGGTCCGTAACTCCTAATGTGGAACCTTGCATGACGTAGCCATAATTCGGGTTCTTTTTTCCCCACATGCATCACCTTGCACTTGCTCACATTAAACGTTATCTGCCATTTAGCCTCCCAGTCTCGTAAGGTCCTCTTGTAATTTTTCACAATCCTGTCGCAAGTTAACAACTTTGAATAACTTTGTGTCATCAGCAAATTTAATTACCTCGCTAGTTACTCCCATCTCTAAATCATTTATAAATATATTAAAAAGCAGCGGTCCTAGCACAGACCCCTGAGGAACCCCACTAACTACCCTTCTCCATTGTGAATACTGCCCATTTAACCCCACTCTCTGTTTCCTATCCTTCAACCAGCACTCAGCATTAACCTGGCTGGTTAAGTTTAAGCCTGCAAAAAAAACAAAAGAGATTCAGTGCTGGCCACCAGAAACTTTCTGGCATTGAATATCTGAGATCAGCGCCGATTGTGGCACTTAGTAGGCCTGCCTCCCATGGGCTGAATTGCGGCTGGATAGCATTTACTGTGTGTAGTTGCTCAGCTGACCTGGGAAAGTCTCTTTCTACTGGGTAAAAATGCATTTGTTTTGTGAAATCTGGGCAGCATTCACACGTGTTGTATGTGTGTAAATATATTTAACTAGTAAAAAAGGCCCGTTTCTGGAACGAATGAAACGGGTGCTAGCAAGGTTTTCCTGGGAGTGTGTATGTTTGAGAGAGAGAGAGCCAGAGTGAATGTGCGGGTGTGTGACAGAGTGAGACTGTCTGTGTGACAGTGTGTGTGTGAAAAAGTGTGTGACAGGGCCCCCTCCCCTGTTCCTAATGCCTCTCACCCCGTTCCCTCCCCTCCTTTTCCTCCTCCTTCCCACACTTTGGGTTTCTTAAGGCTTTCAAAAGTCTATGTACCCCCGTGGCCCTAATGCCCAGTATCCGGATACCCCACCGCTTTCCTCCTCACCCCTCCCCCAAGATGTAATACTTTCACGTCCTTCATTTTTAAAAAAAAGTGTCCTATCTACCCTATGTACAAATGACCGGCATTCAGATTGTGTTCCTCTCGTAAATTTTCATTTCTTTCATTCATTCAGAACTCCCCCCCCCCGAACACTTTTGGTTCACTCAGTCTTTTTAAACTGTCCTATGTAACCTTTGTGCTAATGGCCAGCATTGAGATTGTTTTCCTGTCCCAAATTTGCATGTCTTTCAGTCATTCACAACTCCCCCCCCCCCCCCCCTTCTCCAGTTTAACCCTTTGGTTTCCTTCAGTCTTTTAAAACTCTCCTATGTACCCTGTCAGATTGTTTTCCTTTCCCAAATGTTCATGTCTTTCAGTCGTTCAGAACTCCCCCCTCCCCCCATTTAACACTTTTGGTTCCTTCAGTCTTTTAAAACTCTCCTATCAACCCTGTGTCCTAATGGCCAGCATTCAGATTGTTTTGCTTTGCCAAATTGTCTGTCACTGATGTCACTGAGGTCAGTGCATGCCTGCCTAGCAGACCACTTCCGGCAGGCACGGTCCCAAGCACATCCTGTTGGAGGTGAGAATTATTATATGGGATTGTATAGCATGCAGATTGGCATTTTACCTTGTCCCTTGAGAAATTGTTTTAATATTTTGTGTTCGGTGAAGAAAGAAGGTAGTTTCCAGAATAGGATGTTCTTTAGCATCAGCAGCAGATGAATCCAGAGACGGGTGGGTGGATTGTGACTATCTACCAGCAGGCGAAGCTGGAGAGTCCCAATTTGTACCCCGTTTTATTGGACAGGGTGCTCCTGGTCAGTATTCCCTATCTCCAGCAGGCAGGTGCTTCTGGCTTCATCTGGCTGCTGTTTCTGTTCCGGGTAACTGGTTCAGTAAGCTTGTGAGTGCTGGGCTGAGCGGTGCCAACTTTAGGGGGTACACCTGGTGAGGCCTCTTCCACCTTCTCCTTACAGCACCTCCAGTTTCTGTGGGGGGGGGGGGATCTTTTTAAGAACGCTATCTGGTGAATATTAGCACTGTTAGTACTATTGGGCTTTGAAGGAGAGCGAGCGCTATTGTCTCAGTTGCAGCACTGCCTTCTAGGGACGTCTAGACCCGCCTCAGGGTGAGTTTGATTTTTTTTTTTTATTACTAGCAGGGTGAGACTTGCGATGTCGGTCCCTCAGATGGTGGTGAAAGTAAAGTGCTGTAGCAAGCGGAGAACGGCATCGGGGACCCTCTGGGTGGGGGGGGGGGGGGAGGGAGATGTTCAGCCTCAGATGTGGCAGTGGATTTAGGTGCGAGTTCTTCCCACGCTTTGGACGCAAGACCGGCTTCTCGCTACCGCAGTTTCAGCAACCATTTTGGATTCCTGCATGTCGAATGCCACGGTAGTTGGGGTTGTTTTGCAGAGCCCTGATGTGGAGGCCCCATTTTCCCCGGAATTTATTTTGCTCTTACACAGAGCTTTCCTGTTGAAGAAAACACAGCAGAGTCCTGAAGGACCAGTGCAGCTCTATGGGCCCTCCATCTGTCCCAGAAGCGGGTACGGCAAAAAGACCGCATTTGGGGTCTTTCTCATTGAGCGGATCGCTTGCTCTTCTTTCTCTGGTTCTCTTGGTTGAGCGTATTTCAGTGCCATCCCTTTCCTCGCAGCAGGTGGAAGACCTGGAGGAGGGGGAACTAGTCTGAGATGAACCGGACGATCCCACGGCGTTCTGGATGTTCTATAATGGGGAGCTCCTGACCTTCGTTACTAAAGTCTTGCAGGCTTTAAATATTTTGGCCCCAGAGGCGCAGCCTGCAGTGGCAGCTAATCCTAAGATGGCAAATACCCACAAACCACCAAGGATCTTTCCTGTCCATGATGTGATGTAGGAGCTTATTTCTGCTCAGTTAGTCCACACTGGAGGCTAGCCTCCAGGTGGCCAAAGAGATGTCTTGCCTCTGCCCGGTGGTTTAGGCGGAGCTGAACCGCTTGGCGTTGCTGGGAGTGGATGTCTTGGTGGTGGCAGTCACTAAAGGGGGCATAGCCTTTAAGGATGTCCAGGACCACAAGCTGGAGTCGGCTTTAAAGCTTTCTTTTGAGGTCTCGGCCCTGTCTCTCAAGCTTGCCTTTTGTGCGTGCATCAAGCAGCAGATGTCATTCTGGAGTCCGGGGCACAGCATCCCTTGGAGTGTCCTGATGTAGAAATTATTCTGGCCTATTTTGGCCACTTATCTTGTGCGTGCGTCAGCCAAGTAGATCTCCCTGGCAGTTGTTGCATGACGCTTGTTGTGGCTCAGCCATTGGGTGGCGGATGCTGCCTCCAAACAGCAGCTGGTTAGGCTACTTTTAAGGACAAGCTTTTGGTTTGGCAGGACTTGGAGAAACTGGTTAAGGATCTGGGGGACTCTGGAAGTTTCTGCATCTGCTGGAAGCCCAGGCCTTCTAGGAAACCTGGGCAGTCGAAGCTGTGGTTCAAGGATAGTAAGTGTAAATCTAGAGTACTTAATTTAGGGTGCTACTTTCATGTTAAAATTTCCTTGTAAATGCTTTGTAACTTATGAATTGAATAATTACATATTTTTTCCCCTTTGAAATTGTTAGAATTCATCTCATCTAAGGAACATGTTAAATCACCTGTTGTCTTGCCTCCCTAATTAGAGCGCTGTAATGTCGGCTGTAGACACCCGGGCTGCCCCTACTGTTATAATTAATTTTTTCCTTATTTTATAGGTTTAATATTTCCTAGTATCTTTTGATCCATTTATTGGGGACAAATGTAAATCAAGTATCTTGTACTTTAAACCAAATTGGTTGTAAATTTCTTTTTACCTATTAATTTGATTTCTGATATTCTTATGTTTGTTTATTGATGTAAACGCAAATTTATAAATAAATAAATAAAAAAAGAAATACCAGCCAGGACGTTCCAGTTTTTCCCAGCAATCTCTGTATCGGCAGAAGCAGTCCTTTGGGTCAGACAGGCGCTCCGAGGGGACTGATTGTAGAACCCCCTCGGCCCCCTGGCCTTTGCAATGATGGTGTCTCGGACCACTCAATCCCAATTTGATGTACTGTCTCTTTCGAAGCATTAATCGAGGCGGTTTACATATAACTATTCAGGTACTTGCACTGACCCGGATGGGCTGACAATCTTAAGTATATTGTACCTGGAGCAATGGAGGGCTAAGTGACTTGTTTCCTCGTGCACTGGACTCTGCAAGAGGGCAGCGGTGCAGGACACCTTTCAGCGTTTACTCCAGTTAGGGGCGGTGGTTCCCTTCCCGTGCCAGGAGTGGGAACAGAGCATTATTCTGTCTACTTCGTAGTTCCCAAAAAGCGAGGGTTCCTACCACCCAGTTCTAGACCTTGGGGTGTCAGCCGTTGTCTCAAGGTCCGTCATTTTCACATAGAGATCATCCGATCCGTGATCGCGGCAGTTCAACCTGGTAAATTTGTCATGGCGTTGGACATCAAAGAGGCATATTTACACGTTCCAGTTTGGCCAGCCCATCAGCTCTTCCTTCGCTTCACAGTGCTGGGCTAGCACTTCCAGTTCTGAGCCCTCCCTTTCGGTTTGGCCACAGCCCCATGAACCTTTTCCATGGTGGTAGTGGTGGCGATGGCGTTGCTGATGGAGGGCATCAGAGTCCACCAGCTCCATTGCCGATTGGCTCATCAGGGCGTCATCCTGGCAAGAGAGTATGATAGCGATGGCCAGGGTCATGGCGCTCTTGGGTTGTCAATTTGGGCAAGAGTCATCTTCTGCCATCTCAATCTCTCGAGTATCTTGGGGTGGTTTTCTACACAGTGCAGGGCAGGGTGCTTTTGCCCATCCAGAGACGGGACAAGCTGAGGGCTCAGTTCAGTTGCTTCAATCCCCCGCACTGAGTATGGGATTATGCACAGGTACTGGGGTCTATGGCGGCAATGGTAGAGGTGGTACATTGGACTCGGGCTCATATGTTCCCGTTACAGCTCTCCCTATTGTCATGATGGCCCCCCCCAAGTCCCAGGATTATGAGTGGCATCTCCAGTTGCTGCCGGTGGCAAAGGCCAGTTTGCTCGCCAATCTGATTTGCAGGGTTCCGTTGGCTCCTCCCAGTTTGGGTTGTAGTGATCACCAATGCCAGCCTCTCTGGCTGGGGAGCACATTGTCTGTCCCAGTACACTCAGGGACTCTGGAAGTCGTTTGGTCAGTCAGTCGCTTGGAACTCCAGACTGTGCACCTAGTGCTCCGGTTGTTCGCTCATCTGCTGGAGGGGAAGCCGGTCCGAGTGTTCTCGGACAACATGACGACAGTAGCTTACATCAACCGCAAGGGGGGCACTCGCAGCACGGTGCTGGCACACGAGGTGGATTTGCTGTTGATTTGGGCGGTGCGTGATTTGTCTCTGCTGTCAGCAGCTACATAGCGAGAACGCAGAATGTAATGGCCAACTTTCTCAGTTGGCACAATATGAACCTGGGAGAGTGAGAGCTATCGGAGGTGGCCTTCCACTTGCTCATGCGGAAGTGGGGGGTTCCAGTGATAGACCTCATGACACATCACAATGCGAAGCCCCCAGGGTTTTCAGCAGGAGGCGGAGCTAAGGATTGGAGGGCGATGCACTGCTATAGCGGTGGCCGATGGCCGGCCTCCTCTACATATTTCCCCCATGGCTGCTTATCGGGCGAGTTCTTCACCGCATTCAAAATCGAGGTCACGTACTCGTTGGTCCAGACACAAGGGACCATCATGACAATAGGACGGCTATGGTACACAGACCTGGTAACTCTGTTGGTCGATCAGTCCTTCCGACAGCTTCGGGACTCCTGTGCCAGGGTCCCCTGGTTATGAAAGATTCTTTCCCCTTTGGTCTTACAGGGACTGGCTCTTAAGTGGTCGAGATTGAGGAAGAAGGGGTACTCGGATGAGGTTATTGCTGCCTTACTTTGCGCTAAAAAGCTGTCTACATGGCTTACGCACTGATGTGGCGTATTTGAGACCACTTGCTGTAGAGCCTGATCTCCTTTTCAGGTCTCCCTAATGCAGATTTTGGCTTTGTTGCAGAAGGGTTTTGCGATTACCTTTCTGCAAAGCAAGTAGAGACACTTGTCTGCTATCGCGACAGGGTTTCAGGCTCCTTCCTGGCTTTGCATCCGGATGTCATCCAGTTTATTAAGGGGTTATGCGGCTGTGTCCCATCTCCCCGCTGGCTCAACTGTGTCCCCCATGGAACCTTAATTTGGTTCTGTGATCCTTGCAGGGGGCACCCTTTGAGCCCTTGCAGAGAGCCACCCTGTAAGATCTTACTCTGAAATTGGTGTTTCTAGTTGCAGTCTCGTCTGCTTGAAGAGTGTCTGAGCTTCAGGCTCTCTCTTGCAGGGAGCCCTTTGTTTTTCTCGGAGGCAGGGGTCACGGTGTTCACAGTGCCGTCCTTTCTCCTGAAGGTGGTCTCCGCTTTTCATCTGAATCAGCCCTTCTTTCTGCCTTTGTTTCACGTGGACCAGTATCCAGAGGACTTTTCTCAATTTACATTTGATGAATGTGAGGTGTGTTCTCCTACGATGCTGCGATGAATGATTCTGCCGTCTTGTTGGGTTAAGGAAGCTGTCTCTTCAGCATATGTTCTGTCAGGTCGCAAGCCACTGACGGGGCTTTGCGAGCATTCCACTCGGGCGTTGGCGACTTCTTGCTTAGTGACTATAAATGACATCTGTAGGGTGGCGACTTTCACATTGGCGCATACATTTGTCAAATATTATCATGTAGATGTGACTGCAAGCACGGAGGCAGTGTTTGGGATCTCTGTTCTGGTGGCGGGAGTTTGGGCTCCCCACCCAGTTTAGGTACTGCTTTGCTACATCCCACCTTTCTCTGGATTCTTTTGCTGATGATACTATGAAACATATATTTTTAAATATTTTTCCTGATAATTTTCTTTTCTTTAGTCACAGCAGATAAATCCAGAGTCTCACCCGGTGCCAACAAGGAAGGAGCTGGGGAAGTGCACACTGGAACTGTGTTGGTGGTGGTAACTGTTTCTTGTTGGTATTCAGGCTTTTGTTTACATGGATATGGGAGGGGGCTGTGAGGAAGGAAAGGTATGGTTTACATGTTCTGTCCTATGCTGTGGTTATGAGAAATATTGAGGATGCCAGGAGAACTCCCTCCAATAAGATAGAGTGCTCTGTACTCTGTCTCTTGCAGGTAGATGATTACAACCCACCTGTCTCTGGATTCATCTTCTTCAACTAAAGGAAAGAAAATTTAGCCTGTAAGATAAAATTTTTCGCTCTCAGTGGTGGAATATGACGTGCATTGAGGTTGGAGCAGAATGAGTTATTAGAAATACTGAAAGGGACTAGACTGCAATTAACTGATGAAGGTACTTTAGTTAAGTAGGCCCAAAGCTGTGGAATTTTATTCTGTTATGATAGTAGCTAAGAGGTTTTAATAAAAAGCAACTTGACTAATATTTTTAGTTAGAGTATCTTGACAACAATTTAGTCTGGGGTTTTTTTTGGTTTTTTTTTATGAAGTAAGAGGTATATGGCGTTGTTTTTTTTTTTTTTGTTTGTTTGTTTTTTTAATGGTGGGGGGGGGGGGTTTTATGGTGGGTTTTTTGTTTTTGTTTTGTTTTGTTTCAAACATGGGTGAAGAGAATTTTGATTACTCCTGATCCAAGTAAGTCTCGAAGTGAGAGAGTACGGTAAATCTTAAGGTGATTAGAAAGCATATGAAAACCTGGGTGTTCCCTTATTAGTAGGCAGCCTGTATGTGGGAGCTGAGTGTTGGGTCCAAGTCCTGGTAGATGGATATTGGCATGGGATTTAAGGAGCTGTGATATTATCTGTACGCATGATTTGTGTGGGGTTTTTTTTGTTTGTTTTTTTTAAGCCACCTTGGGCAGCTTTTAATAGCTAAAAATTACTACATTAAAGTTTCTCACACTCAAGGCACGTGTTATCTTACCTAGAGATTAAATTTGCCACTTTAGCCCATGGTTTCAAACCTTAAAACCGCCCCCAAATCAAACATAAAATCAATACATACAAACACATTCTTTGTGAATACACAGCAGAAAGGAGTTCATGTGAAGTTTACACTTAGGGTTATAATTTTGTTCGTTTATAGAAAACCAGATCTCAACCTGATAGTTCTGTACCTAATGGGGGCTTTCTTGATATGTATCTAAATAGTGCCAGAGGAGCTGTAATATCTTTACGAGGGGGTGATTGGGAACAGACATTTAACATTTTTTATATTTTGAACATGTGAAAGAATTGAGGGTCCCGGGGTCCTGCCTCATTAGCTGGAGTGATTATAGTAGAAAGCCAGGAAGATTTAAAGGCCCCAAATTGTACCATTTATTAAACTAGTAAAGGGAGGGAGGGTCTGTAAAAGTCAAAGCCCCCTTTTTTGCTATGAATCATTGTGCTGTAATTTGTAATTGGGGGGGGGGGGGGGGGGGGAGAGAACTGATTTGATGTAATTCAAACCTGTTTTGTATGTTTTCTGTTATATTCTTTTAAGCGTAATAAAAATTGTTTGAAGCTAACGAGGAAAGTTAATCTGAAAATGCCTGGAGTCTTACTCGTCCCATCCCTGCAAGGAAATGTGCTGCATCCCCAGATCAATAACCCTTATGTAACTGCTCTGAGCTTTGCTTGGGATAGACTACTAAATATTTCTAGTACTACATACCCGGTGCTGCGTTAGCACATCAGAGCTCTTGGACCTGTGTGTGGAGTATGACTCGGTCTGGTAGTGATAGTCTAGTTTCTGACTTGGCTGGTAGGATGTTTTCTTGGTCCTTCATTAGGACCCAATACAGTCTTTTGGTGTGCATGTCTCAGCGTGTGCTCTCTCTCTCTAATTTTGCAGCTGTTAAAATAAAGAAAAACAAGGACAATGTGAAATTTAAAGTGCGCTGTAGTAAATACTTGTACACCCTGGTTATCACAGACAAGGAGAAGGCTGAGAAACTGAAACAGTCCCTGCCTCCAGGTCAGTACCACGCATGCTTCAGTTAGATTGAGTGAGCAAAAGTTGGTTTGCACCTGTTGAATAGTAGGTACACATAGGTGAAAGGGGGGATGTGCCAGAAACATTTCCTACTACTACTAACTAGCATTTCTAAAGCGCTACTAGGGTTACGCAGCGCTGTACAATTTAAACATAGAAGGACGGTCCCTGCTCAAAGAGCTTACAATCTAAAAGACAAGAGAACAATCTAAAGACAAGTGAACAATCTAGAGGACGAGTGAGCAGTTAATCTAATAGAGGGGATAGATTGGGGCATTCTGTCTATCTAGAGCGGTTAGGCGCCGAAGGCAGCATAGAAGAGGTGAGTTTTAAGCAGAGATTTGAAGATGGGTAGGGAGGGGGCATGGCGTATGGGTAAAGGAAGATTGTTCCAGGCATAGGGTGAAGCAAGGCAGAATGAGCGGAGCCTGGAGTTGGCAGTGGTGGAGAAGGGTACTGAGAGAAGGGCTTTGTCCTGTGAGCGGAGGTTACGGGCGGGAACATAGGGGGAGATGAGGGTGGAGAGGTAGTGAGGAGCCGCAGACTGAGTGCACTTGTAGGTGAGGAGGAGGAGCTTGAATTGTATGCGATATCTGATTGGAAGCCAATGAAGTGATTTGAGGAGAGGGGTGATATACAGCTGTATACAGCTGGTCAAAGGGTGGCTGAACTGGCTTTGGACAGCTTATGAAAGAAAAGTCACATGTGTTTGCCTCCCTTAACTGACCTCTTCCTCAAAGTACTCCCTACGTGGACATGGGAAAAAGCCTTCCTGAGAATGACACTTGGGACAAACTGACTACCGGTTGGCTTAATGGTGTCTAGGGATGGAGGGGGGGGGGGGACAGAATATCAACCGTTGCTCAACAGCAACATCTACTGGTTAGATTTAGGGTCCATATTAGCCAGGTTGCAAAATACCGTAGTTGATTGATGGTTCATGGCCCTAGCTGAAAGCCTAAAAGAGTAATCTGGTCCGACCTCAGCTTGCTGAATGTGACTAGGCCATCTCGGAGAATGACGTTTAAGTACTTGGTAGCCCCATGTGGCATAAAGCTGTGATGTACAATATGTTATTGCAGCATTGCTGAGAGGGCCACCACGAAGGTGGCGTCAAAGGGGAAGGAGTCTTTTGAGTTACCAGTGGGGTCTGTTTAAATAATCAGCTTCAGGAGCGTTCAGAGTCTGGATAGTGGGTAAAGTCCAACTGAAGACGAGGACCGTCCAACCCAATTGGGTGAATCAGCAAGGAATTGTTTCTAGGGCACAGAATCTACTGGGAGGGACCTTTAAATTGTGTACAGTCTGTTTTTAAATGCTTTTGCTCCTGCATATCTATCGGATCTTGTGGATTTTTTTTTTTTTTCACAACGTCATGGTGCCCCATTAGATAGACTAGCTTTTTTTTATTGTAGTATCCTAGTCCTAAGGATGTTATTTATAGGCCTGTTTTTGATGGATTATTTTCTTTTCAGTCTGTGAAATGGTGGGATTCTTTACCTTTGAGTTTTAGAACAACAGGCCAATCGAAATGGTTTAAGAAAGCTCTTAAAACACATCTTTTTGTTTTTTTTTCTAAACTATTTAATAAGTAATGAAATGTATTCTTAAAAACTTGTAGCTCGCAAGGCAGGCCTTGTACTTTGAATCTTGTGTAAACCGCAGGGAGCTGTTATGGGATCTTGCTGGGTTTAAGTGCCTATGTAAAAAAAATGTAGGTTTCACAGCTGTTTCTTACTGCCTCCTCTGAATCCAAATATCAGATGTGCAGAAGCAGGTAAGTAGCATATGTGAAGGAGAGGTGTGCAGGGGTTTTCGATTGACAACTTTATAAGTGTGGTCTTGGTACCCAGTGTACCCTTTTGGTTTTGGGTTTCCACTGTTAAGGATGTTACAGCTTGTTGCATTAATTATGTAGTTAATGTAAGCTGCTACAGTAATGTCTGATCTGCAAGATGCAAGAACAGTAGAAGGGACAGGAGTTTTGGTGAAGTTATGGAAAACATCGTCTCATCTATTTCTTATTTCTTTAGGTTTGGCTGTCAAGGAGCTGAAGTAAACTCTGCGTGCAACGTTCACTGTTGTATTATAATAAAATTTTAAAAAACCCCATGGAATGCACTTTGTCTTGTCTACCTAAAAAAACATATACATAGTAACATAGTAGATGACAGCAGAAAAAGACCTGCACGGTCCATCCAGTCTGCCCAACAAGGTAAACCCATATGTGTTACTTTTTGTGTATACCCTACCTTGATTTGTACCTGTCCTCTTCAGGGCACAGACTGTATAAGTCTGCCCAGCACTAGCCCCACCTCCCAACCACCAGCTCTGGCACAGACCGTATAAGTCTGCCCAGCACTAGCCCCGCCTCCCACCACCGGCTCTGCCACCAGCCCTGGATATCTAATACCGTCTCCTGGGAGTTTTGAAAGGTTGTTTCTGTTGGAACCTCCCCATTTAGAATAGAATTATGGGTGCACAAATGGTGTCCAGAATTAAACAAGAGTTAAAGGAACATCCCCTATTTTGTGGCTGAAAGGATTAGGTTTAAATCTAAGCTTGGGACATGACCTAGAATGAGCTCTGACTAACTTTTCTGATTCAGTTCAATGAAGTGTGGTATTAGTTTCATTGTCGTCTTGCCCACAATCCTTAATTGTTTAAGAATCTCCTTATATAATGTCATGTACAATGACCATTCTGCTAGCTTCCTGAGATCCTTTTTCATGTTTTCCACTCCCTCCTGGGTGTCCACTCTTGTTACAGATCTTAGTATCATCCGCAGATAGGCAAACTTTACCTTCTAACCCTTTGGCAGTGTCACTCACAAATATATCAATTGTGCTTTGGTGTATAGCCCCGTTCAGCGCATCCCAGGATACACTGGGTAGGGCTGGGTACCGCCATTTTGCGGCGTTGCAAGAAGAGGAGGGAGGCAGGCTACCCTCCTTCCAACACACAAGGTAGGGAGACCCCTTGCTTGGGGGACTAGGGGGTGGCTGGAGACCCACTGGACCTCCTGAACCTGGGGAGGGACCGGAGGTCCAGTGAACCTCCAGCTCCCCTGTCGCTGGGGGTTGTGTTGGTTGGTCGGTTGCCCACTAGGCCACCAGGGACCCTTTGCTTGGGGAGTTAAGGGGGGCTGGAGACCAACCGGATCTCCAGCCCTCCCTGAACCTGGGGGGGGACCAGAGATCCACCAGACCTCCTGCCCCCATTGCTCGGGGCAGGGGTAGTTGGGGCCTGGTGGTCCCATGGACCTCCAGCCCCTGTGTTTGACAGTTTTGGGCTTTTGACAGCCCAGACCTGTCAAACAAGTGCGGGAGGATTGTGCTGAGCGCACAATTCGCCTGCACTTCTACCCCATGATCAGAGATGATTGCGTGCTTAAATTTGCATGCAATTATCTCTGATCATAGGTCTAATAATGCCCCAGCGCAGGGTTTTGATCAGCTGTCTGTCGGTGAACACTTGAGCAGGGCTGGACCTCATCTGCTCAGTAGCCCAGTGTCTTTATTGTTTATACTATGTCTATTGCCTACTTTCCTATTGTGTTGTTTTCAAAATGTTTTGTTAGAGTAGTTTGATTGTAAACTGTCTTACTTCGTATTTTAGGTGTTATAAACATGAACTCCTGTGTGGCATTACTTTCAAACTAGACAAGTCCTATATAAACACCTTATGAAGAAAAAGGTTGGGGCCACTAGGTGGCAGCAGTCACATGATCAAATGCGAGTGCTCGGTAGAATTTAATACTGCCTAAAGGGTGCATAGCATCTTTTTTCATGCATTGTAGGTTGAGATCCCCCTGAATTATTATTTAATAAACTGTACATATTATCATGGAGGCAGGTTAATTAAATCCTCAGTGGGGAATTCAGAACTGTTGATTAGAGGAGTGTGGTAGCCGTGTTAGTCCACTCTTAAGGTTATCAATAGAAATCAAACAAAATAAAACATGGAAAAGAAAATAAGATGATACCTTTTTTATTGGACATAACTTAATACATTTCTTGATTAGCTTTCGAAGGTTGCCCTTCTTCCTCGGATCGGAAATAAGCAAATGTGCTAGCTGACAGTGTATATAAGTGAAAACATTCAAGCATTACTATGACAGTAAAATAGATACCATTGGAGATTCTACATGGAATGTTGCTGCTATTGGAGATTCTACATGGAATGTTGCTACTATTGAGATTCTGTTGCTACTATTGGAGATTCTACATGGAATGTTGCTATTCCACTAGCAACATTCCATGTAGAAGGCTGCGCAGGCTTCTGTTTCTGTGAGTCTGACGTCCTGCACGTATGTGCAGGACGTCAGACTCACAGAAGCAGAAGCCTGCGCGGCCACATTGGTGATCTGCAAGGGCCGACTTCTACATGGAATGTTGCTAGTGGAATAGCAACATTCCATGTAGAATCTATAGAAATCAAACAAAATAAAACATGGAAAAGAAAATAAGATGATACCTTTTTTATTGGACATAACTTAATACATTTCTTGTATTAAGTTATGTATTAAGTTATGTCCAATAAAAAAGGTATCATCTTATTTTCTTTTCCATGTTTTATTTTGTTTGATTTCTATTGAGAACTGTTGATGAAATGATACAGAAATTTAGTAAACCTTATATGATGCAGGCTTGTTTCTCTCAAAATCCATTATAGTGCAGGGATGGATCATTCTACCAGGACATGTCTGTGTAAATTTACATGTGTATGTGGAGGCTGGCCTTGATAGTGGCTCCGAGTTGCTAGCAGTTACCTGTCCGCAGTGAATCCGTATTTTGTGAAATCCTCATTGTATGAACCATCTTCTGGGACTACACTTCAGCGAGAAGACCTCCGTTGTTACTTGCAGCTGGTGGCATTGCTGTTTCAGTAGTGTTTTCCATACAAACTTAATTGTGCACTGACTACAAATCCTCTGGGGGAGGGGAGCAGCAGCTTTGAAATGGTGGGTGCAGTTAATTTTAAACTAATATCAAGTTTTATACCTTTTTTTTGGGGGGGGGGGGGGGGGGAATGCATTCCTCCATTTTTCCTGCACCCCCCCCCCCCCCCCCCCGCTAAACATACCTTTGTTGGCAGGGAATGCCTAAACCCTGCAAGCTAAATAAATTCAGGGGCCTTTTTACAAAGTGTAGGGTAAGTCCAATGTGGGCCTCCTGCACGCTAAGTCCCGTCTCGAGAGTGTGCCATTAAATTTCTTTGCCTAGCGCAGCACTAACTCAGCGATAATCGGGCATTGCTGTGGTGCTGCCTGGTTCCTGAGCCCTTACCGCCACCTCAGCGGGTGGTGGTAACACACCCTGCCCTATGGCCATTTTTTCAGTAAAAGGACCCCTCAGTGCCCAAGCTGCTTTTGTAATGAAGTTGGCAGTGTTGCCTTCAGCAGCTGACTCCAGGACTCTGAACATGCCCAGTTCTTGCGCAAACAGCATGTATGAGAAGTGGTGGTGTCGGCAGCAGGAGGCACACTGCGGACCTCCATGTTACAAAAGCAGCACAAAGAGGAGGGGGGAGCGGCAGGACTTTGGCATCCCTGCAACTTAAGGAGTGCTGCAGGTTTGGAAGGAGGTCCAGACCCCCCTCCCCTCTGCCTGCACTACTGCTACCTTCACAAAAGTATTAATTGCAAGAATTCTCTCGCTTAGAACCAGGGGCGTAGCTATGTGGGGCCACGGGGGCCTGGGACTCCCCTGCCAACAACCCTTTCAACCCCCCCCCCCCTCCCGCCATCAACCCGCCGTTGCCGTCTGCTACCTTTGCGGGATGTCAGACTCAGAAACAGAACGAAGGAAGAAGCAGACCTTGGCTGGTGGGGGTTGGGGTCCCCCGCCAGTAAAGGTAGGCTCCGGCGCCGGAGGGTTGGCGGTGGGAGGGGGTCAAGAGGGTTGTTGGCAGGGGGGAGGTAAAGGTGGTGGTGGTGACAGTGGGGGGGGGGGGGTTCAAAAATGGCGGGAGGTCGGTGGCACCGGCTGGGGGCTAAAATGTACCCCCTGCCCTTGGGCTCTGGACCCCCTTCCTGCTGAAGTCTGGCTACGCCCCTGCTTAGAACACAATGCGAATCTTGCATAATGAGTCTAGGAACTGAGTGTGTTGCCCTTTTTGCTATTGATAGTGGATTGCCACCTTTGTTTTATACAGACTGATGAACAGAAGGACATTGTCTCTGTGCCTTATTGAATGAGCATGCTACCGGTTACATAATAAACATAGTAGATGATGGCAGACAAAGGCCTGCACGATCCATTCAGTCTGCCCAACAAAATCTATGTTGGGGAGAGGGTCAATGAGCGGGATGGAACAAACAGGAAGCTATAGTTTACTCATACTAGCATGCTATGATGGACCTAAGGGGCAGCACATCATATCAAAGCCAGCAGAGGAAAGTATTTTTAAATCAAACACAGTCCAGCTGGACTGTGAAATTTATTGCCAAAAACTGTGGTCAAGACCCCTTGCTTATTTAGCAAAGTCAGTTTAGACTATAGAATAGTTTCTGTCAGGGTTTCATGAAGAAGCTGTTTCAGAGTATAGTATTTTAGAGTTTACCGTAACAATTGTTATCAATAGAAATCAAACAAAATAAAACATGGAAAAGAAAATAAGATGATACCTTTTTTATTGGACATAACTTAATACATTTCTTGATTAGCTTTCGAAGGTTGCCCTTCTTCGTCAGATCGGAAATAAGCAAATGTGCTGACAGTGTATATAAGTGAAAACATTCAAGCATTACTATGATAGTAAAATAGATACCATTGGAGATTCTACATGGAATGTTGCTACTATTGGAGATTCTACATGGAATGTTGCTATTCCACTAGCAACATTCCATGTAGAAGGCTGCGCAGGCTTCTGTTTCTGTGAGTCTGACGTCCTGCACGTATGTGCAGGACGTCAGACTCACAGAAGCAGAAGCCTGCGCGGCCACATTGGTGATCTACAAGGGCCGACTTCTACATGGAATGTTGCTAGTGGAATAGCAACATTCCATGTAGAATCTATAGAAATCAAACAAAATAAAACATGGAAAAGAAAATAAGATGATACCTTTTTTATTGGACATAACTTAATACATTTCTTGATTAGCTTTCGAAGGTTGCCCTTCTTCCTCAGATTGGAAATAAGCAAATGAGGTAGCAGATAGTATATATATGAGAGAAACATCAAAGCATTACTTTGACAGTCTGACAGAGTGTGAATGTTATAAACCGCTTTGATAGAAATCGAGTCCACTAAACCTCTTATAGCTGAGTTCAGGAGGGGTTTGGAGAAAGTCCTGGCAGAAAACATCATAAACTGAACGGTAACTGAACACGAAAGATCCCACGGAGCAACCAACAGCAAGTCTATGAGTGGGAAATGAAGGACTGCTAGACAGACCTCAGTGGAGGAGTAGCCTAGTGGTTAGTGCAGTGGACTCTGATTCTGGGGAACTGAGTTCTATTCCCACTGCAGCTCCTTGTGACTCTGGGCAAATCACTAAACCCTACATTGCCCCTAGTACAAAATAAGTACCTGAATATATGTAAACTGCTTTGAATGTAGTTGTAAAAACCACAGAAAGGCAGTATATCAAGTCCCATTTCCCTTCATCCAATCCAATATATTTCTTAAAACCAATATTAAGATGCGACATGGCAACCGTGTTTTGGCATACAACATGCCTGCTTCAGGAGTCTGATGGTATAAAAAGGATGAAGGACATGCGCTAGGTGTAATCTACTTGGGTTTCAGCAAAGTCCCCCACAGAAGACTGAAAGAGTTGAACTTAGGACCAAAAGTGGTGAACTGGATAGGAAACTGGTTGACTGACAGGTGGCAGAGGGTTGTGGTAAATGGAATCCATGTGGAGGTCTTCAGGGGTTGGTGCTGGGGCCTATTCTGTTTAATATAGTTGTGGGAGATATTACCGAAGGGTTGGAAGGAAAGGTTTCCCTTTTTGTGGAAGACATGAAAATAGCCAATAGAGAGGATACCCTGGAGGGAGTAGAAACAATGAGAAGGGATCTCCAAACGTTAGAAGAATGGTCATTAAAATGTAATGCCTAGAAGTGTAGATTGATGCACTTGGGGTGCAGAAACCCAAAAGAGAGATACGGGATAGGAGGGGAGAGATTAGTAAGCTTGACTCAGGAGAGAGACCTTGGGGTGTTGGTGTTGGATCTAAAGGTGAAGAAACAATGTGACAAGGCGACGGCTGTGGCCAGAAGGATGCTCGGCTGCATAGAGAGGGGCATAACCAGTAGAAGAAAGGATGTGTTGATGCCCCTCTATTTGTCATTGGTGAGGTCCCACCTGGAGTATTCAGTTTTGCTAAAGATGCATTTTGCTAAAGATGTAAAAAGACTGGAAGCGGTGCAAAGAAAAGCTACGAAAATGGTATGGGATTTGCATTGCAAATCGTATGAGGAGAGACTTGCCGACCTCAACATGTATACCTTGGAGGAAAGGAGAAACGGGTGACATGATACAGAAAGGTATTAATCAGCAACCAAACCTTTTCCGGACACGGGAAGGCGGTAGAACTAGAGAACATGAATTGAGGTTGAAGGGAGGCAGACTCAGGAGTAATGACGGGAAGTAATTTTTCACAGAGATGGTAGTGGCTACATGGAATGCTCTCCTGCGGGAAGTGGTGGAGATGAAAACGGTAAAGGAATTCAAACATGCATGGGATAAACACAAAGGAATCCTGTTTAGAAGGAATGGATCCACAGAATCTTAGCGGAGGTTGGGTGGCTATTCTGGTAATTGGGAAGCAAAACCAGTGCTGGGCAGACTTCTACGGTCTACGCCCTGATCGTGACTGAATAGATATGGATGGGCTTGAGTGTAAATTTTAAGGGGCTTTGACGTGAGCTTCAGAACTTTTAGTACAAGAAGAGTGCTGGGCAGACTTCTATGGTCTGTGTGCTGAGAATGGCAAAAGACAAATCAAACTCAGATATAAAGTATCACATACCATGTAAAATGAGTTTATCTTGAGCTGACTGGATGGACCGTACAGGTCTTTATCTGCCGTCATTTACAGTCATTTCATTTACTATGATAGTGGGGACTGGAAACAATGAGTAGGTCTTTAAAAAGTCTGTGCGCGATGCACTGTCAAAGGAAAAAGCAGATTCATGTTGAAATTCTCAGTATAGCAGGGCAAACGTGACTTCCCCAATATAGTGAAAACACCATAACTCATTTTTGAATAGAGACCTGGCTGAAATGGGGCTGATGATCCAGCTGTCCCAGCAGAAAGAGTGGGAAAGTCTTTCCACAGCAATCAAGCAAGCAACAGGGTGGAGGAATGTTCCAGAGAACAACAGAAGTCACATTTTCCAAGAGCTTTATTCTCCTGACATGGTCCATGTTTTGGCTGTAATGCCTTCTTCATGGGCCATAGCTGAGGATATGTGACCACAGGTAAATTCTGAGAAAACATCTGCAAGAAAACAAATACCTGAATCCTTGGAAGTCTAAAAATGCACGTAGTGATTACAGTTTGTTTCATAGACACTTCACCGCTGTAATCACTATGTGCATTTTTATCAGTGCATTATCACTGAGGGACCCACCCCCACAATAGCCAGGTCCCCTGCAACCAGTCACAGAATCTATGACAAGACAGAACTGGTGTGTAGAGCCTGAGCTCTTTCATTAAAACTTGGGGACCATGGGTCGATTTTTATCAGACAATGGAAAAGGTGCCAATACTCAGTACCCTCAAAAAAGCCCTGATTTTTATACTTTCAAGGCTTACAACATTTGTTTTCTCTTGAAGTATTTTCTCAAAGTTACCATAGAGGCATATTTTCAAAGCACTTTGGGAGGCTAAGTTCCATAGGTTTCTATGGAACTTTGGGAGGCTAAGTGCTTTGAAAATGAGCTTGATGGTCACATATGTCACCCATGAAGAAGGCATAACAGCGGAAACGTGATTCATGTGACTTTTTAAGGAAAAGAAAGTAACCTCTTGGAAAATTTGACTTCTGTTCGTTCCTTGGAACATTCCTCCATCCGGGTTGTTGTTTGATGATCCAGCTCGACCCTGTGAAGGCTGTGTTATGCAGGAGGGAATTTTCTCCGGAGGAGTGGTCACAGATCATCCCCGCCCTCTGTGGGTGTTTCCCCACACGGCTCCGCCCCTGCCTCTCGCCAGGTCCCGTGGCTGCTGCTGTTGCTTGCTGCAGTGGGGTTGCTCCCACTTTGCCCTGGGCGCCGGCGAGCCATGGCCGCGGCTAGGGTGGATTACGTCGCTCCCTGGTGGATTTACTGGTTGCACTCTTTGCCCCATCTGGACTTCACCTTCCGGCCCGTGGATAGCAGCTTCCAGCCCGGAAATTCAAGCTACCAGCAGGTCAGTGTGTTCCGGAGACTGGCAAGTGGTAGTAGTAGCCTTGCCATGGTGTGGGGTGGGTTCAGCAGAAACTTCTCTTCTGTGGCCATCACCTTTGTTTGTGTACAGGGAGGATTTAATTCTGTTATCTGAAATTCTGCACAAACACAGACATGGGTTGTTGTTTTTTTTTTTTTTTTTTGCACACCCTGGTGGTTTACAGTGCAAGGAAATCGGTAAAATCCTGCTCGTGTATTTATCACCTCCTCTACCATGCTTGGAATTTGCACGCTGGGGAGAGGGGAATTGTGAACAATCGTGCAAAGGCGGCGGGGGGTGGAGGAAGACACTTCTGTGTTCACAGGGTGATCCCGAGGCACTCTGGTGAATGAACCACCCCACACCCGGAGTTCTTTAGGGTTTAGTCCTGTAATGCTTTCTGTAGGTGTTTAATCACGATTGATCGCCTGACCAGCAGGTCAGCTGTCCTGGAAATAGGAAAGTTGTGTGACCTGTGAGTCTACTGATGGCTGTTCTCGCCCTCCTCCTGCTTGTGTTGTCTTGAATTAATCAGATTATAAATAGGAACGTTCTTTATTGCTTGGCTTCGGGTCTACATAAACTCTACGGGTTGCCTGATAATGGGTGAGTTGGAGGAGGATATATGAGCTACTCTCGCCCATCCCCCACCTCACACAGGCTGATCTCTTCCAGGCTGATGCATTTTGTTCCTAACACTTCCATCACCCGAGGAGATTTATCAGAAATTCCTTTCGTTTCTTAAGCAAGGAGAGTTTTCATAATAGGCGGTATTATTACTATGAGGTTTGGGAGGTTTTCCATGGAGTGGGGAGGAAGCTGCAAGGGGTCAACTAAGGATGTGGAAACTCAAAAAGAAACTTACAGACCTGGTATTTTTATCTGGCATGAAATTAGCAACAGTGTCTAAATGAAGGCTGGAGTGTGTCCAGTAGAGCTATAGAAATGATAAGGACTAGTAGCACCAGCTTTTGGGAAAAGTCTCTGGGGCGATTCTGAAAAGCATCAACTGCTGAGACAGGTTTAGGGGAAATGGTAGAAGTTATTCTTTAAAAAAAAAAATTACTGGAGACAACTTTTATTTTATTTGTAGCATTTGTATCCCACGTTTTCCCAACAATTTGCAGGCTCAATGTGGCTTACATTTGCCGTAATGGCGGTTGCCATTTCCGGGTAATAGAATTACAAATGGTAATGTGTTAAGTTGTATACATACATGGTAACATACATTTAGCATAACATACATGAACAGATCATGGTATAGATATATATCATGTGCATATATATGTTAAGGATAAATTATGGTAATACATGAAAGTTCCTGAGTACGAAATTGGGTTTAGCATGGAGAGGATTCAGCTTTTACCTGTTCACTGCTCCAGGGTGCATCACTTGTCCTTAAACCTAAAATCAGATACGGAGGGTCTGGATGACATCTCTGGATCCCCCTTTATTTCTCAAGAAATTCCCACTGCGGCCCCTTATGACCTTGGGAAGTCACTTAACCCTTCATTACTCTGGGTACCAAACGTTACATTGTGAGTTCACGAGGGACAGAGAAAGTACCTGTATGTAATATGGAAAGACGATATATCAAGAATCTCCTAAACATTTAAAACAAATTAGAGAAACACTGCAAAATTAAGCCGTGGACTTTGTTGCAGGAAGATGTAGTCAAGGTAGGTAGCAAAGCTGGGCTTAAAAAGGCTTTGGACAAGTTTCTGGAGGCCAAGTCCATAAACCATTACTAGCCAGGAAGACTTGAGAAAAACCACAGCGTAAAATGCTTTTCCAAATTTCACAGCTGTTGCGACAGCGCTTCTCAAACCACAGCTTAAACCTTCACTTTAGGACTCTGGTGACTACTTGTGACCTGGATTAGCCACCGCTGGAGACTGCTGGATATGTGCTGTTTTCTTCTGGCTGAAATCAACACAGGATGGAAGAAAAAATGGTGCGAGCTCCAAACAAAGTTTATTGAGACCCAATAAACTTTGTTTGGAGCTCTCACCATTTGTTTAACACAGAAAGACAGTCCCTGCTCAGAGGAGCTTACAAACTAAAGGACAAAAATGTGTAGTCAATTAAATTGAGGCAGTCTAGATTTCCTGCATGGAGGTATAATGGTTAGGTGGTAACATTGAAGAGGTGGGCTTTGAGCAAGGCTTTGAAGATGGGCAGGGAGGGGGCCTGGAGTATGGGCTCAGGGAGTTTATTCCAGGCATGGGGTGAGGTGAGGCAGAAAGGGCGGAGTCGGGAGTTAGCAGTGGTGGAGAAGGGTACTGAGAGGAGGGATTTGTCCAGTGAGCGGAGGTTTTGGGTAGGAGCGTAAGGGGAGATGAGGTTAGAGAGGTAGTGAGGGGCTGCAGATTGAGTGCATTTGTAGGTTAGTAGGAGAAGCTTGAACTGAATGCGGCACCTGATCGGAAGCCAGTGAAGTGACTTGAGGAGAGGGGTGATATGAGTGTAACGGTCCTGGCGGAAAATAAGAGGCACAGCAGAGTTCTGAACGGATTGAAGGGGGGATAGATGGCTAAGTGGGAGGCCAGTGAGGAGTAGGTTGCAGTAGTCAAGGCGAGAGGTAATGAGAGAATGGACGAGTGTTCGAGTGGTGTGCTCGGAGAGGAAAGGGCGAATTTTGCTGATGTTATAGAGAAAGAAGCGACAGGTCTTAGCTGTCTGCTGGATATGCGCAGAGAAGGAGAGAGAGGAGTCGAAGATGACTCCGAGGTTGCAGGTAGATGAAACAGGTAGGATGAGGGTGTTATCTACTGAAATAGAAAGTGAGGGGAGAGGAGAAGTGGGTTTGGGAGGGAAGACAATAAGCTCAGTCTTGGCCATGTTCAGTTTCGGGTGGCGGTTGGACATCCAGGCACCAGTGTCGGATAAGCAGGCCGTTTTCTTCTGGTCTCCATAACCAGGCTGTCTTGCAGTGTTCCTGTCTTGCTATGCAGATTGTCAGCAGATGAGGTTGCCTGCTTTGCTTTGAAGAACCTTTTGAATAGAAACCGCAAGAGTAACTGGGCAGGAAATCTGCATTAGGCTGTTTTGACATTTCTTCTCCAGCAGTAATTTTTTTTTCTTTTTAAGGTAACAGGTCAGGGCCGGTGGAGGTCTCTGCCTTCCACTTGAGCTGCAAATGGAAGGAAAAAGGAGCAAGTTAAAAAGGTTTTGCATGATTGCACCTCTTTGAGTATCTTCTATCCACTTCTACCAAAAGTAGCTTATGTGTGCATGTGTATTTTGCAGCCCAGGGGGCCGATGCTCAAAGGTTTGCAGTAGAGTGAAACCTAGTTGCAGAAAAATTGCCATGGCACACTCAGAGTAAGGAGCTTGCAAATTAGTGCCACATTGAAATCACAGCAGTAATTGTTCTGCACTAACTTTATTTATTTATTTATTTATTTGTTTGTTTGTTTGTTTGTTTGTTACATTTGTATCCCACATTTTCCCACCTATTTGCAGGCTCAAAGTGGCTTACATAGTAATGTAAAGGTGTTCGCCAATTCCGGTTATGAACAAATACAGTAATGTTGTGGTAGAATAAGGTTCGTGTGTATAGACACCTTAGGGAATCGTAGAGAAGAAGAGTTATTATATGTCTATTATATAAGTAGCAAATTTAAAATGAACCAGGGAAAATTTGTTGCCAAAGAATGTATGAAAAGAAGTTAGCTTAGCAGGCTTTTAAGAAGGTTTGGATAAAGTCCTAAAAGAAAAGTCCATAAGCCATTATTAAGATGGACTTGGGAAAATCCACTGCATATTCTTTGTCCTGTTTCTCTGTCCTAATTAGATTGTAAACTCTGTCAAGCAGGGACTGTCTCTTTATGTCCAGTGTACAGCGCTGCGTACATCTAGTAGCGCTATAGAAATGATAAGTAGTACTAGTATATGACCTTCATAAGGAGAGTATTTTGCGGCTCCCTATAGATGAAATACTTCAAGACCTGTACATATCCATTTGGTCAACTCCTAATTCAGTTAGACCAACTAAACGAAATTCAGATAATAAATATTGAGTGTAGGAAGTTTTAGGACATGGCAAGCAACAATTGTCTCATGTTTCTTTGATAGTCAAATCTGCAATAAGGAAGAACAAAACATCTAAAGACCGTATGCCTTATTCTGATGGCAGGAACAAAAGCAGGCGCTCTTTAACACTGCACCTAATTTCTGGAAATGCCTCTGACCTGCCCATGCCCCTCCCATGATTTAAGTGTGTAAGTTATAGAATAGAGTCATAGGGCAGATTCACGTGTAACTGCTAGTTACTGCCAATTAAGTGCTTGGAATGCCCTCTCGCGGGAGGTGGTGGAGATGAAAACGGTAACGGAATTCAAAAATGCGTGGGATAAACATAAAGGAATCCTGTTCAGAAGGAAGGGATCCTCAGAAGCTTAGCGGAGATCGGGTGGCAGAGCCGGTGGTGGGAGGCGGGGCTAGTGGTTGGGAGGCGGGGCTAGTGCTGGGCAGATTTCTACGGTCTGTGCCCTGAAAATGGCAGATGCAAATCAAGGTAAGGTATACACAAAAAGTAGCATATATGAGTTTATCTTGTTGGGCAGACTGGATGGACCGGGCAGGTCTTTCCTTCCATCATCTACTATCACCAAATTAGTTAGCATGCAAATCTACAATCTGCACCCAACCTTTGGGCAATCTATACAGAATCCGTGGGTTTATGACCCATAAACTGGAAGTGCAGGTCCCTCTTCTAACTCCTAACTCCCAACCAAGTAGTTTTTGCGAAAATTACCCGAGTGAAAGCATACTTTCACTTCCTGAGCAGTGATTGGCTTAGACACTGACTGGAAAGTTGACATTGAAAACAACAAACAAACAAACAAAACAAAGCCACAGCAAGTCCCTTATCCCCAACCTCTTCCCCCAACATTAAAAAAATGCCCTGGTAGTCCAATAGCACCCCCCCCCCCCCCCCCCAGCTAGGCTAGGCATGCCCCCCTGGTAATTTTGACCTCGTGGTCTAGTGGTAACCTTCCCCCTCCCAACCTTTAGTCAGAAGCCGGACTGATGCTCACTCGCTCCTGCTTCTCCAGACTGCCGTCTTCAAAATGGGGCTTCCCTGCATCCAGGGGTGGGGTGCCTCCATTTTGAAGATGGTGGCCTGGTGAAGCAGAAGTGAGTGGGCATCACTCCTGCTTCCAGCTAAAGGTATAAGGGGTCTGTGGGGTAGGCTAGGAACCGAAGTACGAGACAGGAAAAATCCTCTATGACGACAAAACACAGCAGGCAAAAGTAGAGGCTGACCAAAGACGAATCACCTCAGGAGATATTAACCCAACAGTCTTTATTGTTATGCTTAAAAGAAGGACATGACACGGGCCGTGTTTCGACGCGCACAAGCGTCTACTTAAGGGGTCAAACAATAAACTCCCGATTTGAAGCTGTAGACCTTACCCAAATGCTGTGGCGGTCAAAGCAAACGGACAAGCTTCTTACAATGACTGTAGGAGCCAAATTCGCAAAAAAAAAAAAAAGGCTAGGAAACCATTAGACCATTGGACTAAAATTACTGCTGGGGGTGGTGGAGGACTGAACTACCAGACTATTTGTGACTGGAGGAAGGAAAAGAAAGGAGGCGGGTCACTGGACCACCAGGGCATTTTTTTAAGGTTTGGGGGGAGGGGTCCGTGGCTACCAGGCTTTTTTTTTTTTTTTTTTAACAGAAGCCTGTTCAGGGCAGGCTGGTCAGGTTGGAGAGAGAGAAGAGGTACCGCAAGACACTTCTCAACCAACCTTTCTAACACTGACCCAGACCTGGTGCTAAACCCGCCTGAGAAACTTCTCTTTTTTTTTTTTTCCCAGCGTTGCTACATGGTATCTAATGAGTGCATTTAAATGCAGTCTGTGCTAATGGTTTCAGCGCCCGCGCTAAAAGCATTAGAGCATTACGCACACATTACTGTGCATGCTAGTCTTATGCCTTTAACGCTGGCAATAGCTTTCGAGCATTGGCTGTCAGGGGCAGGAAGTGTAGGTGCTTCACTGTATGAATAATAAATTGATGTTTGGGAGCTGTGCATTCAGGCTTAAGGTCAGCCACTTTTCAGGCCTTGTGCGCATAAATGGAGAAATCTATTAGACAGGAAAGCTCCGTAAGTGCATTGCTCCCTATAAATGGAAACAAGATTATATCAAAGGTCTACACAGCATTATAATTAAACAGAGAACAAGGAAACGGATAAAATAAAATCGTGCTTAGTGGCTATGTCACGGAGTACACATTGTGTGTCCCCTTCTGCAGGTGGAGCAGGGTGGGAGCATGCATTGGGTGCCCCTTCCTCTCTTTAGGTTTGTACAGTGCAGAGATGCCAAGTTACCCAGTTCCAGGCTGGAGATTTATTCCCAGTTCTGATTTTGAACTTCTATCCCAAAGCAGTGTGAGATAGGTAGTGGCAGATTCTGCCCATTGAAATCAGTGGTTGGGAGAAATGCAGCAGGATGGGGTGAACATAAGAATACCATACTGGGTCAGACCAATGGTCCATCTAGCCCAGTATCCCGCTTCCAAGAGTGGCCTGTCCAAGTCATAAGTACCTGGCAGAATCCCACAGGGTAGGAACAATCCATGCTACCAATTCCAGGGCAAGCAGTGGCTTCCCCCATGTCCACCTCAATAACAGACTATGGACTTTTCCTCCAGAAACTTGTCCAAACTTGTTTTTTATACCTAGATGCACTAACCGCTATTACCACATCCTCCGGCGTCTAAGTTCCAGAGCGTAACTATTCTTTGCGTGAAAAATTATTTCCTCCTATTTGTGTTAAAAGTATTTCTATGTAACTTCCTTGAGTGTCCTCTGGTCTTTGTACTTTTTGAAAGAGTGAAAAATCGATTCACTTCTACTCATTCTACACCAGTCGGGATTTTGTAGACGTCCATCATATCTCCCCTCATCCGTCTCTTTACCAAACCGAACAGCCCTAACCTCTTTAGCCTTTCCTTATACAGGAGGAGTTCCACCCCCTTTATCATTTTGGCCACTCGTCTTTGAACCTTTTCTAATTCTGCTATATCTTTTTTTGAGATACGGCGACCAGAATTGAACGCAATACTTAAGGTGAGGTTGCACCATGGAGTGATACAGAGGCATTGTAATATTTATGGTCTTATTTTGCATCCCTTTCCTAATAATTCCTTCCATCCTGTTTGGTTTTTTTGTCCACTGCTTCACACTGGGCAGAAAATGTCAGTGTATTGTCTACAATGAAACCTAGATCTGTTTCTTGTGCAGACTCCTAAGGTGGACCCCAGCCAGTGGTGTGCTGGAGCGGGCTTTCACGGGCTTGCGAGAGCCATTTGTTAAGTTTTTAAGAATTTTGGGAGCCGGTTGTTAAAGTAGGCCTCCCCATAGCTACTTTAACAACTGACTCCCAAAATGTGGGCTTGGGCCCCCTCCTGAATTCTCTTTTACTTTGCTGGCAGTGATGCTGGCCCCACCAGCCAAGTAAATAGACTGCTGCTGCTCCCTGCTCCTTGTTTCTGACTCTGAGCATCAGGCTGGGACTTTTCATGCAAGCGCAAGAAGGTTCCATCATGCCGCTCAGAGCCAGAAACAAGCAGCAGAGAATGGTGGCAGTCCATTTATTGGCTGGTGGGGCTCGGCAAAGGTATGCCTAGCGTGCCCGCACAAGGGAGGGGAGAGAGAGGCATGTATTTCCCCCCCCCCCCCCCCCCCAAATTTCAGGGCCTGTTGTTAAAAATTTACCAGCACACCCCTGACCCCAGCATCAGGTAACTATGATTTGGATTATTCTTTCCAGTGTGCATCACTTTGCATTTGCCCACATTAAATTTTATCTGGTCAGAAATCCAAGGCTATTCCAAAATCTCCAGCCTGGAACTGGGTAACTTGGCATCCGGGTGGGGCTATGATAGTCCAGTGGTACTGTTATTTTAATTCTGCAGTAAACAGCTGCCTTTTGGCGTGTTTGAGAACTGCTGTTGCAACAGGTGCGAAATTTGGAAAAAGTATTTTGAAGCACTGCCATTGCCTTGTCCTTCTCCACAGCTCCTCTGTGTGTTGGGGTGTTATGGTGGCCCATCTGAAGCCTTCACCGCTCTTATTCCAAAACGGAAGGGCCACTCTAAAAGCTTATTTAAGTAGAAATAAAAAGCAGAGAATGGATAAGGTTTCTGGGGAAAATTTATGAACAGAGTCCTAGTCGTCTGTTTTCAGAAACAGTGAATTCACTAACTGGCAGTTGAGCCCTCAGGGAAATAATTACACAGTTCATTAAGAAAAGTGGACAAGCAGCTGGCCTAAATCCTAGAGATTGTGAGTACAGCCCTGGAGAAAATCACAGATCTCCCCTATTTAATCGGAACTCAAGTGTAATTTCCAAGGAGTGGAGCAAGCACTGGTTCTGAACCCATAAGAGTAGCCATACTGGGTCAGACCAGTGGTCCATCTACCCCAGTATCCTGTTGTCCAAACAGTGGCCAAGACAGGTCACAAGTATCTGGCAGAAACCTAAATTGTGGCAACATTCTAGAACCTCAAAGAGTAACAAAATTCCAGAATCATAATGAATAGCAAGATTCCATGAAGAATCTCAAAGAATAGCAAGATTCTGGAATCCTAAAGAGTGACAAGGTTCCATGCAGAATCTCAAAGAGTAGCAACATTCCATGTAGAACCCCAAAGAATAGCAAGATTCTGGAATCCTAAAGAGTAACAAGATTCCATGCAGAAACTCAAAGAGTAGCAACATTCCATACTACAAATCCCAGGGCAAGCAGTTGCTTCCCAAGTCTGTCTCAATAGCAGACTACAGACTTTTCCTCCAGGAATTTGTCCAAACCTTTTTTAAACCCAGATACACTAACCACAGTTACCATCTCCTCCGGCAAAGAGTTCCAGAGCTTAATTATTCATTGAGTAAATATTTCCTCCTATTTGTTTTAAAAGTATTTCCATGTAACTTTCTCAAGTGCCCCTAGTCTTTGTCCTTTTGGAACGAGTAATAAGATCGATTTTACTTCTACTCAGTCATCGGACACACCCACACAGTCAAGTTTTCACGATATCTACTATGCATATGAGAGATTTGCATGCACTGCCTGCTTGGTTCCAGATCTGTGTCACACATATAAGTGGATGAGATTTGATATACTGCCTCAATGTGGTTACAATCAAAGCGGTTTACATAGTATAGAAAGGTACTTATTTTGTACCTGGGACGGTGAAGGGTTAAGTGACATGCCCAGAGTCCATGGAGCTGCAGTGGGAATTGAACGTAGTTCTCCTGGTTCTCAGGCCACTGCACTAACCACTAGGCTGCTCCTCCACTCATGCATTGTGGATATCCAGAAAACCCAACTGCCTGGGTGCGACCCAGGGATACACTGGTTAGATATCAGGGAAGCTTAGTTCAAATCCTGCTGTTGATGGGGGGGGGGGGGGGGAGGGGGGCAGGCACCAGGGGAGTGCCTGTTTCCCCAAATGGACTTCCTCCGGCACCTATTCTTTACGTGATCTGTCTCATTTATAACATGCGCCGTCGGAAGTCCACTCTTTGGACTTGGGGAAAGTCCACTATTTCTGGGATAAGCAGTAAAGAATGTTTTTTGGGATCTTGCCAGGCATTTGTGACCTGGATTGGCCACTGATGAAACAGGATGCTGGGCTTGATGGACCTTTGGTCTGTCCCAGTATGGCAATACTTATGTGCTTGGGATTCTGAATGGAATCTTGCTATTCTTTGGGATTCTACATGGAATGTTGCTACTCTTTGAGATTCTGCATGGAATCTTGTCACTCTTTAGGATTCCAGAATCTTGCTACTCTTTGGGGTTCTACATGGAATGTTGCTACTCTTTGGGTTTCTCCCAGGTACTTGTGACCTGGATTGGCCACTGTCCCAGTATGGCAACGCTTATGTACTTTGCTCCCCCACCGCCTTCAACCTGGCTACGCTTCAGCCTTGTGATCTTGAATCAAGACACTTAAACAGATTGTGAGCCCACTAGGGACTAGTTTTCCTGAATATACCTCTCCTTGAGCTACTACTGGAAAAGGTGGGAACTAAATTCCAATAAATTTCCATGAGTGGGAAAGCGCAGGGTACAAATGTAACAAAAAAAAAAAGTTGTTTTATCAGCTTTTGATATCATTCATCATTGCCGCCTGATTCAGAGGTTAGAATTTATGGGAATCCAGGGGTAAGTTTTGAAATGATTTAAGTCATTTCATAGTGATAGATTTTTTTTTCTAGTGGAGGTGGAGCGGGATAGTTCTTGAGTTAAGGTAGTCTCCGGGCTCTGCTTTATTCCCGGTACTTTTTAACATTTATATGCTTTCTCTTTGTAAATTGCTGTCAGGCTTGGGACTATTTTAGAAGATCTCTGCTGACAACGTTCAATTTTTTTTATACCAATTTCTGGTTCTTTGGAGAAATCTTTAGACTTCCTGCGGCTGTGTTTACATACTGTTAATTCTTGGATGAACGCCAATAGAATGAAACTGAATGTATCAAAAGCACGGTTTTTGGCTCTGTCTTAATCCTCTCTGATGGGAGTTCCCGATTGAGTTTAAGATAGGTGGAAATACTGTTCAAACTTTGCTTGAGATTAAGTATTTGGGGTTTATATTAGATTCTACCCTGTTATTTTAGTCTCATATTAAAATATTGGTGAAAAAGATTTTTTTTATAAGCTGAAAATGTTGTGTAGACTGAAGGTTCTGCTTTCGAGTTTGAATTTCAGGACAATGGTACAATCGCTTGTGGTCCCTTTATTTGACTACTGTAATCTGTTATTCTTGGGTTTTACCTCGCTATCTGTTGAAACCTTTGCAGCTGGCCCAGAATGCCTCAGCCCGTTTAATTTCAGGGGTTTCTAGATTTACATATAGTAACATAGTAAATGACGACGGATAAAAACCTGTACGGTCCATCCAATCTGCCCAACAAATTTCATCACATTTCTCCGGTTTTGTATGGATTACACCGGTTACCGGTGAAGTGGAGAGTTCAGTTGAAGGCTTTGACTTTGATTTACAGTTGTAAAGGGTGAGCTCCCTATTCCTTTAGCCTCGGCTTTAAGAATTTACTGTCCACCACGACCGCTTAGATCTGCTGATAAACTGTTATTTATTGTTCCTTCTTATAAACGGGTTAAATTGGAGGATATCGGATCCAAAACATTTTATATTGAAGGTTCCCGTTTGTGGAATGAGTTACCCATTGAATTAAGAAAGGCTGAGAACAGTGGCGTACCAAGGTGGGGGCGGTCCGCCCCGGGTGCACGCCTCTGGGGGGGTGCCGCGGCGCGCGCCTGCTGTGAGAGTTTGCTAACTTCTCTCATTCGCTGCAGCTCCCTCTGCCCCGGAACAGGTTACTTCCTGTCCCGGGGCAGAGGGAGCTGCAGCGAACGAGCAAAGTTAGTAAACTCGCAGCAGGCACGCGCTGCGGCACCCCCCCCCCCCAGCGGCATGCACCCGGGGGGGGGCTCTTTTGCGGGGGGGGGGTGGGGGTCTTTCGCTGGGGGGGTGGGGCGCCGCCCCGGGTGTCCGCCTCCCTAGGAACACCACTGGCTGAGAATTATTTGCAATTTAGAAATTTGCTTCAGGGTTATCTTTTTTCTCAGGCTAATAGTTGATTTTATTTATTTATTTATTGCATTTGTATCCCACATTTTCCCACCTTTTTGCAGGCTCAATGTGGCTTACAATACATCATGAATTGTGGAAATTTGTAGGAAAGTATACATTTAGTATTGCGAAAGGATCTTGGATAGCGTGATGATAATAAAACATGATCATATTATAACACATAATAGAGTAGGATAGTTCTGGTTACATGTGGAAGAGTTCACATGTGTTGATCGTTGTGGTATGTTTTGTCAAAGAGGTGGGTCTTCAGTAATTTGCGGATGTTACTCGATTGGGGAACTGTTTGTGTTACTTTCTTGTTTTTGTATGGAAGACTTTGTCCTTGTTTAATTTTACTACGGATGTGATGTTTCTAAACCGCCTAAATATTTTATCGAGCAGTCTCTGTGTTATAAATAAACCAGCCCTGTTAAAAGTTTTCATCTCAAAATCGGCATCAAGAGCCAGTAGATTAGCTTTGCTGTTCTTGTGTGAAAAGAATATTGAGGGGAGCTTCGATCTCTTTAAAAAGCAATTGAAGGCGTTTCTGTTCATTCAGGCATATGGTGGAGATTAACACTGACATGAGAATGGATTCCCGTTTTGTTGGGGTTAAGAGAGGACAAGCACTTGTCGAGACATATGGCACATTGTAATTGTGATCTACTGGGAATAGAGTTTTGTATTATTGGAGTGAACTTATGTTTGGATTTTGAGTATTTGTAGCAGTGGCGTAGCTAAGGGTGGGCCCGGATGGGCCCAGGCCCCCACCCACTTTGGGCTCAGACCCACCCAGTAGCACCATACCTATGATGTGGCTCGCAGGGATCCCCAAGCCTCACCAGCCGAAAATTCCTAACAACTGTCCCTCCTGCATACCTTGTAAATAGCAGATCTTCGCCTGCAGCGAGCATCGGCTGATACGTACTGTTCGCACAAGCCCCACGACCTTCCCTCTGATGTATTCCTGCCTATGTGGAAACAGGAAGTTGCATCAGAGGGAAGGCTGTGGGGCCAACATGAAAGTACGTATTAGGTGCTGCTTGTTGGTGAAAATCTACTATTTAAAAAGTATGTGGGAGAGGGGGGGATGCTTGAAAGACCATATGGCATGCAGGCAAGACAGAGAGAGACCAAATCACTTGTGGGACAGGGTGGGGTTCTTCTGCCCACCCATCTTGGGCCCAGGCCCACCCACAATTGGGTGTCTGGCAACACCCCTGATTTGTAGTACTCTATGTATGTTGATGGTGTTTTATGGTAAATGTTTTAGTTGTAATTTGCTGAGATCATGTGGAATGTATTTACTTTTTAAATAAATGAAATTAAAAAAAAATAAATATTAACGTGACTTTTTATTAAATAGCTGTGTCTCATCTTGATTGTTACACCAGCTGGTGAACATTGGGAGGGGAGCAAGTAGTGATTGGTTCTAGAAAATGTTTTGTATCTGGGGCTCTTTGTGCTTCTGAAACTCACCCTGTTCTTCAATTTTTGCTTTCTTTTATTTTTATTTTCTTTTATTTATTTTAGTTACATTTGTACCCTGTGTTTTCCTACTCATGGCAGGCTCAATGCGGCTTACATATACAGGTACTTATTTGTACCTGGGGCAATGGAGGGTTAAGTGACTTGCCCAGAGTCACAAGGAGCTGCCCGTGCCTGAAGTGTTTATCTTTTGGGCAGACTGGATGTACCATACAGGTCTTTATCTGCCGTCATTTACTATGTTACTCTTTGGGGTTCTACATGGAATGTTGCTACTAATTGGGATTCCGGAATCTTGTAACTCTTTAGGATTCCAGAATCTTCAGAACTTTTAGTACAGGAACAGTGCTGGGCAGACTTCTACGGTCTGTGCCCTGAGAATGGCAAGGACAAATCAAACTCAGGCATAAAGTATCACATACCATGTAAAATGAGTTTATTTATTTTTATTGTTTTTATTTTTGTTACATTTGTACCCCACGCTTTCCCACTCACGGCAGGCTCAATGCGGCTTACAGGTACTTATTTGTACCTGGGGCAATGGAGGGTTAAGTGACTTGCCCAGAGTCACAAGGAGCTGCCTGTGCCTGAAGTGGGAATCAAATTCAGTTCCTCAGGACCAAAGTCCACCACCCTAACCACTAGGCCACTCCTCCACTGTTGCTACTATTTGAGATTCTACATGGAATGTTGCTAGTGGAATAGCAACATTCCATGTAGAATCTCCAATAGTATCTATTTTATTTTTGTTATATTTGTACCCTGCGCTTTCCCACTCATGGCAGGCTCAATGCGGCTTACATGGGGCAATGGAGGGTTCAGTGACTTGCCCAGAGTCACAAGGAGCTGCCTGTGCCTGAAGTGGGAAATCAAAATCAGTTCCCCAGGACCAAAGTCCACCACCCTAACCACTAGGCCACTCCTCCACTCTTATTCTAATTGAGAAAGGCCAGGTCTAGGAATCTGGTAGGTTCTGAGACCTCTCTGATCTCGGAGTGTGTCCTCCCTGCTGATCCTAATTCCGCTGTCTGTGCAGCCAGAAGGGACTTTTTCTCTCATGAGAACGCTCTCCATAGCCAGCGCTGAGCTAATGGTTGGCGTTGACCCAGACGTGATATTTCTGCATATCTGCTGTGTGCTAAGGGATTTTCAGCTGCAGGAAATGGGCCGGTGTCCAGCCCCGATAAATCCTAGCCATTATACCCCCCCCCCCCACCCTCAGTGTATCTAATTACTTCCTCTGGAAAACAAGAATCTATGTGGGAAAGGAGATCTATAGGAAGCGATGCAACAGCTGTCTGGGATTACAGACTGTGCAGCTGCTAACAGCTGTCCAGAAGTGCCCTGGGATACATTTTAGAGCTCCGTACTTTAGGTCAGTGATTCTCAAACCTGTCCTGGGGGACCACCCGCCACACAGGTTTTCAGAATATGCTTTATGAATATGCATAGGAGAGATTTGCATATAATGGAGGTGACAGTTATGTGTGGTGGGTGGTCCCCCAGGATAGGTGATAGAAAGGTACCCTAGAGTGCTCCTCAACATGGGACACACCTGGCCCAGTGGCGTACCAAGGGGGCGGGGGCAGTCCGCCCCAGGTGCACCCGGGGGGGGGGGGGTCTTTCGCGGAGGGGGGGTGTCCTTTCACCGGGGGGTGGGGTCGCACTGCATCCGGTGGGGCGCTGCACCGGGGGGGCGGGGTGCATCGGCAATCCGCCCCAGGTGTCCAGCCCCCCCCTAGGAACGCCACAGACCTGGCCAGTTAGCTTATTAGGATATTCACTCTGCAAATGCATGAGAGAGATTTGCATGCACTGCCTTCTTAGTATGCAACTCTCTGTCTCATGCATAGTCATTATGGGTATCCTGAAAACCTGATCAGTTGGGTGTGCTCTAAGGCATAAGTGCCAACTTTTCAGAATTATTGGGGGTGCTAAACCCAATGGCAATAGCCCCTCCCTGGGCATATACAAGGAATTCTCTCAATATTGGGGGTGCTCAAGCACCCACTGAGCTGGCTTCTATGCTCTGAGGACTTTGTGAGAAATCTATCGGGATGAGGTGTTTGTCATAAAATTGTAAGAATGAGCCATTGGGAAATGGGGATCTTTTTTTTCAGCCATTTGAGAAGGTATTGGTTTTGTATGGGAGGAAGTGTATGCAGTGCCGTAGCGAGGGCGGCTGACACCCGGGGCGGGTCGCTGCTGCGCACCCCCCCCCCCCCCACGGAGCGCATTCATACTTATATTAGGAAGCGAGGGGCGGGCGAGAGGGCCGATCCGCCCCCGACTGCACGTCACTGGGAGCTGCGTTGGCTCCGCTGGTTCCCTGCTCTCTCTGCCCTGGAACAGGAAGTAACCTGTTCCGGGGCACAGGGAGCAGGGAACCAGCAGAGCCGACACCCCCCCCAGCGGCGTGCACCTGGAGCAGACCGCCCCACCGCCCCCCCCTTCCTACGCCACTGAGTGTATGGCCACACAGTGTTGAATCAATTGGGTGTCGGACTCGATGCTCACCCTGTCACATCATTTTGCATATCCAAGAAGGGGACAGACTACTCTGTCCCCAGGTCTGGCATATGATGGCTAGCTGTGGGAAAGAGGAGTCCCACAAATGGAAAGTCAGTAAGTGAATGGAGAAGGTTTAAGCTCTTAACATTTACATGGCGTACACCTCTTCCAGTAAATGGTCACAGGAGTCAGTGGGCTGCTGTATCTAATGGGCCATAATAGGCTGAAGGCATTCCTCACATCCAGGCTATTACGAGGAAAGCTTTTCACGGTGCCAGCAAATGCCGTGTGAAGAGGCATCTCTGAGCATTATTACAGAGCGATTCTGCCCCTACTCCTCAGGATACTTCATCCTAAGTCACCCAGAGCAAACCAGCTGACTTCTCAAGACGTGTTCAGACGAAGAAGCCCTAATGGGAAGAAAGGGGACTTAAAAACATGTCCTAAATCTCTCGCTTGTGCAGCGTCCCAAAAACACGAGAACAAATACAGACAGGCCTGATTTAAAACACGCGTGGGATAAACATAAAGGAATCCTGTTCAGAAGGAATGGATCCTAAGGAGCTTAGCCGAGATTGGGTGGCAGAGTCGGTGGCGGGAGGCGGGGATAGTGCTGGGCAGACTTATACAGTCTGTGCCAGGGCTGGTGGTTGGAAGGCGGGGATAGTGCTGGGCAGACTTATACGGTCTGTGCCAGAGCCGGTGGTGGGAGGCGGGGCTGGTGGTTGGGAGGCGGGGATAGTGCAGGGCAGACTTACACGGTCTGTGCCCTGAAAAGGACAGGTACAAATCAAGGTAAGGTATACACAAAAAGTAGCACATATGAGTTTATCTTGTTGGGCAGACTGGATGGACCGTGCAGGTCTTTTTCTGCTGTCATTTACTATGTTTACTATCTAGTTGTACCCTGTTTCCCCGAAAGTAAGACATCCCCCGAAAATAAGACCTAGTAGAGGTTTTCCTGAATTGGTAGATATAAGGCCTCCCCCGAAAGTAAGAACTAGCAAATTTGTATTTGAAAGCAGGGCCGCCGAGAGCCAGACAAGGCCGCCCCCGGGCCGCCCCCCCACCCGAGGTCGCCGGGCCCCCCCTCCGTCGCTCCCGGAACTAACCTTAAACGCCTCCTTTCACCTTCGCAGCAAGCAGCAGCAGGGCAGACCTCGCCTTCCTTCCGTGCCCCGCCCTCGCGGATGTTACGTCAGGCAAGGGCGGGACACGGAAGGAAGGAGTGGCCTGCTCTGCTGCTGCTTGCTGCGAAGGTGAAAGGAGGCGTTTAAGGTTAGTTCCGGGAGCGACGGAGGGCGGGCGGGCCAACCCCGATGCTTCCCCGAAAAATAAGACAGCCCCTGAAAATAAGACCTAGCGCATTTTGGGGGGCAAAAATTAATATAAGACAGTGTCTTATTTTCGGGGAAACACAGTAGAGAGGCCATTTGATTAAGACTGAGCAGACATTATCTGGAATGTGTCTTCATCTTGGTGATGGAGTGAAACAATTGCTCTGTTCATCATGGCATTTTGTTTTCTTCCCCTCCTCTGGGAAGGTATTGCAGATGTTCACCACCCCTTTCCATGGAGACGACATTCCTACCTTCAGAGTTTCATATTGTGAACCTAGTTCCAGAGCTTTGTGTTGAAAAAGATTTGCTACTCGTGCACGTCAGGCATGATGGTGATAATCTGTTCTGTTGTTCCCGTCTTCTCTTTCCTCTAGAGAATATATAGTTAGGGCCTTAAATCTCATCTCATAAGGTTTATTTATTTATTTGTTACATTTGTATCCCACATTTTCCCACCTATTTGCAGGCTCAATGTGGCTTACATAGGACCGGAGTGGCGTTTGCAGACTCCGGTGTGAACAAATACAAGTGATGTTATGGTAAGATCGTGTTCGTGTGGCATAGCCACATTAAGGAATCGTTCATTGGGAGGGTTGTGTTATGTCCATTACGTATTTCGATTTTTGTTGCAGGGATCCGTTGTCCAAGTTGGATCGGTAGGGTATGCCTTTTTAAACAGATGAGTTTTTAGTGATTTCCTGAAGTTTAGGAGGTCATACGTCGTTTTCACGGTCTTTGGTAGTGCGTTCCACAGTTGCGTGCATATGTAGGAAAAGCTGGATGCGTAAGTTGATTTGTATTTAAGTCCTAAGCAGCTTGGATAGTGTATGTTTAGGTATGTCCGTGATGATTCGGATGTGTTTCTAGTTGGTAAGTCGATCAAGTTAATCATGTATCCCAGGGCTTCACCGTGGATAATTTTGTGGACCAGGGTGCAGATTTTAAAAGCAATGCAATCTTTGATTGGGAGCCAGTGTAGTTTTTTGCGGAGCGGTTTTGCACTTTCAAATCGCGTTTTTCCAAATATGAGCCTAGCTACCGTGTTCTGTGCGGTCTGGAGTTTCTTTAGAATTTGCTCTTTGCACCCCTCATAAATTCCATTGTGGTAGCCTATGTGGCTTAGTACCATTGATTGTATCAGGTTGCAAAAGGTTTTCCTCGGGAAGTATTGTTTCACGCGTTTGAGTTTCCACATTGAGTAGAACATTTTCTTTGTTGTGGATGCCGCTTGGCTCTCTAGCGTTAGGTTACGGTCTACTGTAACGCCGAGGATTTTCAGGCTGTCTGAGATAGAAAGGGTGCAGTTTGGGGTGTTGACACTTGTGGGGTTGTCCGCACTGTGTTGGGATGAGAGGATGAGACAGTGTGTTTTTTCTTTATTAAGTTTTAGTTGAAATGCATTTGCCCATGAGTGCATGATGTTCAAGCTGAGGTTTATTTCGTCGGTGATTTCTGTCAGTTTGGTAATGTAAGGAATGTATATGATGACATCATCTGTGTATATGAAAGGGTTAAGGCCTTGGCTGGATAAGGACTTGGCTAGTTGGGTCATCATTTGGTTGAAAAGGATCGGTGATCCTTGTGGTACTTCACAGTCTGCTTTCCACGGTGATGATATGTTAGAGTTTGATTTTACTTGATATGTTCTTGTGGTTAGGAAGCCCTTGATCCAGCTAAGTATGTTTCCACCAATCTCGAACTTATCTAGTAATCTTGTTAGTATATTATGGTTTGACATGTCGAATGCACTAGACATGTCGAATTGGAGGAGGAGGGTGTTTTGCCTGTTGCTATTTCCTGCTTGAATTTGGCTAGGAGAGTAATTAGTACTGTTTCAGTGCTGTGGAGGGGGCAAAAACCTGATTGTGATTCGTGAAGTATTGAGATTTTGATGATATAATCTGTGAGTTGTTTAGTTACCATGCTTTCCATTAGTTTGACTACCAGCGGGATAGATGCTACTGGACGGTAATTAGTGATTTTGGTTGTTTTTTTCTTGGTATCCTTTGGTATTGGGGTGAGTAGGATGTTGCTATTTTCCTTAGGGAAGAGACCTTGCTGGAGCATGTAGTTTATGTAGGATGTGAGGTCTGCTATGAAGCGGTCAGGGGCGGATTTCATTAGGTAAATGGGGCAGGTGTCTAGTTTACAGTGGGTCTTGGAGAACCGGCTTATCGCTTGGGCAACAGTTTTGACGGTAATGGTGGGTGACGTTTAGTCAGGTCCGGTCGGCCGGGTGTTCACCAGTGGTTGGGTCCAACTCATTGATGAAGTTTTCGGGGTTATCCTGAGGTAGTGTGTTGCATAGGTTTACAATTTTTTCATTGAAATAATTAGCCAGTTTATCTGCAGATGGGATGCCTGTATTTGTTATGGTGACCAAGCTGGTGTCTAAAAGTTTGTTCACAAGTTGGAATAGTTTCTTCGTGTCTTTGTAGTCTGTCCCTAATTTAGTTTTGTGGTAGGATCTTTTGGTCTGTCTTATTGCATATTTGTATTTTCTTTGTATTTGTTTCCATGTGTTGAGTGTATGCTTATTTTTTGTTTTTTTTCCATGCTCGTTCGAGTTGCCTGGTATGTGTTTTTAGCTTTATCAGGTCATCGTTGAACCATGGTATCAAGTTATGCTTACGCAAGGTTCTTGTTCGTAAGGGTGCTATTTCATCCAATATGTTTTTGCATCTTTTGTTCCATTCTGTGAGGTAGTGGGTGAAGTCCGTTTGTAGATGCCAACATCTTGGGCTGCCTCTAGTCTGTCAATGTTCCTTCTGACTTAGAACTGAGCACTGTATTCTTTGTGAAACCTCACCAGTTACCTGAACTCTGGCATTCTTCTGGTCTGCCACCTCTATTATTCTCACACAGTTTGACCACCTTGAAATCCTAAGCAATTATCACCATTGATTCTCTTGCCTGGTCAGTGACTCAGTTAAGTGAAAAGATGGCGTTATACAGCGACTTTTACATGCGTATGCATTTATAGCAATTCTGAGAGCTGCTAACCTTCAGATTCTTTTCCAGGTTCTGTAACTGTGTGACTGAAGCTTGCCAACCCTGTAATATAGAGATGAATATAATGGCACCTTGATTTTTGGGTGTGGTATAGCTTAATCATAAATGTTAGGCAAATTGTTGGGCAGACTGGATGGACCCTACAGGTCTTGCATAAGAATAGCCATACTGGGTCAGACCAATGGTCCATCTAGTCCAGTATCCTGCTTCCAACAGTGGCCAATCCAGGTCACAAGTACCAAAGAGTGGCAAGATTCATGCTACCGATCCTAGGGACAGCAGTGGCTTCCCCTATGTCTATCTCGATAGTAGACATCTGCCGTGGTTCAGTATGTATATTGGCTTCATGTTCTCCTTCAGATTTCTCAACCCAAATGGAGAACTTGTTGCCGGAGAACGTGGTGAAGGCGGTTAGCTTGGCAGAGTTTAAAAAGGGGTTAGACGGTTTCCTAAGGGACAAGTCCATAAACCGCTACTAAATGGACTTGGGAAAAATCCACAATTCCGGGAATAACATGTATAGAATGTTTGTACGTTTGGGAAGCTTGCCAGGTGCCCTTGGCCTGGATTGGCCACTGTCGTGGACAGGATGCTGGGCTCGATGGACCCTTGGTCTTTTCCCAGTGTGGCATTACTTGTGTACTTATGTAACTCTGCACTTTTTTGGCATCAAATTTGAATTTCCAAGCATTTGATCACTCTTCATTTACTTTGCACCCTCGGGGAAGGTAATTTTGTTGAAAATATTGAAAATATTTCCTTCATCGACAAAGACAAAACCTGATGGAATTCGCAAGGGAAGTGGCAATACTGAACCTGGTATTTATATGCAGTGTGTGCAATGCCTGGGTAGGTTCATCCCTGAGTACCAGCGATCAGTAGAAGATAATATGGTTTGATAGCAGCCAAGGCAGAGAAGAAAGAGATAAAAATCAAAGTCCTGAATTCCAAACATACAGACTTTGATAAAATGGATAAGTGAGTTAAGAAGGTCCTGGCAGGGTGGGAAGAAGAAAGTGAATGAAACTGAGGAGCGATAATAGTGACAACACATAAACACAAGAGGAAAAGGAAACTGAGATGATTTTGGAAGGCGACAGTGGTGGGCAGCCTTGCCCGGGCCTGGCTCAGTCTCTCGGTGGCCCTGCCTGCCTCCCCCCACCCCGATTGCTTTTTCAGCCTCTCTCCCTTGTACTGGATTTCTTGGAGGGAATGTGTCTTATTTTCATTCTCTGCTGTTGCAATGGACCAGTTCCTTTCTTGACCTCTTCCCTTCCACTTGCACCCTCTGCTGCCTTCTCCTCCTCCTCCCCCCTGCTTCACCCCCACCCCATTGCTTTTTCAGCCTCTCTCCCTCGGACTGGATTTCTTGGAGAGAATGTGTCTTATTTTCATTCTCTACTGTTGCAATGGACCAGGTCCTTCCTTGACCTCTTCCTTTCCACTTGCACCCTCTGCTGCCTTCTCCTCCTCCTCCCCCCTGCTTCACCCCCACCCCATTGCTTTTTCAGCCTCTCTCCCTCGGACTGGATTTCTTGGAGAGAATGTGTCTTATTTTCATTCTCTGCTGTTGCAATGGACCAGTTCCTTTCTTTCTTCCTTTCTTTCTTGCACTTGTATCCCACATTTTCCCACCTATTTGCAGGCTCAATGTGGCTTACAGAGAACCTGTTATGGCATCGCCGTACAGGGTAAGCAATACAATTGGTGTTACAATGAGATCAAGGGATGACAAAAAGAATTATCTAAGCGGTTATATAGAAAAGACCTTCAGAGTAAGAGGGTGGAGTGGAGGAGTGCTATAGTTAGGTTAAGGATTCTCTTGGTAGGCCTTGTTGAAAAGGTAGGTTTTCAGAGATTTGCGAAAGTTAGCTAATTCGTTGATTGTTTCAAGTTAGTTAGTAGTGCATTCAACATTTGCGTGCTCATGTATGAGAAGCTAGTCGCATGTGTTAGTTTGTGTTTTAATCCTTTGCAGTTGGGGAAGTGTAGATTGAGAAATGTCCGGGCAGATCTTTTAGCATTTCTGGGTGGCAGGTCAACGAGGTCCATCATGTACGTCGGGGCATCTCCATAAATGATTTTATGAACAATCTTGACCTCTTCCCTTCCACTTGCACCCTCTGCTGCCTTCTCCTCCTCCTCCCTGCTTCCCCCCACCCCATTGCTTTTTCAGTCTCTCTTCCTTGGACTGGATTTCTTAGAGAGAATGTGTCTTATTTTCATTCTCTACTGTTGCAGTGGACCAGGTCCTTCCTTGACCTCTTCCCCTCCACTGACCTGCTTTTTAGTCCCTTCTGCAGCACTGAGGGGCACAGCTGTACACCTCACACCTGAGCTGCCCTGGAACATCTGCCCTATACTTGGAATACATGAGCTGGTGAACGTTGAGAAGGAGTATTGGAGGGACTTGAAAAATAGCACGGAATACCCAATGGTCTGTACTCTGTCCATTGCTTACTTACTGCTAAAGTTTTAATGCTTGCTACATTATTTAGAAACAGAAACTTAATGGGTCTGGCATGTTTTGTACTTTTGATGTTTGATGATGATTTATGACCGTGTATGATCTATAAAGCTGGCGCTTGACTGGTGGAATCCATGGCATTGTACAGCAGCACTTGGCACACCGCCAGCCCCAGTCTGCATTGACTGTAAGGGCACAGACACAGGGCACAGAAGTGCAGTGGAATAATGGAGGGGGGGGGGGGTGTGAAGCAGCTGCAAAGAAGGTGATGAGGGAAGATGAATCCTTCTTCTGGATGTTGTTATGGGCTGGAGAGTAAGCAGGTGGGGATGAGGAGGCAGAAGGATATTGTGATGGGTGGAGTCCTTACACCTATATCCTGAATAGATCTATGAGCTCACACCTGCAAGCAAATTTTAAAAGATGGCATTTCCCTTTCAAAATTAAAGCGCTTCTGTTCCTGCTTCCTAACAAGTGGGAAAGTTGGTGTTTAAAGGAATATCCCACATGTTAAAAACAATTGATCAGAGGGGTGGGTTGCTCATATTTTTGATGTACAGAAAGGTTGGAATACGTCATTCGAGTCTAATGTTGAATCTGTGTACTTTGAGGTGTTTCTTGTACTATGTTAAATCGAGCGGGAGGTGGTGGAAATGAAAAACGGTAACGGAATTCAAACATGCGTGGGATAAGCATAAAGGAATCCTGTGCCGAAGGAATGGATCCTCAGGAGCTTAGTCAGGATCGGGAGGCGGGGCTGGTGGTTGGGAGGGGGGATAGGGCTGGGCAGACTTATACGGTCTGTACCAGAGCCGGTGGTGGGAAGCGGGACTGGTGGTTGGGAGGCAGGGATAGTGCTGGGCAGACATACGGTCTGTGCCAGAGCCGGTGGTTGGAAGGTGGGGCTGGTGGTTGGGAGGCGGGGATAGTGCTGGGCAGACTTATACGGTCTGTGCCGGGGCTGGTGGTTGGGAGGCGGGGATAGTGCTGGGCAGACTTATATGGTCTGTGCCCTGAAGAGCACAGGTACAAATCAAAGTAGGGTATACACAAAAAGTAGCACATGTGAGTTATCTTGTTGTGCAGACTGGATGGACTATGCAGGTCTTTTTCTGCCGTCATCTACTATGTTACTATGTTATGTATGTTGCTTGGTAGTTCTGCCTCTCTGCAGCATGAGTAACATTGCCTGTACTGTGAAACTGAGGGCAATTCTGCCCTCAAAGGGTGATTTTCAGCTACCAGTTTTACCCAGGTAAAATCATTTGAAAATTGCCCTCCTCACTGATATATTGAGATCATTTCATTTATTTAAAAATTGCTATAAAGGCATTGTCGAAACAGTCACAATTTAATGAAAACTTTGAAATATTGATAAAAGAACGCCATAAAATATAGAAAAGAGACGGCCGTTTGATTATAAACAGTTCAGCAGCATCCTTGCTAACCTACATTGATGAGGCAGACTAGGAAGGGGTTTTCAAACTTAGAAATTAAAAAAAAAACCCATGTTGATAATTTTGATGAGGGTTTTTAAGCCCCGCTAGAAGCTTTCAAGTCCTGTTATTCTCTTTACAAAGGCAGTAGACACATCCCCCCATAGCTGCGGCTCGCTTGTTCCCGATCTGTGCTTTGTAATGTGAGGCCTTCATGTTTAGAGGGGCTGCTTTCTTCCTACAAGTTTCTGACCCTAGTTCAGTTGTTGCCTCCGGGTATCCTTGATGAACCTGCAGACTGGGATTGGAAGGAAAATCCAGCACAATGGGAGGCCCGACCAGGCTTCAGACTCTCAGGAAGAAATGGGTTAACAAGAAGCTCCATTCATAAGAGCCTCTGAGTCAGTGTCAGCAGTCAGTCACGCTGCTGTGGGTCAGGGCTCCTTTAACTCCAGAGTGCAGGGGTCCCGGGCTTTCTAACAGTGACCTCGGGGCAGCTTCATACTTTTGTAATATGCAGAAAGAAAATAAGCAACAGGGTTCTGGTGTTTCATGATGAAAACATCAAAGAGGAATGCTGGGCTGCTGAATTTTGGGAGATAGCTGAATTTACCAAAGAAGCTCACACTGCCCCAAGAGCACTGACAGATATGGCCCATACTTCCATTACGTATTTCCATGTTTTCGACATAAAAGTCTATTATAAAAAGTAGACCGATATACATATATAAAAACAAAGAAATAATGTATTCAAACCAAGATAAAAGCAGTACCCAACGTGGCCACGTTTCGCCCTCAGGCTGCGTCAGGGGTAAAACTAAAAAATCAGGGGTGATCAACATACCCCTTCAAAAAAAGCTGTGCACTTTGATCCAGAGCAGTGTCTGTTGACAGGCACAGCTTTTTTTTGAAGGGGTATGTTGATCACCCCTGATTTTTAGTTTTACCCCTGACGCAGCCTGCGGGCGAAACGTGGCCACGTCGGGTACTGCTTTTATCTTGGTTTGAATACATTATTTCTTTGTTTTTATATATGTGTATCGGTCTACTTTTTATAATAGACTTTTATGTAGCAAGTAGACTGTTGCCTTTTTTGTTTTTCATGTTTTCGACATGACATGTACCTGCATTTGTGCCCCATTATGCTCAGACTGGAGAGGTGAGCATGGGGTTGAGGCTGGCGTAGCCATTAGACAGAATAGGAAGTCACCTGAGTTAGCAAAGGGCAGCTGCAGTCAAAAGAAATAGACTTTCAGCCACAGACTCAAAGCCAGAAGCGTAACCGGGTTGAGGGCGCGGGGGGGAGTGGAGAGCGGGCTGCCGACGCCACTGATGCATCTTTTAAATGCAACAAATTGTGTGAAAAATAGGCGCCAATGCTGTTGGACGTCCATTTGGGGGAGCAGCGGCTCCCAACCCATCTAGCTATGCCGTTCCCAAATAAATGGTGTTTGGAAACTGCCCTCTTCATTTTGTTCAATTTTTGTATGCCTTAACCCAAAATGGCATTTTTAAGTGGTTTGCAACAAGAAGAGTCTCAATTACCAGCGCAATCAGAGAGCCCAAGAGAGCAAGCAGTATTTCCATTAATGTGGTTTCCTACTATTCTGGTATAGTTGTGTCCACCAACCAGCAGGTGGAGATAGAGAACTGAAAACTAAACTGAGACATCTCTCATGGCATCCAGTCCAGCTCCTCAGTATTTTCTGTCTTCAGCAAGTGGAAGGACTAATGAGGTTTAATGACTAGAGACGGCATGACTTTTTGAGTACAAAAGAGGAGCGGGACTTAGGTGTGTTTGTATGTGATGATCTTAAGGAAGTGGAACAGGTAGAAAAGGTGACGGTGTAAGCTACAAAAATGTTTGGGTACAGAGGGAGAGGAATGACCAGTAGGAAAAAGGTGATGATGCCCCTGTGTAAGACCTCTGGTGAGACCCCCATTTAGAATATTGTGTATAATTCTGGGAACAGCACCTTCAAAAAGATATAAACAGGATGGAGTTGGTCCAGAGGGCGGCTACTAAAATGGTCAGTGGTCTTTGTCATAAAACGTATGGGGACAGACTTTAAAGATCTCAATATGTATTTGGAAGAAAGGCGGGAGAGGGGAGATGTGATAGAGACATTTAAATACACGGCATAAATGCACAGGAGGGCGAGTCTTTCAAATGAAAGGAAGCTCTGGAATGAGGGGCATAGGATGAAGGTGAAAGGAGCAGACTCAAGAGTAACCTAAGCAATTACTTCTTCACGGAAAGGGTGGTGAATTCATGGAGCAGCCTCCTGATGGAAATAGTGGAGACAAATTACAGTATCTGAATTCAAGAGAGCTTGGGACAAGTACACAGGATCTCTAAAGCGGTGATAGGGAGAGGAGAAGACTGGATAGGCCATATGGTCATTTATCTGCCTAAATATTTCTGTTTACTGAAGGAAACAAGTTCTTCTGTTTCCTGGATGCCTAACAGAAGCCTTGACTTCAGGGAATCAAGGGAGGGGAAGGCTTCAGATACAGACCCTTCATCTTTCTCCTCCTCCCTCCCACCCCCACAGCAGATGAGCCTGGAGACTTTTTATCTCAAACTGTAGTAGAGAGGTGTGGTAGCCGTGTTAGTCCACTCTTAAAGGTAATCAATAGAAATCAAACAAAATTAAAACATAAAAAAGAAAATAAGATGATACCTTTTTTTATTGGACATAACTTAATACATTTCTTGATTAGCTTTCGAAGGTTGCCTTTCTTCGTCAGATCGGAAATAAGCAAATGTGTTAGCTGACAGTGTATATAACAGTCCCTCATAGATGGTCTAGCAGGGTGGGTAGGAGATGTGCATGGGAACTTCAAAGCATTCCATAGTCTAGCTCATCTTCCAATGTGGTATATATCATTCAGTGCAAAAAATGCAACGAAGGTTGTTATATTGGAGAAACTGGCCAGATGCTTAAGACAAGATTCAATTTACATAGACATCACATGAACAATACTGCCAGTAGGGCCCCAACCCCGGTGGGACAGCACTTTACAGAACCAGGACACCGTACCAGTGATTTCAGAGTGAGAATACTGAAAGGTAACTGTAAAACAATACAAGAACGTAAGACCTTTGAAGTCAGAATGATTGAATATTTTGACACCCAACGGACAGGACTTAACAAGGATCTGGGTTTTCTAGCCCACTATAAACCATAAGTTGTATTTCACTGCTTATCACCCTTCCCTCCCCTCCCCACAAACATCCTGCTAGACTATGGAATGCTTTGAAGTCCCCATACACATCTCCTACCCACCCTGCTAGACTGTCTATGAGAGACTGTTATATACGCAGTCAGCTAGCACATTTGCTTATTTCCGATCTGACGAAGAAGGGCAACCTTCGAAAGCTAATCAAGAAATGTATTAAGTTATGTCCAATAAAAAAGGGATCATCTTATTTTCTTTTCCATGTTTTAATTTTGTTTGATTTCTATTGATTATCTCAAACTGTTAAACCTGAGGCTGGTCAAAAAGTTTGCTTGTTTAGTTTATGGTATTTCTTTTTTTTAATTTGGGGTTTATGTGGGGGAGGGGGGGTTCACTTCAGGATGGTGTCCATAGTACACACTGTCTGAGCAATAGTGGCACACTATCAATAACCCAGGACAAATTATTGGGGGGGGGGGGGGGTGAGGGTTGTCCTGTTTTAGTTTAAAAATGACATGAACCTGAGAAATGTTCAGACTTCCTTTGTCATTTCAAGCGCACACACATCCCTGGAAAGTATTTTCCTGCTGAGTGGGAAGTATGAGACCACATAGACTGCATGGAAGCTTGCTTTGAAGAAGGTCTTTGTACTGCTAGCTATAAAACAAAAGCCTAAGTCATCCACTTCACTTCCCAGGTGTTGATGAAGGCCGGCTTTAAGCAGGGACAACAGAGGCCCGACTCTCCTAGGGGGCCCAGTGCTTAACTGAGTCAGCTTTGCAACTGGCAACTGACCCAATCAGGGTTGCCAGGTGGAAAATTTTTTTCCCACCCAAACCAGCCTAAATCCAGCCCAAAACCCGCCCAAACTCAAACCCCGCCCCTGACACCCCCACCCCGCGTCATCAACCCCGCCCCCGCTATCATCAACCCCGCCCCCACCGTCATCAGTCCCGCCTCCCCAGTCACCGGCCCCGCCTCCCCCATCATCGGCCCTGCCCAGAACGTCACTAACCCCGCCCCCCTCGGCCGAAAAATCCGCCTGAAAACCACCCAAAAGAAAAAAAAGAAGCCCAAAAAACCGCAACCTGCCGCAGGCAAAAATTTCCCGCGGCGGGTCGAGGAAAACCGCCCAATTGGGCGGTAAAACCGCCCACCTGGCAACACTGGACCTAATGTTTATGCTGCTTTTCTCTCCCCCTCCCCCTAGATAATCGTGCTCCTGAGCACTGACACACTCTACTCTTTCCACGGCACCCGCAGGCCAGCCTTTACAGCTCCTCCCTCTCACTCCCCCTTGATCCTTGGTTTTGAGCTTCTCAGATGAATAGTGTCATTGTATTGTCTTCAGCTTAATCTCCACACATAGGGTTACCATATGTCCGGATTTACCCGGACATGTCCTCTTTTTGAGGGCATGTCTGGGCAACCGGGCGGGTTTTGCCAATCTACCCGTTTGTCCGGATTTCTGGACAAATGGGCAGATTGCTAGTCTCCCCTCCCTTTACTTACTAGTGCCCTGGTGGTCTAGTGACCTCTTCCGCCTTCGGGGCAGGAAAGAGCCCCCTCTTTCCTGCCTGGAGCGCTGCCCTGCATGCATCCTTCCTGTTGGTGATACTCGGCGCTGATTCAAAATGGCCACCGAGAGTTGAGTTTAAAAATGATTATAAGTTAATGTTTTATTTTTTAAACATTGAAATAAGTAGGTGGTACAATATAGCAGTGTCAGCTAGATGATAAATGTCTGTTCAGTGGTTCTCTGTTTTTGCTATTGTACTAGTTCTGGGGTCCAGGGTATCCCAAGCTTGTCAATCACTAAGATTACAATATTTGTTGGCAATTTAAAGAATTCTGTTTAAATAAATCCCTGACACCTGATTTGAAATCTTAAGTCCTAGTCGGGTGGGGGGCACCAAACGTATCCATATAGATCCCCCGTAATTGCTAAGGCTGACAGCACAAAATGGCTGCCCGCAGCTGCATCTGCAAGGCACATTAAAACTGTCCGGTCCAGCGGCGTATTTAAACTAGGTGTGTTGGTGACGAATCCCCCCCCCCCCCCACACACACACCCACTTTTAGTCTTCACCCTTTGAACAGCACTCATAGGTTGCCTGCGGCCTGCTCTGGGACTTTCTCCCTGAACCGTCACGCCCCTTCTGATGTAACTTCCTGTTTTGTGAAGGGCGGGATGGTTCCGGGAGAACGTTCCAGAATAGGTCCCAGGCAACCTACAAGTGCCTGGATGAAGACTAAAGCCGAGAGGATTTTAAGGTATTGGGGGGGAGGGGGCGGGGAGACACACCCCTGTAAAAAAAAAAAATTCCTTCCTACACTATTAGCCTAGTCAGGTGATCTTTGGACAGGAAGCCGCCTTGAGTTTTCGTTACAGAGTTCTCTCTTGGTATCTGATTTAATTCTGTGGAAATGTAACAGGATTGTGGGAGCTACATTTGTCTTCATTTAAAAAATTTTTTTTTAATTTTTTACATTTGTATCCCACATTTTCCCACCCATTTGCAGGCTCAATGTGGCATACATAGTACCGTAAAGGCGATCGCCAATTCTGGTATGAACAATTACAAAGTGATGTAGTGGTAGAATAAGGTTCATGTGTAAAAGACACAATAGGGAATCGTAGCGAGGAGGAGTTATGTCCATTACGCAGTTGCTGATGGAGAATGACTTCATACAGAACCGTGGTAATGAACCAACATTTCTTGTTTTCTAGTCTCTGCTGTTTCTGGGTGCTGCTGCTGCCGTCTGCCTGGGTGTGAACCTGTTTGCCCTCGCTGTGTACCTGCTCTGTGTTTGCTGCTGTAAGAGAGAGGAGGCAGCTGAGACCAAGAGGCCCAGATCCTGCTGCATAACATGGACGGCTGTGGTTGCTGGACTCATCTGCTGGTGAGTTCTGGGCTTGACCCAAAGCTAGCTCACCTGTCCCTGGAATTTCAACTTTTCTTGCAGGTGGAAGAAGGGACTAGGTGAGACTGGCTTGGGTGCAGTTCTGGTCACCGCATCTCAAAAAGGATATGGTGGAATTAGAAAAGGTATAGAGAAGGGTGACGAAAATGATAAAGGGGATGGGACGACTTTCCTATGAGGAAACGTTGAAATGGCTATGGCTCTTCAGCTTGGAGAAAAGATGGCTGAGGGGAGATATGATAGAGCTATATAAAATACTGAGTGGAGTGGAATGGGTAGATGTGAATCGCTTGTTTACTCTTTCCAAAAATACTAGGACTAGGGGGATACACAATGAAGCTAAAAAGTAGTACATTTAAAACAAATCAGAGAAAATGTTTCTTCACTCCGTGTGTAATTAAACTCTGGAATTCGTTGCTGGAGAATGTGGTAAAAGCAGTTAGCTTAGCGGGGTTTTTAAAAGGTTTGGATGGCTTCCTAAAAGAAAAGTCCATAGACCATTATTAAAATGGAGTTGGGGAAAATCCACTGCTTATTTACTACGACTACAAATCATTTCTATAGCGCTACCAGTCGTACGCAGCGCTTCACAATTGAACATGAAGAAGAGACAGTCCCTGCTCAAGAGAGCTTACAATCTAATTCAGGACAGACAGAAGGACACATAGGGATAAGGGACTATTGAAGAGAGGAGAATTTATTTCTGAGATAAGCAGCATAAAATGTTTTGTACTTTTTGGGGATCTTGCCAGGTATTTGTGACCTGGATTGGCCACTGTTGGAAACAGGATGCTGGGCTTGATGGACCTGTGGTCTGTCCCAGTGTGGCAATACTTATGTATCGCTGTGCTAGTCTCCTGAGCCCTCTGTTTCTGGAGGTAACGGGCTGTGTGTCGCTGAGCTGACCCGTTCCTCTTCCTCTCCATTGCAGCATGACAGGACTGGAAGGGTTTCAGCTTCTGTCTCCCAGCGAGAGTCGCATTATTCTGAGAAGAGTCCCCTGTGTGTTCTGAGCAGTGACATTCAGTGCCTCCTGGTTCTGTCTCTGGAATAATGTAAGACTCCTCTCGATATGAACTCACTCGGAGTCCTTATGCTGGTTTTATATTTTTGAGATTTGAGGCTAAAATAGTAATCTAAATTCTAAATCCTGGGCTTATGCAGAATGGTAGATTAAAAATCGAGAGACACCCAGGGAAGAGAGGGTGTGGGTAATGGAGAGCAGGAAAGGATTTTTTAAGATTGTAGAGCAAAGTTATAAATATAAATAATTCCTTTTCAACTTGTTTTTGTTCACCAGTGTCGCTATTGGGATTGGATTCTATGGAAACAGTGAAACCAATGATGGGGTCTACCAGCTGACGTATTCCCTTGAAAACGCCAATCACACCCTCGCTGGCATTGATGAGCTGGTAAGGATGATGTGGGTAGGGGTTGGGAAGGGCAGTGATGTGGGCTAGTAAGAATGTAAACTGCCATCTTCCTTGGATAAAACTTGCTTTTAGGAATCCAATCCATCTCTTGGAGGAGGCTGTGTTAATACGTTTTGTGATGTCACAATATCCCTGTTATTCTTTGCTGCTCTCTGATTCTGTGACATCACACTGTCCCCAGAATTTTCCTGCCATTCTTAAGTTCTGTGATGTCACTCTCTCCTTACTCTGACATCAGATTAGCCCTAGTATCCCTCCCAGGCTCAGTGATTGCCATGTTTCTTGCAAATTTATTTTATTTACTTATTAGGATTTATTTACCGCCTTTTTGAAGGAATTCACACAAGGCAGTGTACAGTAAGAATATATCATACAGGAGCAATAGACAGTTACAGCAGTAAAAATATTCAAATAACAATACAAAGTATGGCATAGTTACTACTTACAATGACAACACAATATGTAATAGAATATTTTAATTGACAGTGTAGGGTATAAGCAAAGATGGAACATAGAGATAGGTAAGAGAGTAAGAGGAGTTAGAATGTAAGGCGACTAATTTAAAGAAAGCTGCACATGAGGTCAGAGAGATGGTTAAATATTATCTCAGCTAGGGTAGGACTGAATAAACATGTCCTGCTACAGTATGTGCAGCCCGAGTCAATCTTTGTGTGTGTGAGTGAGACTAACAAGTTAGTTACTTCTTCCATTAAAGGCTTGGTTGAAGAGCCAAGCTTTCACCTGCTTCCTGAAGTAGAGGTAGTCTTTTGTTAAGCGGAGCCTTTCAGGCAATGCATTCCAGAGTGTGGGGGCTACTCCGGAGAAGGCTCGCTTGCGGGTATCACATCGCGTAATGTCTTTTGGAGAGGGTGTGGTTAGGAGGACCTTAATATCTTTGGAGGTGTTTAGAGGGTCATTCTGTTTTTGAAGTACTAGGGGCCATAGGAGTGGAGGAGTAGCCTAGTGGTTAGTGCAGTGGACTTTGATCCTGGGGAACTGAGTTCGATTCCCACTGCAGCTCCTTGTGACTCTGGGCAAGTCACTTAACCCTCCATTGCCCCAGGTACAAATAAGTACCTTTATATACTATGTAAACCTCTTTGAATGTAGTTGCAAAAAACCTCAGAAAGGCGGTATATCAAGTCCCATTTCCCTTTCCCCCTTTCCCTTATGACATCACAATATCAGAAGTGAGTCACGTATCCGGCAATCAAGCCATTGTGACATCACTGATGAGGTTGGCTCTTATTGGTGGAATGAGTGGAGGAGTAGCCTAGTGGTTAGTGCAGTGGACTTTGATCCTGGGGAACTGAGTTCAATTCCCACTGCAGCTCCTTGTGACTCTGGGCATGTCACTTAACCCTCCATTGCCCCTGGTACAAAATAAGTACCTGAATCTATGTAAACCGCTTTGAATGTAGTTGCAAAAAAACACAGAAAGGCGGTATATCAAGTTCCAATTCCCTTTCCATTTAAGGGCCTTGAAGATCAGATATAGAGTTTTAAATTTAGCCCTGAATTGTACTGGTAGCCGGTGAAGTTTTAATAATTAGTAATTCATAATGTATAAATTCAAAATATATCAAAAATTAAGGGGTAACTAACAATGAAACAAGCCTTCCAAATATACAAAATCCAAAAATGTAAAGGCTAAACAATATATATATAAGTGCCTTTTGAGGTGCTGTCCAGTCAATGCTGAGCAGTCACTGTGTCCAGCAAAGTCTGTGGAAGCCCGACAGAGCTCTGACCCATTGGCGATCAACTCCCAGAAGCATGTCTGTCTGATAGTTCAGCCCAGCAAATCCTGAAAATGCATACGATATACTGCCAAAGGCTCAGCCCAGCCTCGGTTCTGCTCAGCTGCTGCTGATTATAGTGAATCTAGACATGTCACCTTGTAGCTCAGCTCAGGCCACTTGGGAATTTTGGAAATGCATACGTGGGGCGCTTGATTTTTTGAGTATGTTGCCCAGGAGACAAAACTGGCTGAACGGTGCTGCCTTCATATTATTATTATTACTAGTAAAACATGCCCGTTTCTGACACAAATGAAACGGGCACTAGCAAGGTTATCCTCCGAGTTCCAGCGTGGCCCCCTCTCTCCTTCCACTCTGAGTTCCATGCCTCCCTCCCTCTCTCTCCTCCCCTCCGAGTTCCATGACCCCCCTCTCTTCTCTGAGTTCCAGACCCCCACGCTTTCTTCCCTCTCTCTCCCCTCCGAGTGGCAGCCCTACCTGCGTTGTCTGCCCTCTTCTCCCAGTCCTCCGCCTGCCCCTCGCCTTCCTGCGTTCTCGCTTTAGTTTAAAAGTTTTTACCTCGGGGTTCGCCGGCAGCAGTAAAAGGCGAGTAGGCACGGCGCTTCAGCCTGCCTTCCCTTCTGTCTCAGCTTTGCCTCTGGTCCCGTCCTAATTTCCTGTTTCCGGAAGGGCAGGAGGAGAGGGAGGGAGGGGGCGGGCCTGGAACGCAGAGGAGAGGGGGGGCCTGGAACTCTTCTGAGTTCCAGCCCCCCCCTCTCCTCCGCGTTCCAGGGGGGGAGGGAGGGAGGCAGGGAGGCGATTCTCCCGTGATTGAATCCTCACCTCCAACGTTCTGTGGCTGGCTGGTGCTGGTTTCTCTTTCCTCTCATTGGTCCTCCCTCTGACGTCATCACATTCCGACGAGAGGGCGGAGCAATGGGAATTGTGTTACGAACCCAGGCATCCAAACATAGAACGTTGGAGGTGCAAATTATTATATAGGATTATTATTATTCTATTCTTGGTGTAGCACCTTTCTGTGGTACAACCAAAGTGATGTACACATTGCATACAGCTGTCTGTCCACAGTGGGCTCACAAATTATATGTATGTTATAGCTGGGGCCAGTGGAGGGTTATGTGACTTGCCCAGGGTCACGAAGAGCTGCAGTGGGAATTGAACCCAGTTCTCAGTCCACTAACCATCATTTGCAGGAGTGCTCTGAAACCTCACCTGGGCTTTTAGCAGCCCTTTTACTAAGCTGTGCTAAAAAGGGCCCTGCGCTAGCAACGGGAGCTGATTTTGCCACTTGCTGAGGCCATTTTTACTGCAGCGGGTAAAAAGGCTGAAATAAGATTGCTCTTACCATGTGACCATGCAGCGGAGAGCACTCGCTGCCACTCTTTGAGGTGTCATTAAGGGCTCCTGCCATTCCAATGCTGTTCAAATTCTCTAATAGAAATACAGCACGATCCAACAGCACCACGATCCCCTGACCCGCTTGATCAAGTAATAATCGAATTTCATGAAAAAAGGGACGTTTAGGCCAGGGGCGTATCTGACCTTCAGTGGTAGGGGGGGGCCAAAGCTGAGGTGAGGGGGCACATTTTACCCCCCCCCCCCCCCCCGCTGCCATCATCATCGCCCACACCCCTCCTACCGCCGCCGACCCTCTCGACCCCCCCCCCCCCGCTCGCTCGCCGTTGCCTACCTGTGCTGGCGGGGACCCCATTCCCCGCCAGCCGAAGTCTTCTTCCTTCCTTTCAGGTTTCTGAGTCTCATGTCCTGCATGTTGTACGTGCAGGACGTCAGACTCAGAAACCTGAAAGGAAGGAAGAAGATTTTGGCTGGCAGGGGATGGGGTCCCCGCCAGCACAGGTAGGCGACAGCGAGCGGGCAGGCGGGGGGTCGTCGGTAGGGGGGTCCAGGGCTAAATCTACGGGGGCCCTGGCCCCCGTGGCCCCATAGCAGCGACGCCCCTGGTTTAGGCTTCAGTGCTGAATGAAGCCTGAAAACCTGTCTGAGTCAGATTCAGCAAATTATTTTATTTTTAACATTTGCTCTGCCGCTCCTCCTATAAAATGATCAAAGTGCATTACAGAACTAAAAAGAGTGACTGACCAGAGAGCTTCAGCAAGCTCAGCTAAAATAGGAACATTGGCAAGAGATGTGTAATTCGAACAATCCTGGGGTTACTTAATATGGAAGTAGGCTTCCTTGAGATCCAACAACGTGAGAAACGCTCCAGCATATCTCTGTCTCCAGAAGGCAGTGGATGGTCTCGCACAAGCTCCTGGTCTCATAGCTCCTGTTCTTGGTCTCCAATTCAGTAGAGCTTGGGGGGTGTTTAGGCTGAGCAGTGCCTGCTTTAGGGGGTAGACGCGAATCGCTTGTTTGCTCTTTCCAAAAATACTAGGACTAGGGAGCACGCAATGAAGCTAGAAAGTAGTAAATTTAAAACGAATCGGAGAAAATATTTCTTCACTCAATGTATAATTAAACTCTAATTCTTTGCCAGAGAATGTAGTAAAAGCGGTTAGCTTAGCGGGGGGTTAAAAAGGTTTGGATGGCTTCCTAAAGGAAAAGAGTCCATAGACCATTGTTAAAATGGACTTGAGGAAAATCCACTTCTTATTTCTAGAATAAGTAGCATAACTTGTATTGTATTGTTTTAGGATCTTGCCTGGTAGTTATGACCTGGATTGGCCACTGTTGGAAACAGGATGCTGGGCTTGATGGACCTTCGGTCTGTCCCAGTTTGGCAATACTTATGTACTTGGGATTCTGAATGGAATTTTGCTACTCTTTGGGGTTCTACATGGAATGTTGCTACTATTTGGGTTTCTGCCAGGTACTTGTGACCTGGATTGGCCACTGTTGGAAACAGGATGCTGGGCTTGATGGACCTTCGGTCTGTCCCAGTAATGCAACACTTACGTACTTTGGGGTACACTTAGTGGAGCCAAATCCCTCCTCCATCCCGTGCCCTCTCCTGCTGCTCCTCATTTCTCTTTCCTCACAGACAAAAAAAAAAAAGTGTGAAGAGTTTGGTCAGCAGTTCTTGCTGCTTTAGGCTTCCAGGGACAGAGAAATGCCTGGTGTACCTGAATGTAACTGTCACGTCTGTGGCCGTGACCACCCTCATACTCACCCTGTTTCTGGGAGTCAGTGGCTGTGCTGGCTTCTGCGTGTCTCTGTGTCTGTCTCTGTCTTAGTTTCTCTCTGGCTCTGTGTGCTGATTGCCCTACTGAATCTCACCTGTGTGGGCTTTGCCTCTTCCAAGATGGCTGCCGCCTCTTCGTCTCTGCCAGTATCCAAGATGGCTCCCGCTGTTACTTTCTATGGGATGCCTGCTCTGAGTGTCAAGCCTCTGTTTGGTTGCAAGGTGATTGCTGCACCTGTGGCTCTGGTGTTGAGGGGCTTTATTAGTGATTTGGAAACTACAGTCCTGGCCTTTGCATTGCCATTTCCTCCGCAGTGCCTTAGGTCCCGAGGTTAGTGTGCTGTTAGCACCGTTTGCTTTCCTTGTCTTTTGCTCTGTGGGTTTTCTGCCCTTCTGTGTTTATTGTTCTGTGGGCTTCCAGCCCTTCTGTGTTATTTGCTCTGTGGGTCTCCTACCCTTCTGTGGGTTTTCAGCCCTTCTGTGTTTATCGCTTGTGGGTTTCCAGCCCTTCTGTGTTTATAGCTCTGTAGGGTTTCAGCCCTTCTGTGTTTATTGCTCTGTGGGTCTCCTACCCTTCTGTGGGTTTTCAGCCCTTCTGTGTTTATCGCTTGTGGGTTTCCAGCCCTTCTGTGTTTATGGCTCTGTAGGGTTTCAGCCCTTCTGTGTTTATGGCTCTATGGGTTTCCTATCCTTCTGTGTCTAGCTCTGCTAGTTCTCTGTGTTTGTTTCCTGTGTATGACTTGTTAGCTTGGGCACAGCTTTGTTGTTAGCTGGTGTATAGCTTTACTAAGTCTTCTGAGTTTGCTCTGTGTCTGTTTCCAGTGCATGACTTGTTAGCTTGGGCACAGCTTTGTTGTTAGCTGGTGTATAGCTTTACTAAGTCTCCTGAGTTTGCTCTGTGTATGTTTCCAGTGCATGACTTGTTAGCTTGGGCACAGCTTTGTTGTTAGCTGGTGTATAGCTTTTCTAAATCTCCTGAGTTTGCTCTGTGTATGTTCCTGTGTATGACTGGTTGCCTGGGTATAGCGTTCCTATTAGCCTGGGTACAGTCTACTAGTCGTTGTGTTGATTCCTGCTGACTGCCAGAACCCGGACAGTTCCTGCTTGTCTGCCTTGCCTTCACCTCGGTGCCAGGGGGCACTCCTGGATCTTCATTCCTGCTGTTCCTGTAAGTCCTACCGGCTGCCAGAACCTGAGGGCTCAACCCGAGGGGGAAGGCAGTCAAGTGTAGGTGAAGCCTAGGTCCAGGGTGTTCCAGTTCCGCTCCAGTGTGTTCCAGTCCAGCGGGTTTCACTCCTGTATGTTCCTGTCCAGTAGGGCCACTCCAGTGTGTCCAGTCCAGCGGGCCCCACTCCAGTGCGCACCTGTCCGGTGCGTTCCAGTTCCGAGTATTCCAGTGTAGAACTCCAGTCCGGAGTTCCGGTCCAGTCTTGTCTTATCTCTACCTTGTAGGTGATCTTGCCTGCCACTGCCGCTCCACGGTAGTGGTCCAAGGACTCACGAAACCAGTGCTCCCGGGGAAGAAGCCTGACAGTGTGCCAAGGTCCTCGTGCACGTGACAGAATGCAAAGGCCATGAGTCCGGCAAGATCAGCCGTCCAGGTTGGCTACCTGTCCACAGCTTCGTTCCCTGTGGACAATCCGGGTGCAGTTTCTGATTTTGACTCTGATCTTTATGTCAGCCCAGTTTCTTTTTTGGGTCCTTTTATGACGCTTCGGGAGTACCGAGATAAACTTTTGTCTGATCCAGCCCTGAAGGCTACTCCTGAAGCAGCAGCTGAAAGAAAGCGTCTCTGGTGGCGTCTGGTCCGCCATAGCCCAGTCTCTGACATGAATCCTGCTATCTCGCTCTGTGAGTACCGCCTCAGACTCCTGGAGGAGCCAGCTCTGCGGGATACTCCAGAAGCTGAGGCCGAAAGAAGACGCCGGGGAATTCCTCCGCTCTGGTCTCCTCAGCAGAGCAGCCTGCGGTACCATAGCGGGTTAGTTCCTATTCGGGATTCCAGTCCACCGGCGCTGAGTCCAGTCCAAGGAGAGTTTCAAGTGGAGCCTTCAATTCCGGTTCGAGTGAAGCCGCCAGTTAAGCCTCTGAGTTCGTTCCGAGGGACGGTCCTGACCAGGTCTCTGAGGACGGGCCGAGTGAGGCGTCGGACCAAGCCCCTGACCCCAGTTCAAGTAGCGCGGCCGCTTAAGAGCCTGAGTCCAGTCCAGGGGATGCTTCATACTGAACCTCCAATTCAAGTCCAAGTAACGATGCCACTTAAGGCTCCGAGTCCAGTCCGAGGGAGGCTTTCGATGGAGCCTTGGATTCCTGTTCGAGTGGAGCTCCAGGTCGAGCCTCCAGTCCTCGTTCAACTGGCACGCCCTCTGAAACCTCTGAGTCCAGTCCGTGGGGTGCTTCTGACGGAGCCTCAGATTCCTATGCAAGTGGCGCTCCAGGTCGAGCCTCCAGTCCTCGTTCAAGTGGCACGCCCTTTGAAGTCTCCAAGTCCAGTCCGAGGGAAGCCTTCGATGGAGCCTCAGATTCCTTTGCAAGTGGCGCTTCGGGTCAAGTCTCCGGTTCTTGTTCAAGTGACCCGTCCAGTCAAGCCACTAAGTCCAGTTCGAGGGGGGCTTCTAACCAAGCCTCCGATGCCAGTCCACAGGGTGGTTCAGGTGGCACCTCCGCTTCCAGTCTGGAGGGTACCTCCAATCAAGCTCCGAAGGCCAGTTCGAGTGGCGCTTCCGCTCGAGCCTCCGATCCCTGTCCAAAGGGTGTGTTCTGTCAAGCCTCAGTTAAAGTCCAGTTCGCGGGGCGCTCCCAGCCAAGCTCCTGAGTCCAGTTTGAGGGGCCCTGCCAGTCAAGCTTCTGATACCAGTCCGGGTCCCGGTGCAGCTCCTGTTCAGTCCGAAGCAATAGCTGAGAGAAGATGTGTTCAACGGCTTGGGGCCCGGAGAAACCCATTTTCTGCATTTCAGCCTGCTAGCATGCTCTGGGGATCCCAGGGCCGTCTCCTCTTGAACCCTGCTCGGCAGACGCTGCCTGAAGCTAATGTTAGAGAGACGTCCCAGTCCGGCCAGAGGGGGGCATCCAGCCTTGCAGCTGAATCTCTTCCAAGTTCCAGCCAAGATGCTGCACCTGCTCCGAGTTCCAGTTCCAGCCAAGATGCTGAGCCTGCTTCGAGTTCCAGTTCCAGCCACGATGCTGAGCCTGCTCCGAGTTCCAGTTCCAGCCACGATGCTGACCCTGCTCCGAGCTCCAGTTCCAGCCAAGATGCTGAGCCAGTTCCAAGTTCCACTTCCAGCCAAGATGCTGAGCCTGCTCTGAGTTCCAGTTCCAGTCAAGCTTCTGACGCCCGCCTGGGTCCCAGTTCCGGTTTGCTTCTTGACTCTAGTCCGGGTCCCAGTCCCGGTTTGCTTCCTGAGTTCAGTCTGTGTTCCCTCAGAGAAGGGTCCCTTTTGAACATGGTTCCTCTTGATGCATCCAAGTTCCTGAGTTGGCCCAGCGGTGATTGGAAGGAGCCTCCTGTTGACAAGTTCCGCTCCTGTCTGCCAGTTTTGAACTTCTTTGTGACTTCCAGTCCAGTGATCCATGTCTGGGGGTTGAAACCGATCAGAAGGTTTCACCACAGTTACCCCTGGACACCTGACCTCCTCAGGGAGACCGAGAGGGGGGTCTTGAGGAGGGGGTACTGTCACGTCTGTGGCCGTGACCACCCTCATACTCACCCTGTTTCTGGGAGTCAGTGGCTGTGCTGGCTTCTGCGTGTCTCTGTGTCTGTCTCTGTCTTAGTTTCTCTCTGGCTCTGTGTGCTGATTGCCCTACTGAATCTCACCTGTGTGGGCTTTGCCTCTTCCAAGATGGCTGCCTCCTCTTCGTCTCTGCCAGTATCCAAGATGGCTCCCGCTGTTACTTTCTATGGGCTGCCTGCTCGGAGTGTCAAGCCTCTGTTTGGTTGCAAGGTGATTGCTGCACCTGTGGCTCTGGTGTTGAGGGGCTTTATTAGTGATTTGGAAACTACAGTCCTGGCCTTTGCATTGCCATTTCCTCCGCAGTGCCTTAGGTCCCGAGGTTAGTGTGCTGTTAGCACCGTTTGCTTTCCTTGTCTTTTGCTCTGTGGGTTTTCTGCCCTTCTGTGTTTATTGTTCTGTGGGCTTCCAGCCCTTCTGTGTTATTTGCTCTGTGGGTCTCCTACCCTTCTGTGGGTTTTCAGCCCTTCTGTGTTTATCGCTTGTGGGTTTCCAGCCCTTCTGTGTTTATAGCTCTGTAGGGTTTCAGCCCTTCTGTGTTTATTGCTCTGTGGGTCTCCTACCCTTCTGTGGGTTTTCAGCCCTTCTGTGTTTATCGCTTGTGGGTTTCCAGCCCTTCTGTGTTTATGGCTCTGTAGGGTTTCAGCCCTTCTGTGTTTATGGCTCTATGGGTTTCCTATCCTTCTGTGTCTAGCTCTGCTAGTTCTCTGTGTTTGTTTCCTGTGTATGACTTGTTAGCTTGGGCACAGCTTTGTTGTTAGCTGGTGTATAGCTTTACTAAGTCTTCTGAGTTTGCTCTGTGTCTGTTTCCAGTGCATGACTTGTTAGCTTGGGCACAGCTTTGTTGTTAGCTGGTGTATAGCTTTACTAAGTCTCCTGAGTTTGCTCTGTGTATGTTTCCAGTGCATGACTTGTTAGCTTGGGCACAGCTTTGTTGTTAGCTGGTGTATAGCTTTTCTAAGTCTCCTGAGTTTGCTCTGTGTATGTTCCTGTGTATGACTGGTTGCCTGGGTATAGCGTTCCTATTAGCCTGGGTACAGTCTACTAGTCGTTGTGTTGATTCCTGCTGACTGCCAGAACCCGGACAGTTCCTGCTTGTCTGCCTTGCCTTCACCTCGGTGCCAGGGGGCACTCCTGGATCTTCATTCCTGCTGTTCCTGTAAGTCCTACCGGCTGCCAGAACCTGAGGGCTCAACCCGAGGGGGAAGGCAGTCAAGTGTAGGTGAAGCCTAGGTCCAGGGTGTTCCAGTTCCGCTCCAGTGTGTTCCAGTCCAGCGGGTTTCACTCCTGTATGTTCCTGTCCAGTAGGGCCACTCCAGTGTGTCCAGTCCAGCGGGCCCCACTCCAGTGCGCACCTGTCCGGTGCGTTCCAGTTCCGAGTATTCCAGTGTAGAACTCCAGTCCGGAGTTCCGGTCCAGTCTTGTCTTATCTCTACCTTGTAGGTGATCTTGCCTGCCACTGCCGCTCCACGGTAGTGGTCCAAGGACTCACGAAACCAGTGCTCCCGGGGAAGAAGCCTGACAGTGTGCCAAGGTCCTCGTGCACGTGACAGAATGCAAAGGCCATGAGTCCGGCAAGATCAGCCGTCCAGGTTGGCTACCTGTCCACAGCTTCGTTCCCTGTGGACAATCCGGGTGCAGTTTCTGATTTTGACTCTGATCTTTATGTCAGCCCAGTTTCTTTTTTGGGTCCTTTTATGACGCTTCGGGAGTACCGAGATAAACTTTTGTCTGATCCAGCCCTGAAGGCTACTCCTGAAGCAGCAGCTGAAAGAAAGCGTCTCTGGTGGCGTCTGGTCCGCCATAGCCCAGTCTCTGACATGAATCCTGCTATCTCGCTCTGTGAGTACCGCCTCAGACTCCTGGAGGAGCCAGCTCTGCGGGATACTCCAGAAGCTGAGGCCGAAAGAAGACGCCGGGGAATTCCTCCGCTCTGGTCTCCTCAGCAGAGCAGCCTGCGGTACCATAGCGGGTTAGTTCCTATTCGGGATTCCAGTCCACCGGCGCTGAGTCCAGTCCAAGGAGAGTTTCAAGTGGAGCCTTCAATTCCGGTTCGAGTGAAGCCGCCAGTTAAGCCTCTGAGTTCGTTCCGAGGGACGGTCCTGACCAGGTCTCTGAGGACGGGCCGAGTGAGGCGTCGGACCAAGCCCCTGACCCCAGTTCAAGTAGCGCGGCCGCTTAAGAGCCTGAGTCCAGTCCAGGGGATGCTTCATACTGAACCTCCAATTCAAGTCCAAGTAACGATGCCACTTAAGGCTCCGAGTCCAGTCCGAGGGAGGCTTTCGATGGAGCCTTGGATTCCTGTTCGAGTGGAGCTCCAGGTCGAGCCTCCAGTCCTCGTTCAACTGGCACGCCCTCTGAAACCTCTGAGTCCAGTCCGTGGGGTGCTTCTGACGGAGCCTCAGATTCCTATGCAAGTGGCGCTCCAGGTCGAGCCTCCAGTCCTCGTTCAAGTGGCACGCCCTTTGAAGTCTCCAAGTCCAGTCCGAGGGAAGCCTTCGATGGAGCCTCAGATTCCTTTGCAAGTGGCGCTTCGGGTCAAGTCTCCGGTTCTTGTTCAAGTGACCCGTCCAGTCAAGCCACTAAGTCCAGTTCGAGGGGGGCTTCTAACCAAGCCTCCGATGCCAGTCCACAGGGTGGTTCAGGTGGCACCTCCGCTTCCAGTCTGGAGGGTACCTCCAATCAAGCTCCGAAGGCCAGTTCGAGTGGCGCTTCCGCTCGAGCCTCCGATCCCTGTCCAAAGGGTGTGTTCTGTCAAGCCTCAGTTAAAGTCCAGTTCGCGGGGCGCTCCCAGCCAAGCTCCTGAGTCCAGTTTGAGGGGCCCTGCCAGTCAAGCTTCTGATACCAGTCCGGGTCCCGGTGCAGCTCCTGTTCAGTCCGAAGCAATAGCTGAGAGAAGATGTGTTCAACGGCTTGGGGCCCGGAGAAACCCATTTTCTGCATTTCAGCCTGCTAGCATGCTCTGGGGATCCCAGGGCCGTCTCCTCTTGAACCCTGCTCGGCAGACGCTGCCTGAAGCTAATGTTAGAGAGACGTCCCAGTCCGGCCAGAGGGGGGCATCCAGCCTTGCAGCTGAATCTCTTCCAAGTTCCAGCCAAGATGCTGCACCTGCTCCGAGTTCCAGTTCCAGCCAAGATGCTGAGCCTGCTTCGAGTTCCAGTTCCAGCCACGATGCTGAGCCTGCTTCGAGTTCCAGTTCCAGCCACGATGCTGAGCCTGCTCCGAGTTCCAGTTCCAGCCACGATGCTGACCCTGCTCCGAGCTCCAGTTCCAGCCAAGATGCTGAGCCAGTTCCAAGTTCCACTTCCAGCCAAGATGCTGAGCCTGCTCTGAGTTCCAGTTCCAGTCAAGCTTCTGACGCCCGCCTGGGTCCCAGTTCCGGTTTGCTTCTTGACTCTAGTCCGGGTCCCAGTCCCGGTTTGCTTCCTGAGTTCAGTCTGTGTTCCCTCAGAGAAGGGTCCCTTTTGAACATGGTTCCTCTTGATGCATCCAAGTTCCTGAGTTGGCCCAGCGGTGATTGGAAGGAGCCTCCTGTTGACAAGTTCCGCTCCTGTCTGCCAGTTTTGAACTTCTTTGTGACTTCCAGTCCAGTGATCCATGTCTGGGGGTTGAAACCGATCAGAAGGTTTCACCACAGTTACCCCTGGACACCTGACCTCCTCAGGGAGACCGAGAGGGGGGTCTTGAGGAGGGGGTACTGTCACGTCTGTGGCCGTGACCACCCTCATACTCACCCTGTTTCTGGGAGTCAGTGGCTGTGCTGGCTTCTGCGTGTCTCTGTGTCTGTCTCTGTCTTAGTTTCTCTCTGGCTCTGTGTGCTGATTGCCCTACTGAATCTCACCTGTGTGGGCTTTGCCTCTTCCAAGATGGCTGCCGCCTCTTCGTCTCTGCCAGTATCCAAGATGGCTCCCGCTGTTACTTTCTATGGGATGCCTGCTCTGAGTGTCAAGCCTCTGTTTGGTTGCAAGGTGATTGCTGCACCTGTGGCTCTGGTGTTGAGGGGCTTTATTAGTGATTTGGAAACTACAGTCCTGGCCTTTGCATTGCCATTTCCTCCGCAGTGCCTTAGGTCCCGAGGTTAGTGTGCTGTTAGCACCGTTTGCTTTCCTTGTCTTTTGCTCTGTGGGTTTTCTGCCCTTCTGTGTTTATTGTTCTGTGGGCTTCCAGCCCTTCTGTGTTATTTGCTCTGTGGGTCTCCTACCCTTCTGTGGGTTTTCAGCCCTTCTGTGTTTATCGCTTGTGGGTTTCCAGCCCTTCTGTGTTTATAGCTCTGTAGGGTTTCAGCCCTTCTGTGTTTATTGCTCTGTGGGTCTCCTACCCTTCTGTGGGTTTTCAGCCCTTCTGTGTTTATCGCTTGTGGGTTTCCAGCCCTTCTGTGTTTATGGCTCTGTAGGGTTTCAGCCCTTCTGTGTTTATGGCTCTATGGGTTTCCTATCCTTCTGTGTCTAGCTCTGCTAGTTCTCTGTGTTTGTTTCCTGTGTATGACTTGTTAGCTTGGGCACAGCTTTGTTGTTAGCTGGTGTATAGCTTTACTAAGTCTTCTGAGTTTGCTCTGTGTCTGTTTCCAGTGCATGACTTGTTAGCTTGGGCACAGCTTTGTTGTTAGCTGGTGTATAGCTTTACTAAGTCTCCTGAGTTTGCTCTGTGTATGTTTCCAGTGCATGACTTGTTAGCTTGGGCACAGCTTTGTTGTTAGCTGGTGTATAGCTTTTCTAAGTCTCCTGAGTTTGCTCTGTGTATGTTCCTGTGTATGACTGGTTGCCTGGGTATAGCGTTCCTATTAGCCTGGGTACAGTCTACTAGTCGTTGTGTTGATTCCTGCTGACTGCCAGAACCCGGACAGTTCCTGCTTGTCTGCCTTGCCTTCACCTCGGTGCCAGGGGGCACTCCTGGATCTTCATTCCTGCTGTTCCTGTAAGTCCTACCGGCTGCCAGAACCTGAGGGCTCAACCCGAGGGGGAAGGCAGTCAAGTGTAGGTGAAGCCTAGGTCCAGGGTGTTCCAGTTCCGCTCCAGTGTGTTCCAGTCCAGCGGGTTTCACTCCTGTATGTTCCTGTCCAGTAGGGCCACTCCAGTGTGTCCAGTCCAGCGGGCCCCACTCCAGTGCGCACCTGTCCGGTGCGTTCCAGTTCCGAGTATTCCAGTGTAGAACTCCAGTCCGGAGTTCCGGTCCAGTCTTGTCTTATCTCTACCTTGTAGGTGATCTTGCCTGCCACTGCCGCTCCACGGTAGTGGTCCAAGGACTCACGAAACCAGTGCTCCCGGGGAAGAAGCCTGACAGTGTGCCAAGGTCCTCGTGCACGTGACAGTAACTCACCTTGAACTATTACTGAAAAAGGTATGAGCAAATCAAAGAAATAAATATAATGTAGAGAGGTACTTTCCCTGTCATTAGTGGACTCACAATCTGAATTTTTGTACCTGGGACAGTGGAGAGTTGAGTGACTTGCCCAGGGTCACAAGGAGCCACAGTGGCAATTGAACCCAGTGCTTCTCCACTCCTGATAAGGTGAACAAACTCCACTTGCAAATTTATTAACGAACCAACAAATGCTGTGTAAAACTGGTCCCACCCATGGTGCATTTTAATATCTATCAAAGGCCAATCAATATGCATAAGCGATTCATTATCTGTAGTGAATCATCCCACACATCTTCAAAAGATGGACTTGCGAACCTCTCCAATTTTAGACTGAAAAAAGGTTGCTAAGGTGGAAACCGTAATAACTAATTCCGTTATCTGTTTTGAACTAGTCAAACGCTTCATTATTCTAAACAGCTCCCTGGATTCATTAATGCTTTTTATTATCAAAGTTGAATATTAACCTTCATAATCACTTTTTTATATTGCATGAGATGAGATCACCATTGAGTCTTCAAAACAGGATCGACTGAAGCTAGACAATGCCTTTCAGTATAGCGACCTTCCACTTTCATTTTTAACAAATTAGAATTATACCAAGGGGCAATTAATAAGATATATATATATATATATATATATATATATATATATATATTTCATAGTGTTCCCACATTTTAAGAGGGGCAATAGGATCTAATGACATATTTTTAGCAAATAATTCAAGATTTGCAATCTCTCCAAGCCAGGTTTTCAGGTACAGTCTTTAAGGATGCAGTTTGGAGTTATGATGCTCCTCGGCTTTTTTTAATTATTAAAAAAAAAATGTTTTATTTGTGAAATTTTAAATTTACAACCAAGCAATATACTTGTACAGTAAAGTGAAATACAAAAAAAGAAAAGAAAACTGGTCATCGTGCCTTATGACATTTAAATCGCTCAAGTCCACAACTACAGATTTAAGACTACAAAAAAAAGTAATAAAACTTTTAAAATAAGCAATTTATACCTGAAACACTGACAGATACACAAATATTCTCACGTGAAGGACTTGCCACCATTTCACCACCACCTTGGTTGCCCACAATACTTTTCACAGCTAAGAAAGCAGAGGTGAGACCAGCGGGTGGGGCGATAGAGTGGTCTGCCCCAGGTGCACGCTGCAGGGGGGGGGGGGTGCAAGGAGGAGCTGTGCGGCTGTTGGCTCTGCTGGTTCCCTGCTCCCTCTGATGTTACTTTCTATTCCGGGGGCAGAGGGAACAAGGAACCGGCGGAGCCGACTGCTGTGCGGCTGCTCCCAGCACCCCAGGAGGTAAGAACAATGCACCCGAGGGGGGTGTGTGTGTGTATGGAGGTGATGCACCGGGGGGGGGGGGGGGGGGGGGGGGGGGCATGACGCTGCATCCGGGGGGGGGGGGGGAGAGTAAGTTCACAGCGACGATTTGCCCCGGAAGGCAGCCGACCAAGGAACACCGCTGGGTGACACAGCTCAAAAAGGACATAGAGTCCCATTTTCTAAGGAATATTATAGGTGTCTACGTGATTAGTGCTCACTAAAATTGCTAACACGCCTCTAGCGCGGCGTAGTATACAGGGCCCACATTTTGTGGCTTGGTAGCTAACGACACATTTAGACGCAGTGGCGATCCTTGGTCGGCTGCCACCCGGGTGCAGCATGACACCCCTCCCCACTCCGGCGTATCACCGAAGCCCCATCCCCGGGTGCAGCACGACAACTCCCCCCCCCCCCCCCCCCCCCCCCCCGGGTGCATTCTTACCTGTTCCAGGGTAGAGGGAGCAGGGAACCAGCAGAGCCGACAGCCGTGCGGCTGCTCCTTGCACCCCTCCAGCAGCTTCCACTCGGGGCGGTCCGCCCCCACCACCCTGGCCTCATTACACCACTGTTTATACGGATATCTAAGGAAGTAGCACTGAGTCGAAGAACACTGTTTCATCAGCAAGAACTGCCTACATCTTTTTTTGAGTATCCCTAGGTACATCAGGAGAAAGTTGAACTTTTAGACCTAAAAAGGTCTTATCTCGGGAACATTTTCATGAACCAGTTCTTATCCGGCATTAATGCAACAGTGGCTACCAAAGTTGCCACCGTCGTTGCCTCGGTGTCGCTCCTCAACTATTTATCTTGCCCATAGAAGGACTTCCTTGAAGCGGGAGTAGATTTAAGAACGGCCTCGCAGAAGAGTAAAAGTCGGTAGAAGGTGATCAGATCATGCCACAGAGTGTGCATCGTATCCCTCAATATCAATTAAGATATTCCTAGTCACTCTAATAAATAAATAAATAACACAAATAGGACATTTTCGTAGTTCGTAGATGTACAGGTTTAGCTATCCAATATGGTGCTAGTCTCCTTTTAATACACACTTCCTAGCGGCTGTTCTGACAAACTCCTGCTTATGAGAAACATGTTCTAGACTCCTAGGAAGGAAATTATTAACCAGTTAGGGGTAACGTTATCATTAAGAAGCATATTTTAAATAGAGAAATAGCTCTTATAAAATTGCACAGATGAACACACGTGTACAAGTCCCACATGCTAACAAGAGCATGCAAACTTTTCATACAGACCACGCACGGGAGTGTAATTTGAATGGAGCAAGGGCATACATGCGAAGTCCGTGTGTACTTGATGAAATGTGTGTAAACCAGGGGCGTAGCCAGACCTCACAGTGGGAGGGGCCAGAGCCTGAGGTTGGGGGCACATTTTGAGTGCTGCCCCGCTCCCCCACCACGCCTCCCCTCCCCCACCGTCTCCCCTTGCCTCCTTGCCGCTTCCCCTCAACGCCTCGTCGCTCCCCCCTGCAAAAACAAATACATTTGCTGGCGGGGGTCCCCAACCCCTGCCAGCCAAAGCCTTCTTCAGCGCCGGTCTCCGGCGCAGCCGCGTTAGCTGCCCTGCTCTTCTTTCTTTCTTGCTCCTCCTGTGCACGCTGACACTCCTTTACATGAAACTGAGAAGGAGCGTCAGTGTGCACAGGACAGGCATTAAGGGCTCCCTGCCACATAGCCATGCAGTGAGAGTTCTCTTACCGCATGGCCAAATTGTACGCCCAACATAATTAAGCCAATCGGTGCCAATAATTGATACTTATTAACAGGAGCGTAGCTAGGTGGGGCCACGGGGGTATGGGCCCCCACAGATTTAGCCTTGGCCCCCCTACTTTTGACTCCCCCCTCACCACTTTCGACACCCCCCTCCCGCCGCCACCGACCCTCCCCTGCTGCCAGGTATGGACGTGCATGCAGGATGTCAGGAGTCAGGACTCACAGAAACAGATCAGTGAACGCGCCGGAGACCGTCATGGAAGAAGACTTCGGCTGGTAGGGGTTGGGGACCCCCGCCAGCAAAAGTACCTGATGGCGGGGTAGGGTCATCGTTGGGGGGGGGGGGGGGTCGGTGGCGGGCTAAATTGTGCCCCCCCGCCGAGGTCTGGCTACGTCCCTGCTTAATAACCAATTAGTGGCACTAATTGGCTTTAATTAGAATTAAAGAGCAAATAATTAAAAAAACTACAGACAGCCCAGAACACGGCAGCCAGACTAATATTCGGCAAATCAAAACACGAAAGCGCAAAACCCCTACGAGAAAAACTACACTGGCTCCCACTCAAAAAACGCATCACGTTCAAACTCTGTACCTTAGTCCACAAAATAATCCATGGTGACGCCCCAGCCTACATGTCAGACTTAATAGAACTTCCACCCAGAAACGCAAAAAAAATCTTCTCGCACTATCCTCAATCTTCATCCTCCCAAGTGTAAAGGCCTGAAATACAAATCATTTTACGCATCTACGTTTTCCTATATGAGCACGCAGCTCTGGAACGCGTTGCCACGCAACTTGAAAACTGTCTATGAATTGATCAATTTCCGCAAACTATTGAAAACCTATCTCTTCGACAAGATATATCACAAAGATCAACACATGTAACTGTACAATCAATAATTTATCCAGAAATGTTTTATACTATCTTTTGCTTTAACACCACCATGTAACCCATAACCCTCTGTAAAACCAAATATATATTCTCTTCTACTTCCAGTATCCATGATGAATTGTAAGCCACATTGAGCCTGCAAAGAGGTGGGATACAAATGCAATAAATAAATAAATAAATTTACGTGCACAACTTTCTAGGCGTAGTCTATAACACGGCGTGCATAGATTCAAATGCATTTGGTCAGAAAGGGGGTGTGGAATGGGCGGGTCGTGGGCATTTGCAAAATATTTTGCGCACTGTTATGCAATATACCCGATCTGCGCCTAACTTACACGTAGGTATTAAGGCATGATTTTAGGAGGCCTAAATTTTAGTCACAAGAACGGCACGTGAGCATTTTCTTTAAACTACAGTAATACCTTGGTTTTCGTTGACTTCGGTTATCGTTGGTTTCGGTTTTCATTGATTTTTTTTTTTCCGTGAGAAATTTGTCTCGGATTTCATCGGCGTGCCCACGTAACCTTGCTGCTAATTTTGCGAAAACACGCGTTCTCCTGCTCGTTTCTCGTTGTGTGAGCATCATCACCCCGCGGGTCTAGCCAAACAATTCCATTGCTTTCCAGTGTTTTTGTGCTTTTTTATTGATCGCCTCGGTTTTCGTCAGTTTTGGATGTCACTGATAGTCTTCGGATGGATCGACATCTTTAGGTGTAGTTTATAGAATCATGCTACCCGCATGGTTCGGCACTGATTTTTAAGGCGCCATTTGTAGAATTTGGCCTACAGTAAACCTGGAGCCACCAGGCCTAATGAAAGAAGAAATGATCATTCGTCTCACTCTGTCTGTCCTCCAGTCTCTGATATGTACACATACAAACACGCATATAGTAACATATAGTAACATAGTAGATGACGGCAGAAAAAGACCTGCACGGTCCATCCAGTCTGCCCAACAAGATAACTCATATTTGCTGCTTTTTGTGTATACCCTACTTTGATTTGTACCTATGCTCTTCAGGGCACAGACCGTATAAGTCTGCCCTGCCTCCCAACCACCGGCTCTGGCACAGACCGTACAAGTCTGTCCAGCACTATCCCCGCCTCCCAACCACCAGTCCCGCTGCCCACCACTGGCTCTGGCACAGACCGTATAAGTCTGCCCAGCACTATCCCCGCCTCCCAACCACCAGCCCCGCCTCCCACCACCGGCTCTGGCACAGGCACAGACCGTATAAGTCTGCCCAGCACTATCCTCACCTCCCCAGCCCTGCCTCCCATCCCCGGCTCTGGCACAGACCGTACAAGTCTGTCCAGCACTATCCCCGCCTCCCAACCACCAGTCCCGCTTCCCACCACCGGCTCTGGCACAGACCGTATAAGTCTGCCCAGCACTATCCCCACCTCCCAACCACCGGCTCTGGCACAGACCGTATAAGTCTGCCCAGCACTACCCCCGCCTCCCAACCACCAGTCCCGCTTCCCACCACCGGCTCTGGCACAGACCGTATAAGTCTGCCCAGCACTATCCCCACCTCCCAACCACCGGCTCTGGCACAGACCGTATAAGTCTGCCCAGCACTATCCCCGCCTCCCAACCTCCAGCCCCGCCTCCCGATCTTGACTAAGCTCCTGAGGATTCATTCCTTCGGCGCAGGATTCCTTTATGCTTATCCCACGCATGTTTGAATTCCGTTACCATTTTCATTTCCACCACCTCCCGCGGGAGGGCATTCCAAGCATCCACTACTCTCGCCGTGAATGTCAGCATATGTTTGCAGACATGCAGATACACACACACACACGCGCATGTTTTGTGTGCTGTGGCTTTAAACTCTGCTCATTACTCCCATAGTAGGCTGTGTTTTGGTCTGGACAGCTGTGCTTTCTTACTCCTACATTCTAGGGCTCCTGCCAGGCCTGAGGATTTATGTGCTGGTGCCCTGGATAATTTTCTGGAATTATATACTTGAATAGTGGAGTAGAAATGAGGTGAAACAGCAAAGCTGGATATGTATCTCCATACTGGAATAATGAGGAGTGCTGCAGGGCAGGAATGAGGTACAGCAGGAGGTGTTTTGGAGAGGCTGACCGTACTGGTGGTGCTGCAGGGCAGGAATAAGGTGCATTGGGAGAGCTGTGTGTAGATTGGAAAGAGGGAGGTCTCGGGTCCTGGCTAGCAGAGGGTACTGGAGGGCAAGAGTAAGGTGTATTGGGAGAGGAGGAGCTGTACAATTTCTCTTTTGTCTTCCGGGTAACCACGTAGCTCCAGTACTTTGTCCGTGTCATTGGATGTGTGTACAACATGGGCCATGGCCTTACTAATCCTTAGAACCACAAATGAACACCACATTGTCAGTGACAGAAGGAGCAGTTTGGCACTCACCTAGCTTTGAAGTTACTTTTCCTTCTCCTGAACTCTGGCATTTTCCCTTCCATTGTAGGTTTCTGCCAACTCAAAGAGGATGAACACGGCCTTGGAGCAGCATTTGGCACGGTTGAATGAGATCTTTGCCACGCGAGGTGATTATGTGCTGTCTCTGAAGTTCATGCAGCAGATGGCAGAAAACATTGTTGTGCAGCTCTCGGGTTTGCCCGTCTGGCGCAACGTCAGCGTGAACCTGGGAGACGTGGTCAGCAAGACCAGTTACGTGGAATACTACAGGCGAGTACAAGGCACAAAGCTGGAACCATACACGTGAGGGGGATACAGGTGTCTTGAGTGTAAAACAACCGACAGAAGAGACGGGGATCCGCAAACCCGCGTAGCAGCAGAAAAAGAGACTGAAACGGGCGTAGCCAGACTTCGGCGGGAAGGGGGTCCAGAGTCCGAGGTGAGGGGGCACATTTTAGCCCCCCCCCCCCCCCGCCGCCGACCCTCTCGACCCTCCCGCTGCCAACCTGCCGTTGCCTACCTTTGCTGGCGGGGGGACCCCAACCCACGCCAGCCGAGGTCCTCTTCTTCCTGCAAAAGGCTTCCTTCTGTTTCTGACGTCATGCACGTACAACATGCAGGACATCAGACTCGCAGAATGAAGCCTTGCGGATCAGCTGATTATGTGATTATGTGTATACTGCTTAGAGACACAGTGAGTGGCAGAGCACATGTGAACGATCAGATTGAAGTCTAATGTGCTGATGGCACATAATATAAATTATGTGAATTTTTAGTTGTAAAGAATGTGGTGAGCAGTGAACATGGTGGGGGGGAGAGGGGGAGGGAAATATCTAAGAGGAGTAGCCTAGTGGTTAGTGCAGTGGACTTTGATCCTGGGGAACTGAGTTCGATTCCCACTGCAGCTCCTTGTGACTCTGGGCAAGTCACTTAACCCTCCATTGCCCCTGGTACAACATAAGTACCTGAATATATGTAAACCACTTTGAATGTAGTTGCAAAAACCTCAGAAAGGCAGTATATCAAGTCCCATTTCCCTTTCCCTATTTGAGATTCTACATGGAATGTTAATGTTGCTATTCCACTAGCTAGAAAGAAAAAAGTGAGGAAAATGGATGAGGATACCAAAAAATGTGTTTATTCGCATAAAAAAAATCAAAATTAAAAAATTAACAATGGTTGTATGAAGTATAAAACGGACCCGACACGGCCGTGTTTCGGCCCTAAGGCCTGCCTCAGGGGTCTTTGCAACCTCAGAAGATGTATATCAAGGTATGTACTCCAAGGCAAATATCTGAGCGGAAAATCTCTAAGATCTGTATACTCCTCTCTTCTAGAAAAACATATATATAAAATGTGCTAAAAAGCACAAAAAGCGTATGATGCTTCTCTCCAAAGAGATATCTACAATTTTTGCTATTCCACTAGCAACATTCCATGTAGAAGCCTGCCCTTGCAGATCAGCAACGCGGCCGCGCAGGCTTCTGTTTCTGTGAGTCTGACATCCTAGTTGCTAGTGGAGGAGTAGCCTAGTGGTTAGTGCAATGGACTTTGATCCTGGGGAACTGGGTTCAATTCCCACTGCAGCTCCTTGTGACTCTGGGCAAGTCACTTAACCCTCCATTGCCCCTGCTACAAAATAAGTACCTGAATATATGTAAACCACTTTGAATGTAGTTGCAAAAACCTCAGAAAGGCAGTATATCAAGTCCCATTTTCCTTTCCTTCCTTTCTCAGTTCAAATAGTGTTGCTATGTGGGAAAAGCTAGGCTGGGCCCCTTCTTTAAATCTGATTGTATTTAGCAGAAGGTTTAATCCTGGTTTGGCCAGGGTTTTATATCTCCACTGGGGGCTGAGTTTCAGTACTGGGCAGATTTGCCGTCTTCGCCACAAGCCCAAGGACAAGACCCATCCAGGGCTCAGCCCTCAGGGGGCAGAAGGCCTGGAGCTCACTCTTCAGCTGTCCTTCCATGTCGTCCGCCCTCTGTTCTACTGCAGTTCTCGGAGACCTTCGATTTCATCTCTTTATTTCCCATTGCTTCCCACTCAGTTCACTTACAAAGATTAATCTAAACGAGATCTCTTGCCTGTTTTCTGTGCCATTCCATCAGATTAAAATCATTCTTAGATGAATGTTGTAATTGACCTGTTCCCGCAGTCCATTAGTGTTCTGTACACTGAAAATGAAGTGGTCGGGCTCCAGTTACAGCTCCTCGGTCGGTTTCTCCTCTTTCCATTTTCACTTTTCTCTGTATGTTATGCCCTTACATTTCTCTCGCCTTCCTCTTTGGTTCTTTCTATTTCTCACCTGCATTTTATCTCTGCTCCCTTTCCTGTTCTCTCTTTGTGGCGTTAATGATGAAATTACTGCAAAAACCCAACAGCTGCGACTAATGTGTAAACCAGTTTTGTCTCCCTGAAAATAATTACATTAGCATAAGGTTGTTCTTTTAAAGAACCGAGTTGTCCTTGGGCTCTTCCCTGTGCAGCACACTGGGGACGAAATGGCTGAGACTTCTTAAAACACAGTGTCCTGTTTGCTCTCCTTCTGTAACAAGTCTGCTGCTGCTTCGTGAGGATAACGCATGGGCCACGGAACAGCAGCGATGGACGTGGTGTGCGGAAGCCTAAGGACTACCCTGGTTCTGGAAGAGCTGAATTCTTTGCACATTCTGATACCTTCTGTACGGCCAGAATAAGTTCTGTCCCAAGTTGAAGGACCTGAATTTTTGAAACCACATCTGAAGAATAGATATGGATGGGCTGGAGTGTAAATTTTAAGAGGCTTCGACGTTAGCTTCAGAACTTTTAGTACAAGAACAGTGCTGGGCAGACTTCTACGGTCTGTGCCCTGAGAAAGGCAGGGACAAATCAAACTCGGGTATAAAGTATCACATACCATGTAAAATGAGTTTATCTTGTTGGGCAGACTGGATGGACCATTCAGGTCTTTATCTGCTGTTATTTATTATGTTACTATGTTACTCTTTGGGGTTCTAAATGGAATATTGCTACTAATTGGGATTCCGGAATCTTGTAACTCTTTAGGATTCCAGAATCTTCAGAACTTAGTACAAGAAGAGTGCTGGGCAGACTTCTACGGTCTGTGCCCTGAAAATGACAAGGACAAATCAAACTCTGGTATAAAGTATCACATACCATGCAAAATTAGTTTATCTTGTTGGGCAGACTGGATGGACCGTTCAGGTCTTTATCTGCTGTCATTTACTATGTTACTATGCACTGTTAGCCTTGTGTGTTTGTTAGACACAACACCGTAAAAGATTTGCCAACCTTCACTGAACCCCCTCTAGTCGGACGTGTGATTGTCACTCTAACCAGTGACTGTTTTGTAAGTTGGTGTGTTGAGACCTCTAACACTCTCTCTGTCTCTTATCAGGTGGCTTTCGTATCTCCTGCTGTTCAGCCTAGACATGGTCGTGTGCCTCATTACCTGCTTTGTTCTGGCCAAGTACTCGAAGTGTCTTCTCATCCTGTAAGTGCAAAGCTGTGTGTTTTTGGAATTTTATTTTTCCTCCCTTGTCCTTGCAATCTGGTAACATCTGGACACATTCAAGGCTGGAGCATGTGGAAGGTTATGTACCGGCTTTTCTCAATGCTGTACAGTTGGCCCTAAAAACAGCAGAGCCAGAGGTAGTTAAAGTAACGGAGAGATCCTTTGCATCTTCCTGCTTCCCTGTGTCCCTTATTAGTTTACGTTATGGGGCTGATTTGAGTAGTTCATGTACTTTCAGTCCAGCTAAGAGCCTTTATGTTGTTACCCAGGCATGGAGGGGCCATTTTCAGATAACATCTGTTCACTGGGTAACTGTGACTATGAAATTAGAATGGCCATTCAGCTATAAAGCATCATGGTCCAACCAATAGGTCAGTTGGTAAAGCAAGTTATGGCCACTAAACGCTGGACATGCGTCCATACAGAGTCATGCGTACACTGGCCAGCGACGCACACATCCCATGGTTATAAGCGTTGCTGCATGTGAATCCCCTCCGTTGCAACATTCTCACTGTTCTGCCACCTTCCGAGCATTGTGTCCTGTTCCAATTGATCAGCAGTTTTCTTGGGGGGGGGGGGGGGGGGGGGGGGTGCATGAAAGGAGTGGAGGAGTGCAGTGGGCTGATAACTTAGGGAACTGGGTTCATTTCCCACTGCAGCTCCTTATGACTCTGGGCAAGTCAATTAATCGTCTGTTGCCCCGGGTACAGAACCTAGATTGTGAGAAAATACCTACATACAATGAATGCAAAACTGCTTTGGTTGTACCACAGAAAGGTAGAATATCAAAATGCCTGACCCTTACCTTTAAGATGCGTTGCTGTTTCTAAAACCCAAGGAAAAAGCCACTCCTGTCCTGTGTACTCAGACCTGTGTATGGACCAGGGGCATAGCCAGACTTCGACGGGAGGGGGGGGGTCCAGGGCCCGAGGTGAGGGGGCACATTTTAGCCCCCCCCCCCCCCCGCCCGCCGCCGCCAACTTTCACCCCTCCCCCCCCGCAACTCTCTTGACCGCACCTTCCTGTCGCCAACCCTCTCCCGCTGCGTACCTTTGCTGGCGGGGGACCCCAACCCTCGCCAGCTGAAGTCCTCTCTTCAGTCGCGCGGCATTACTTGCTGAATGATCTGTTCAAGTTTCTGTGTGTGTGCAGGACATTAGATGCACGCACAGAAACTTGATCAGATCATTCAGCAAGCAACGCCGTGTGGCTGAGGACTTCAGCTGGCGGGGGTTGGGGTCTCCGCCAGCAAAGGTACGCGACGGCGGCGGGGGAGGGTTGGCGGCGGGAAGGGGGGTCGAGAGGATCACGGCAGGGGGTCCAGGGCCAAATCTACGGGGGCCCAGGCCCCCTGGCCCCATAGTAGCTACGCCCCTGGTATGGGCAGTGCCAAGAGTGCAGACAAGGGTATCCCTGCCAGGGTTGTGTTCGGCCAATCTCAAAACTTCACTCTTCTGGGGCATTGATTTTTCTGTGGAGCTGTGGTGTGTGTGGGAAGGCCAAGATGGACTGGAGGCAGGCAGGCTGATTACTTAAAAGGATGGTTAAAAAAAAAAAAAAAACAACAACCCTGCTAATCCAAGAACTGACTGACTGACTCCTATCAATAATTCAGAAATGGTCAGAGCTCGGAAATTAGCACCAGCTACAAAGCCTGAGTGGGTATCAGGTCTGTGCTGGAGGCAATTATGCAATCTGTCTGCTAATTACCGTGCAGCAGTTCCTTACGTTTAGCGTGATAATTAGGCTGAGGGACCTTCTGTTTCTGAGGCCAAGGGTCACAGCGTAGATCTGATCAGCTCTTTGATGTGTAATGTAAATGGGGAAATTATAGTACCAGAAAGTTCTTGGAGAATTTTGGAGGCTTCCGAGGGGCCGATACAGAAAGCTACCGCGGCAGAAGCACCTGGTTAATGAGCAGTTTACTTGCTCATTAATGGCTGCTGGACGCAGAAAGGGTTTCTGCGCTGAAGTTAACTCGTGCAGTAGACTTTGGCGTACAACATATTAAAAAAAGGAGCCTGTTAATTAACCTGTAGCAATGCGGAGCTGTACGCTGATGTCTACAGCACGGACACAAGGCGAGAAACTTACCCCCAGGTCTGAGGCAGCATAGAGAGTCCCCTCACCCCAGATGGCCTCCTGGATTTGAGTGACCTCCTTGCCCCAAAACACACAACAATCCCTTGTAGTGTAGTGGACCCCAGCCACCTCAAACCTTTCAAGAAAAATCCTAGGTAATTTGGACGGAGACTACGAAAGAAGGAAAAAAATTCCCTTATTTGGTAGACCAACCCCACTTGGTGCATCCCAGGATGCACTGTGTGAGGTCAGGTGCTGCCGTTTCTCAAGATGGCAGCAACAGAAGCAGAAGCAAGTGGGGGGTGTGGGAAGTGAGGGGTGACACTAGAGATTGTGGGGGGGGGGGGGGTTGTATCCCTTCCAGTCAATGCATGAGCCAATCACTTCTCATGTACTGACAGGAAGGGGGGGGGGCATTTCACAGTGAGCTGTGGAATACTGCCATGTTTTTAATGCTCTAGTAATTTTTCATGCTCATTGCTTACTACATAGTCATGAAATTCTTTTGGCGAATTTCACAGTAGCAGCTGTGAGGCTTTCTGCATTGGTTCTTGGGTCTTAAGTTAACTCATTGCAGCTCCATAAAATGATGCTGTGGACAGTCCTGACTTGTCTGAAATCATCCAGAGAGCTTACAACTGAAGCACATGGACAGTAAAGGCAGTGCCGTAGCTGGGAGTAATTCAGACTAGTATTACGGAAGCTACGTCGTATAAGATCAAATTTTAAGCCAGGGGTGTTTTCGATGGGTTGTGCAATCAATGGTGTTGGCTTATATTGATTATTGTAACATCTTTTGTATGGGCTGTATAGATTTGGTTGCAAAGAAACTTCAAACCTTGTTAAATACAACTGCCCGATTAATATTTAGGGTATGTAAGTACGATAGAGCCACACCATTGCTGTTGAAACCGCACTGGTTACCAGTTCAGTCACGTATTGTCTTTAAGCTTTGTTGGGGGGTGTGTGTGTGTGTGTGTGTGTGTTGTTGTTTTTTTTTTATTGTGTATGGTGAAACTCCCGCTTATGCCAAATCTAATCCGATTATTGGCTAGAAACTTTAGTCCTGGGTCCAGATGTTTTCTAATTCTTCAGTATCCAGATCCAAAAAAGGTGGTTTATAAAAACATTTTTTTTGCTGGGTCATTTGCATTCTTGGCGGAATGAATTACCCTTAGAAACTGGAGCTCAAACTAATTTATGTAGTATTTCGAAAGCTGTTTAAAGCTTATCTGTTTAGAAAGTATTTGAGTTTGAATTCATTATTGATTTGTTTTTAATTATTTGTAATTGGTTCCTGGAATTGGCCCAGTCTATTCTTTTGCGAGCCACACTGAACTTTGTTGGCATGTGTGGGATACAAATGTCACGTAATGATAGTGACATGACCAAAATAACATGCGTTGGTGGCAGAGCCGTGATTGGAGCCGCAGAAATTCTGCATCCTGCTCCTGGACTCCATCCACTAGAACGCATGCACCTGATGGCAAACTCTGAGGGAACCGGGTGCATTTCTTCATAACCTTGTCAGGCTTCTTGCTGGCTGTTGGCCCGGATTGTGTGACCTGTCGATGGATTTCTCTTTCAGGATGCTGGGCTGTACGCTGCTGACTTTGGTACTCAGCTGGATCTCTTTGGCCGTGGACACTGCTACAGCTGTGGTAAACCCATCTGTCTATGTTCGCTTGTGTGTTCTGTGAACAATGTGTGCAGTTTTTGAAACATGCACCTATGGCTGTGTGTTAGTGAGCAGCTAAGACTTTTCTAATATATTTATTTTAAGCCATGCATGTAAAAATCCATCGCAGAGATACCTCTGATAGGTATGGGTCTCCCCCTTGAACTCAAAAAAACATTTTTTTTTTGTTACATTTGTACCCCGCATTTCCCACTCATGGCAGGCTCAATGCGGCTTACATGGGGCAATGGAGAGTTAAGTGACTTGCCCAGAGTCACAAGGAGCTGCCTGTGCCTGAAGTGGGAATCAAACTCAGTTCCTCAGGACCAATGTCCACCACCCTACCCACTAGGCCACTCCTCCACTGTTGCTACTATTTGAGATTCTACATGGAATGTTGCTATTCCACTAGCAACATTCCATGTAGAAGTCGGCCCTTGCAGATCACCAATGAGGCTTCTGCTTCTGTGAGTCTGACGTCCTGCACATACGTGCAGGACGTCAGACTCACAGAATCAGAAGCCTGCACGGCCTTCTACATGGAATGTTGCTAGTGGAATAGCAATGTTCCATGTAGAATCTCCAATAGTAGCAACATTCCATGTAGAATCTCCAATAGTATCTATTTTATTTTTGTTACATTTGTACCCTGCGCTTTCCCACTCATGGCAGGCTCAATGTGGCTTACATGGGGCAATGGAGGGTTAAGTGACTTACCCAGAGTCACAAGGAGCTGCCTGTGCCTGAAGTGGGAATCGAATTCAGTTCCTCAGTTCCCCAGGACCAAAGTCCACCACCCTTACCACTAGGCCACTCCTCCACTGTTGCTACTATTTGAGATTCTACATGGAATGTTGCTATTCCACTAGCAACATTCCATGTAGAAGTCGGCCCTTGCAGATCACCAATGTGGCCGCGCAGGCTTCTGTTCTGTGAGTCTGACGTCCTGCACGTATGTGCAGGACGTCAGACTCACAGAAACAGAAGCCTGCGCAGCCTTCTACATGGAATGTTGCTAGTGGAATAGCAACGTTCCATGTGGAATCTCCAATAGTAGCAACATTCCATGTAGAATCTCCAATAGTATCTATTTTATTTTTGTTACATTTGTACCTGCACTTTCCCACTCATGGCAGGCTCAATGCGGCTTACATGGGGCAATGGAGGGTTAAGTGACTTGCCCAGAGTCACAAGGAGCCGCCTGTGCCGGGAATCGAACTCAGTTCTTCAGGACCAAAGTTTACCACCCTAACCACTAGGCCACTCCTCCACTGTTGCTACTATTTGAGATTCTACATGGAATTCCACTAGCAACATTCCATGTAGAAGGCTGCGCAGGCTTCTGCTTCTGTGAGTCTGACGTCCTGCACGTACGTGCAGAAACAGAAGCCTGCGCATCCTTCTACATGGAATGTTGCTAGTGGAATAGCAACATTCCATGTAGAATCTCCAATAGTAGCAAAATTCCATGTAGAATCTCCAATAGTATCTATTTTATTTTTGTTACATTTGTACCCTGCGCTTTCCCACTCATGGCAGGCTCAATGCGGCTTACATGGGGCAATGGAGGGTTAAGTGACTTGCCCAGAGTCACAAGGAGCTGCCTGTGCCTGAAGTGGGAATCCAACTCAGTACCCCAGGACCAAAGTCCACCACCCTAACCACTAGGCCACTTCAAACCCCCAGGAGCTGCCTGTTTACCCTTATGCATCACAGCTTCTGAGGTAAACTGGCTAAAAGTTAAGAAGGGAACCTTAAAAAGATGAGAGGAAATAGCAAACAGCAAAAGGTGAAAGCGCTCTGACATGAATCCTGAGTGGTGTAGAACGAGTAGAAGTAAATCGATTTTATACTCGTTCCAAAAGTACAAAGTCTAGGGGACACTCGAGGAAGTTAACATGGAAATACTTTTAAAACAAATAGGAGAAAATATTTTTTTTACTCAACGAATAGTTAAGCTGTGGAACTCTTTGCCGGAGGATGTTTTTATCCATTGGGATAAGCATGTGGGATCGCTTTAGGAACAGGAAGAATTAGGGGTTACAGAGGATGGGCAGACTGGATGGGTCGTATGGCCTTTATCTGCCGTCATGTTTCTATGTTTCAATGTGGTAACAGCGGTTAGCGTATCTGGGTTTTAAAAAGGTTTGGACAAATTCCTGAAGGAAAAGTCCGTAGTGTACTATTGAGACAGACATGGGAAGCAACTGCTTGCCCTGGGATTTGTAGTATGGAATGTTGCTACTCTTTGAAATTCTGCATGGAATCTTGTTACTCTTTAGGATTCCAGAATCTTGCTATTCTTTGGGGCTTTATATGGAATGTTGCTGCTCTTTGAGATTCTGCGTGGAATGTTGCCACAATTTGGGTTTCTGCCAGGTACTTGTGACCACTGTTGGCCACTGTTTGAAAAACAGGATACTGGGCTAGATGGACCATTGGTCTGACCCATATGTTCCTATGAAGAGGCATTCAGCCCTCTCCTGCTCAGGATTGTGCAGGCAGCAAGGAGTTTGCATTTAGCACACAGTTTACATTCAGGTACTGTGGGTATTTCCATGTCCCTGGAGGTTTTACTATATGAGAGGTCGATGCAGAAAGCCTATGCCAGTGGCTGAGCATTACGACCGTCTACCACAAGATTAACAAGAATATATTGCGCGGCGAGGCAGTAAACAAATTGTATGCAACTTTGAAGCATGCATAGCTTGCGCTGTAACAGGCAAAAGGAGACTAGATGCAAGCAGAAACGTTTCAGGCGCTAACAGCAGCCATGTTTTAATTTTAGTGCACGGCCATTTACTGCCCCCATTAAAAAGAGACATCAGATAGGAGCATTCTAGCTAGGTGAGTTCTCTCTGTTGGAAAGAGCCATATTTACCCAACTAAGGGCTTCTTTTACAAAGCCACGCTAGCGATTCCTATGCAGTAAATGAGAGGAAGCCCTTAAGAACTGAATGGGCTTTCTGCGCAGGAATCACTAGCGCGGCTTTGTAAGAGAAAAGCCCTAAGAGGCTGATATAGAAAGCTACTGTGAGCACAAGTGCACGGTTAATGATGTCTCCCAGCCTCAGAGAAATAACTCAGGGGTCCTTTTACTAAGCCACGGTAAAAGTGGCCCGCAGTAGTGTGGGCGCATGTTTTTGGCACACGCTGGGCCACTTTTTTTTTTTTTACCGCAGCTGGGGAAAAAAAGGCTCTTTTTAATGGGGGCAGTAAATGGCTGTGCACTAAAATTTAGTAGTAACAAAGAGAGGAAGGCTGCTATGACTTAACGCAAGTGATTAGGGATCAACAAGTGAAGAGTCCAGTATATTTACGTAATCAAGTTAATCAACACGATGTATTCAAAGTTTCAAATCTTCCTTTATTCTCAGACATTCTTTTCTTGTTGTATTTTTATATATTATTGTTATTAGCATTTGTATAGCGCTACCAGACACACGCAGCGCTGAACACCTGACACAGAGAGACAATCCCTGCTCAATAGAGCTTACAATCTAAAATACAGACAGACAAGACAATTAAGGGTGAGGGAAGTACTGGGTCAGAAGGAACAAGGGGAGGGCAATTGAGTAGTGGTTAGGAGCTAAAAGTAGTGGTGAAAAGGTGGGTTTTCAGCATAGATTTGAAAATACTAGGACTAGGGGGCATGCGATTAAACTACAGTGTAGTAAATTTAAAACAAATCGGAGAAAAGCTTTCTTCACCCAACGCGTAATTAAACTCTGGAATTCGTTGCCAGAGAACTTGGTGAAGGCGGTTAGCTTGGCATAGTTTAAAAAGGGGTTAGACAGTTTCCTAAAGGACAAGTCCATAAACCGCTACTAAATGGACTTGGGAAAAATCCACAATTCCAGGAATAACATGTATAGAATGTTTGTACGTTTGGGAAGCTCGCCAGGTGCCCTTGGCCTGGATTGGCCGCTGTCATGGACAGGATGCTGGGCTCGATGGACCTTTGGTCTTTTCCCAGTGTGGCATTACTTATGTACTTATGGGAATAAAGGAAGATTTGAAACTTTGAATACATCGTGTTGATTAACTTGATTAAGTATATATACTGGACTCTTCACTTGTTGATGCCATGTGCACTAAAATTAAAAGTTGCATGCGTCTATTTACTGCCTGAGCCCTTACCGCCACCCACTGACCTAGCGGTATGGGCTCACACGCTGCACATGCGGTACTCATGCAGTGTGCGCCAATGTGGCCGCCCTGCCGATTGCCGCTGGGAACGCCCCCCAGGTAGAAAATAGAAAAATATTTTCTACTGTGGGAAACGGCGTGCGCCAACCGAAATTACCGCCGGGTGGGTGCGCTAAGCGAGTGGTAGTGTCGATTTGGCGTGTGCTAGCCCTACCACTGCATTGTAAAAGGGCCCCTCAAGCACCAACATGCACTTCTCCAAACCAACGTGGTAAACATTTTCATTCTTAACATGAAGGTGACCTAGCAGTGAAACTCTCTACAAACTCGGGTGCCCAAACTTCTCCATTTCTGACATCATGTTTTTTTTTTTTTTATTTCAAAAAACATTTTTTTTTAACAGAATTACAATTCCAGAAAATGAAGACGAAATAGTAAATGTCTCATAAAAGAATCCTGACACACACAAAAAAGCAAATCTTTTAGTCCACATCTTCGGAACAGACAGAGAGGCTGAAGTACTTGAGATTAGAAAAAAACGTAGAAAACATTTAAAAAAAAAAGGGGGGGAGGAATTAAAAGAGGAGTGGAGGAGTGGCCTAGTGGTTAGGGTGGTGGACTTTGGTCCTGGGGAACTGAGGAACTGAGTTCGATTTCCAGAACAGGCAGCTCCTTGTGACTCTGGGCAAGTCACTTAACCCTCCATTGCCCCATGTAAGCCGCATTGAGCCTGCCATGAGTGGGAAAGCGCAGGGGACAAATGTAACAAAAATAAAATAGATACTATTGGAGATTCTACATGGAATGTTGCTACTATTGGAGATTCTACATGGAATGTTGCTATTCCACTAGCAACATTCCATGTAGAAGGCTGCGCAGGCTTCTGTTTCTGTGCGTCTGACGTCCTGCACGTACGTGCAGGATGTCAGACTCACAGAAGCAGAAGCCTGCGCGGCCACATTTATGATCTGCAAGGGCCAGGCACAGGCAGCTCCTTGTGACTCTGGGCAAGTCACTTAACCCTCCATTGCCCCATGTAAGCCGCATTGAGCCTGCCATGAGTGGGAAAGCACAGGGGACAAATGTAACAAAAATAAAATAGATACTATTGGAGATTCTACATGGAATGTTGCTACTATTGGAGATTCTACATGGAATGTTGCTATTCCACTAGCAACAAAGCCTGCGCGGCCACATTTATGATCTGCAAGGGCCAGGCACAGGCAGCTCCTTGTGACTCTGGGCAAGTCACTTAACCCTCCATTGCCCCATGTAAGCCGCATTGAGCCTGCCATGAATGGGAAAGCGCAGGGTACAAATGTAACAAAAATAAAATAGATACTATTGGAGATTCTACATGGAATGTTGCTACTATTGGAGATTCTACATGGAATGTTGCTATTCCACTAGCAACATTCCATGTAGAAGGCTGTGCAGGCTTCTGTTTCTGTGAGTCTGACGTCCTGCACGTATGTCAGACTCAAAGAAGCAGAAGCCTGCGCGGCCACATTGGTGATCTGCAAGGGCCGACTTCTACATGGAATGTTGCTAGTGGAATAGCAACATTCCATGTAGAATCTCAAATAGTAGCAACAGTGGAGGAGTGGCCTAGTGGTTAGAGTGGTGGACTTTAGTCCTGAGGAACTGAGTTCGATTCCCACTTCAGGCACAGGCAGCTCCTTGTGACTCTGGGCAAGTCACTTAACCCTCCGTTGCCTGCCGCATTGAGCCTGCCATGAGTGGGAAAGCTCGGGGTACAAATGTAACAAAAAAACAACAAAAAAAAGACAGGATATAAACTAAATGAAGTTATCCACTTATTAACCCCAAGAACCTTGGGAAAAAGCCATTCAAGTAACATGTCTAAATGGGTGGGATCTGTAAAACCAGAACAATTATTTCCATACGTGATCAGACACTTGGCAAGGGAATCTAAAAGAAACACAGCTCCTGTGGAGTCAAACTCTAGGTTTCACCTTCTACGAAGCTGTTTCTCTGGCCACAGAATATTCTTCTTAGGAAAATATAGTTTCAGTACATTATTTTTTTCAACTTTAGAGTGAAATTTCACTAATAAAACAGGTCGCTTACTAATTAAGTCTTGAGAAGACTCTAGGAATTGAGATACATCGAGGCTGTCAGCGGAAACTATCTGCTCTAAATCTCCCTCCTCGTTAAAGGGGGTGTTTTTACTAAGCCGCAATAGCGTTTTTAGCTCGTGGTAGAAATCAGCTGGCGGAAAAAAGCCGAGACTCCCATTATATTCCTTTGGGCGTCTCTGTGTTTACCGCCAGCTGATTTCTACCGCAGCTAAAAACACTACCGTGGCTAAGTAAAAGACCCTCGAAGCTTCTCATAACATAAAATAATGTGTTGGCCAGAGGATGTTGTAAAGTTTCTTTCAGGTACATTTTCAAAAGTTCAAGTCAGTTTCTGTCGTCTCTCTCTCATCATGAATCATGGTGCTCCCTTTTAGGAGTTCAGGAAAATCTATAACATAGGCAGCCGAGAGACCTCGGTTTACAATTTTTAGCAGTAACAGCATTAATCATCACAAGAGACAATGTATTTAATCTGGTATAACTCGGCCGCAGCTTTATTTATATACAAACATCTTACATATGGGTATACCCAATGTCCATCCTCAGTCCGCCGTCCTAGCAGGACTGACCAATCGTAACCTGAGCTCCCCGCCGTCTAGCAAGGGAGCTCCACCGTACTCGCAGCTGCCCCAGCTGCCTAGCTTACACCATCAGGCTTGGGTACCCCGCCACCAGGCCGGGGAAGCATAGCTTGCCCCGGACCTCTGCCTGGCCTCTCCTTCGGCGTGCTCTCCCAAACCGGCAATCGCTTCAGTCCCCTATAAACGCTCGGATGTCGGAAACAAGTGAATTCTGGCTCCAGTCGCTCTGTGCTCCTCGATCGTCTCTTAACGCTATCGGGGGGGGGGGGGGGATCGCCGCTGTGTCGCTTGTCCTGGAGCACCGCTGGGTCATTCGGATCGCCGCTGGAATGGAGGTGAGCTGATCAGGTGCACCTGGAGCCCGGACGCAAAAGAGGGCATCCGGGCTCCTCCCCGGGGCTTTTATACCCCGTTTTCTCTCCTCCCTCGCCCAGTGGGGTGCCCCTTTGCGTCGGTACACGACCACCTGTACCTGTCCTGGGCACCCCCGAACGCGCATGCCCCCTCGGTGCACGGTGCCATGTTATCTTCGGCTCCGTGCACCCAAGGGGGCACTGCGCCTCTCTGAATGTTAAGACCGGCTGACTTTAAAAGTAAAGCATCTGACTGTCTTCTCCAGCCCAATGCAGTAGCTTGACAGGTTCTTCCCTACGGCATCCAGAGACTTGACAAGAGATACCAATGCAATTGTATTTAAAAAAAACCCACAGCTTCTAAGTCTGTGCCTTTCCTCCCATTTCAATGTCTGGCCCTTAATGAGGGTTTCTCCGTCTTATCTTCATGTTTGAGCTCCAGCACTTAAAGCTTTGTTTTCTAATTTGGTTAGTGGGTACTTGAGAGGTAGAATCAGCTGGTTGTGTGCTTAATTGGATTTGAAGGCCTGGGGGAACTGTTACTTATCAGGAGAGAGCCCAAAAACCCTTCCCACTGGACATTCTTTAGCACTGTGTAACATTTTATTGAATTGTATAGGCTTTTTAACAATCTGTGCCCTGCTACTGAGCTCTGTTTTTTTGCCATATGTGCCCTGGAACTCACCTTGCCCTCCAGGGAAATAAGGAGATTGCCAGAGAGAGAGAGATGAGGCCTTCGTGTGCCTCTTCCCCAAGGGGTAGAATTATTAGAATGGGGTCCCCTGCCCACATGATTCAGCTTGGAGCTTTGGCCATCTCCGGAGCTCTTTGGGCCATTAATTAGCACAAGCCATCACAAACGTAGGCTTCCGATTGGATGAGGAGGAGAGTGAAGGACTAGGACAGCTGTGGATGGATGAAAATGGTGACTAAAGGTCAGATTTTGATGTAATCGCCCGTCAGAACAAGTGGACACTGGGGGAGACATTTCTAGAGATCAGGGGTGGATTGACAGTAATCTGGGCCCATGGACAATAAGGTTCATGGATGCCTAACTACATATAGTAGTGGAGGAGTGGCCTAGTGGTTAGGGTGGTGGACTTTGGTCCTGGGGAACTGAGTTCGATTCCCACTTCAGGCACAGGCAGCTCCTTGTGACTCTGGGCAAGTCACTTAACCCTCCATTGCCCCATGTAAGCCGCATTGAGCCTGCCATGAGTGGGAAAGCGCAGGGTACAAATGTAACAAAAATAAAATAGATACTATTGGAGATTCTACATGGAATGTTGCTACTATTGGAGATTCTACATGGAATGTTGCTATTCCACTAGCAACATTCCATGTAGAAGGCTGCGCAGGCTTCTGTTTCTGTGAGTCTGACGTCCTGCACATACGTGCAGGACGTCAGACTCAGAAGCAGAAGCCTGCACGGCCACATTGGTGATCTGCAAGGGCCGACTTCTACATGGAATGTTGCTAGTGGAATAGCAACATTCCATGTAGAATCTCAAATAGTAGCAACAGTGGAGGAGTGGCCTAGTGGTTAGGGTGGTGGACTTTGGTCCTGGGGAACTGAATTCGATTCCCACTGCAGGCACAGGCAGCTCCTTGTGACTCTGGGCAAGTCACTTAACCCTCCATTGCCCCATGTAAGCCGCACTGAGCCTGCCATGAGTGGGAAAGCACAGGGTACAAATGTAACAAAAATAACATAAAATATAAGAAGTGATTAATCTAGATAGATGTTATGGGGTGAGTGGCCACCTATAACTGTGGGTCCTCAGGCACTGCCCTATTGTCCCAACGGTCAGTCGACCCCTGCTAAAGATGAATCTGTTGTACAATTACAGCTGTGATCTTTTGTTTTGTTTTTTTTTTTAGCAGCAGCTGGGGGGGGGGGGGGGGGGGGGGGGGCTGCGGTTTGGAACATGACAGAATAAGTGCTTGACTTTTAACTCCTACGATAAATCAGGAAATAACCAAACTCCAAAAGAAATGTGTGACGCAGACTGTACCATTCATGTAACTCCAGAAGGGGAAATCCTCAGAACCCGCTATGGGACTTTCCGTGCTCAGGTTATCGGCTTTAAAACTTTCTGGTTATTTGAAATAACTTTATTAAGACATTGTTCAGAAAAACTACTTTTTGGAAGTCTCTTCCATACATTGTCTTTAAGGGTTCAATCTGCAGATTCTCGGTCCACCTAATGATGGCCAGGGTTTTGCAGTGAAAACGCCGCTGCCTCGGGGACTCTTATCGGACCCTTCATACTGTTTTGTATGCCTCAATCAGATGGGTGAAGAATGAAATGCACAAAAAAGTATGACGGCCCAATTTAGTCCCTGAGGCACTGGTGTTTATACTGTGAAACCCTGGCCATCGTCAGGTGGACCGAGTCTCTGCAGATTGAACACTTAAAGATAAGATTTTAAAGTCTATTCCATATATTATTTCAAGGAAAAGTAGTTTTTGTGAAAAATTTCTTATAAATTTAATTCAGAAAACCAGAAGGTTTTTATGCCGACACAATGACAGAGTACCTCTAGAATTCGTTGCCAGAGAATGTGGTAAAGGCGGATAGCTTAGCGGAGTTTAAAAAAGGTTTGGACGGCTTCCTAAAGAAAAAGTCCATAGACCATTATTAAATGGACTGGGGAAAATCCACTATTTCTGGGATAAGGAGTATAGAATGTTTTGGTACTTTTTTGGGATCTTGCCAGGTATTTGTGACCTAGATTGGCCACTGTTGGAAACAGAATGCTGGGCTTCATGGACCTTTGGTCTTTTCCAGTATGGCAATACTTATATGTACGTATGTACCTGAGCACAGAGAAGTGGGTTCTGAGGTTTTTCCTTCAGGAGTTACATGAGTGGTGCAGTCTGTCAGACATTTTTGTTGGACTTTTGATTGTTTCTTGATTTATCTTTGTGATAAGATTCCTACCCTCAACCATTAGTATTGTGACTTTAATTTCTGTCACACAGGGCCGCTGTCAGGGAGGTGAAAACAGGGCAGCCCCCCCCCCCCCCAAGCCTGTCCAAAACTGAAAGTAGCAGAGTCTGCTGGCAGGCTTTGAGACCTCCGTGCAAATTTCTGGCCACTGGGTCCCAGCACGTCTTAACACCAGCAGTGTGTGTCATAAATGAAACCAAACTCTCTTTTTCTCCCCTAATAACTGCCTTCCACTTCCTCCTCTTCTGCTGCTGTTCCTGATTTCTGGTCTGTCCTCTGGAGTTTGCACGCTTTTTATTGAGTTCTTCAAATGGAAAAGCACACAGACCCTTAATAAAAAAAAAAAACTGGGGGTGAAGTAAATAAAATGCGAAACTGCTTTGTATCCGTGTCCCCAGTCTGCCTTGGAATCTGCCCAGTAAAGTCAGGCATCTCCACTTTAGTCAGTGGGGGAATTTCCTGAAGATGAGGCATAAACCTGTGATTAATCTTTATATTTCAACATTTTTATTGATGACAGTTCATAATAAACACCTCCAGATAATATAAGTATACAGAGATTCAAATAAGAAATTGTACACAGCAGGGGCGTATCTGAACTGCGGCGGTAGGGGGGGCCAGGGCCAGAGTGAGGGGGCACATTATAGCCCCCCCCCCCCCGCCGCCGCCGCCGCCATTGCCGATCCCCCTCCCCCCAGCCGCTGCCATTGCTAACCCTCCCCCTCCGTTGCTCGCCTACCTTCGCTGGCGGGGGACCCCAACCCCCGCCAGCCGAGGTCCGCGTCCTCCTGCCGCTGCCGGCTGCCTTTCGTCCTTTCATTTTTCCATTGAAGCTGGCGCCGACGAAAAAGTTTCTTTTGAATCTGACGTCGCTGCACGTTGCACGTTGTACGTGCAGGACGTCAGACTCAGAAACAATTTCTGAGTCTGACGTCCTGCACGTACAACGTGCAGCGACGTCAGATTCAAAAGAAACTTTCGTCGGCGCCAGCTTCAATGGAAAAATTAAAGGACCAAAGGCAGCCGGCAGCGGCAGGAGGACGCGGACCTCGGCTGGCGGGGGTTGGGGTCCCCCGCCAGCGAAGGTAGGCGAGCAACGGAGGGGAAGGGTTGGCAGCGGTAGGGGGGTCCAGGCCCCTGAGGCCCCACGCAGATACGCCCCTGGTACACAGCTTATACAAACTTATATAGTCCATCATCAAAAAAAAATTTTTTAAACATTTTCCTCCCCATCCCTCCCCTATCCTCTTTGCTAGATTCCACAGTTTTCATTGATATTTTAACAGTTGTATAATGTGTAATTAACATTTGACATTTGGTACTATACTTCCTACTTATGTATATACAACCTAAACTGTTATCCTCAGTGTTTTAATTCCCCTCCCTCTCATCTTCCCCTATGATGACCCAAACGTTTACAGATATCGTGAAACTAACAGCACAATAAAGTGATTAAATCAACTGATGTTCCTTGTTGTGTGATAAATATTATTGTTGTGTCTGAGTTAGGCTATTAGTCATTATAATTCTTTAAAGCTTGTTCAAAAATGGACATTCTTTATGAACTTTCCCCCCCGTCCCCTCTTCCCCCTATCCCTACCTCCCCCTCCCCACCCCTCCCCTATGATCCATTAAAGTTTTACTGTGGTTGTTGTCCTATCAATGTATACCCACATCTCAAAGTGTATTAAGTATTAGGCTCCCTGTGATTAATCTTTGTTAACGGGGAGGCATACAATTATGTTTTGTTTTTTTAACTTTAAAAGCTTTTATTAGAAAACAAGAATTCCACACAACAGCAGAACATGAAAACCTGGTATCAGCATATATAAATCCCCCTTGGCACCTCCCCCTCCCTCCTATACGATTATCTTGACTTTTCTCCGAGCTTTTGGCATTAATTGTGGAATAAGATAGATGGAGGGCTGCTCGTGGCTTTGGAAGGGAAAGGCAAAGATTTCTTCTGTAATTACAAAGCAAAACTTGGTCTCCTTTAACCCTTTAGGCATCAGGCTCTGCTGCTGAGGGTTTCTCTTGTGAGCTACGAGAGCATTTGCCACAAGGTTATGTCATCTGTCATCTCTAGGTCTGAGAGAGGATGTGGTTTAGTAGCTGGAGCAGTGGGGTTGACAGCTTTTGTGACCTTTATAGTAACATAGTAGATGACGGCAGAAAAAGACCTGCGCGGTCCATCCAGTCTGCCCAGCAAGATAAACTCACATGTGCTACTTTTTGTGTATACCTTACCTTGATTTGTACCTGTCCTTTTCCGGGCACAGACCGTATAAGTCTGCCCAGCACTATCCCCGCCTCCCAACCACCAGCCCCGCCTCCCACCACCGGTTCTGGCACAGACCGTATAAGTCTGCCCAGCACTATCCCCGCCTCCAAACCACCAGTCCCGCCTCCCACCATCGGCTCTGGCACAGACTGTATAAGTCTGCCCAGCACCATCTCCGTCTCCCGCCACCGGCTTTGCCACCCAATCTCGTCTAAGCTCCTTAGGATCCATTCCTTCTGAGCAGGATTCCTTTATGTTTATCCCACGCATGTTTGAATTCCGTTACCGTTTTCGTTTCCACCACCTCCCGCGGGAGGGCATTCCAAGCATCCACCACCCTCTCCGTGAAAAAATACTTCCTGACATTTTTCTTGAGTCTGCCCCCCTTCAATCTCATTTCATGTCCTCTCGTTCTACCGCCTTCGCATCTCCGGAAAAGGTTCGTTTGCATTGTTTCAGGTACCATTTAGATTCTAAGCTCCCCGAGACGGGAGCACACTGTACTTAAAACGTATCACAAGTGCACCACTCAGTATACATTCAGTAGCACCATAAAAAAATGGGGGGGGCCCAGTATTCAAAGGATTTATGCTCCTGACTATTGAGTTATGCTCATAAATTGGCCTCTTTGATGGGGCTGAGTGCATACATTTTTACTTAAAATTTCATTAAACTCCTAAAATTGGGAGCATAAAAAGTGGGTGGTTACAAAGGCAGATTTAGGGCAGGGAAAGACATTATTTGCACAGAACTGATTTCCAGCACTAGGCTCATAAATTAGGCAGATGAAATGTCAGACCTAAATTTATAAACATAGCTTTTAAGCTCCTAAATTAAAATGCGTTTTCAGCTGAAAACATACACTACTAACTTTGGCTGAAAATAGGGCACATATTTAGGAGATCAGCTTTTTTCTGAATATTGGACCTAAGTGTTATAAGTCAGTAGTTCAGTCTGACTCAAGTCCAGCAACTTAAAATAGTTATCAGCTGAAAGCCATGACATGATAGTAATTCCACCTCAAGTTTATGGTCTCAGCAAAGGGACCAAAAATTGCTCATGCCAGGGGACCCTTTGGACTGAAGCTCATCAGCAGGGCAGGATGGAAAGTTCATACAACTGCCTGTTAAGTTTTTCTACAGTATTTTTTTTGTAATGTAAAAATTGTTTCAAGTCATTAAATTACATATTCAGTTTGATCAGTTATTATTTGTGCTTTCACAGACTGGTTTGGCTATCTTTGGTTGTCCTGTGGTGGGGCTCTGTGTGCACCTATGCCTGGCTTATGCTCTGCCTGCCCTGTAAATAAATGGAGCACTTCACCTTACATTACCAGCACATTTAAAAGAATGTTTATAAGTTGAGGTAGAGCTTGTTTCCTGTTTATGCTGTACTTCCTCTGAGAAGTACAGCATAAATACAATTCTGGTCACCGCATCTCAAAAAACATATATAGTGGAATTTAAAAAAAAGGTACAGAGAAGGGCGATGAAGATGATAAAGGGGATGGTACAGCTTCCCGATGAGGAAAGACTAAAGCGGCTAGGGCTCTTCAGCTTGGACAAGAGACAGCTGAGGAGAGATTATGAAAGAGGTCTATAAAAATAATGCGTGGAGTGGAACGGGTAGACATGAATCACTTGTTTACTCTTTCCAAAAATACTAGGACTAGGGGGCACGCAATGAAGCTAGAAGTAGTAAATTTAAAACAAATCGGAGAAAATATTTCTTCATTCCGTGTGTAATTAAAACTCTGGAATTCATTGCCAGAGAAATGTGGTAAAAGCAGTTAGCTTAGCGGGGTTTTAAAAAAGGGTTGAATAACTTCCTAAAAGAAAAGTCCATAAGCCATTATTAAGATGGACCTGGGAAAACCCACTGCTTATTTCTAGGATAAGCAGCATAAAATCTGTTTTACTGTTCTGGGATCTTGCCAGGTACTTGTGACCTGGATTGGCCACTACTGGAAACAGGATACTGGGCTTGACGAACCTTCGGTCTGTCTCAGTATGGCAACGCTTATGTTCTTATTAAATGTCTGGAACTTACTAATCACTTTGATTTTTTTTTTTTTTTTCCTTTTTGTCTCTTATAGGGAACAAGTGATTTTTGCATCGCCCCACACACATTCATAATGAACCAAACACAGAATGAAATAAGTGGAGGTAATTGACAGATGTGTAGGACCCTCAACCAGTGGCGTTCCTACGGGGGCTGACACCCGGGGCGGATCGTCGATGCGCCCCGCCCCCCGGGTGCAGCGCCCCCCCCGGAACAGTGTGATGCCCCCCCCCCGGGTGCATGCCGCTGGGGGGGGGGGTGCCGCGCGCCTGCCGGCTCTTCGTTTTCATGCTCCCTCTACCCCAGAACAGGAAGTAACCTGTTCCGGGGCAGAGGGAACATGAAAATGAAGAGCCGACAGGCACGCGGCACCCCCCCCCCCCCCAGCGGCGTGCACCCGGGGCGGACCGCCCCCCCCCCCCCCCCCCAACAGGGATGGACAAAAGGCTGCCGTGTCTGTTCCACTTATCCCCTAAACACAGGACTGGACAAAAGGCTGCTTCTTGGGATATTTTGGTATTTTTTGGCTTTTCAAGATTGCACATCATCCAAACAGGATCCCAGTAGGCATGAAAGTGCCAGGGGCCTGCTGGTTGGATCCAAGGGTTTGAACTCTGTATGAGGGTGAAGAGATTTACGCTTGTAAAAAGCATGTTGGAACCTTTCTTCCCTGTGTAGGTAAGTTTACACATTGTAAAGCGGCCCGCAGACTTTTTTACCTCTAGGGGTAAAGGGGGGAGAGGAGAGGGAACAGAGAGGAGTACCCCTGAAGATCTGAAATATTTAAAGCAGGTAGAAAGTACTGGCACGCTCTCAAAATTCGCTCCTTGTGTCTGTGGAGAAGAGGTTTAGTACATCTGCCCTTAGTCTTTAGAAAGCTGCTTGCAGCCACTTCTGGGGTGAATTCTTGTTGAACATTTCCTGCCACCTGAAGCTCCCAAAAGGTGCTGCTTGTGCCTACTTTTAGATAGGTAAACCAAGAGGAATTGACTTATCCAAGCTCACCCAGACTGATTCGAGGGCCGGGGATGGCAGTGTCAGGGGATTTTGCTCGACATGTGCATAGCTGCCTTCCTCCTGTTGGTAGGCATCACTCCATTCCCTGGGGAAAGGGGGGTTGGGTTGGGCCTGCTAGCCTCACTGCGGGATAGATTGAAGGTATCTTTTATTTACTGTTTTGTGTTGTAGGTATAGTTTTGATTTTGCACTACTGTGGTAGTTTTTAGTTATTTTATTGTATTTGGGGTTTAGTCCGCATTGTCTTTATGTATTTCTGTGTGTATACTGCCCAGAATTGTACTGGCACATCTCTGATATGGCTGGCAGGGCTCCCCAAACCCCACCGGCTGAAGACTCCCGGCATTCCTCTCCCAGGCGATCGGGCATCTCTATACCCCACCCCCCCACTGACAGCAAGCAGGAACTCATAACCCACTGCTCCTGCTGGTCCCGAGTCTTCTCTCTGATGTAACTTCCTGTTTCCACATAGGCAGAGCCAGGCATAGGGAAGACTTGGGGGGCTGGCACGAGCAGCAGGTAGGAGTTGCTTCCAGCGAAGAACTGAAATATTTAAAAGGTATGGAGGGGGAGGGAGTTGAGAGACACCTGATCGCCTGGGGAGAGAGGGGTGGAACAAATGCCGGGCAGGGGATGGGGGTTCTCGTTCTCACCTACTTTGGGCTCAGGCCCAACAAAATTGGGTGTCTGGCTACACCCTTGAATTGTAGATGATCTAAAAGAGGTTTTTTTAAAATGCGTGTTTGCATTTCAGAAGTCGTCCATTACTATGTGTACTGCAGCCAGAGCCTCAGCAACCCCTTCCAGCAGGTATGTGACATCTGGCACAAATCTTTCTGGGTGAGTGGAGTATGGGAGTAGTTAAAAGAACAGGCTGAGAACTAGGGGAGCCCAGTTCAAATCCCACACAAAGGCGCGCTGAAAAATGGCCTGAGGTAGACGTGTATTTTGGGCGTGCGCAGAGTCATTTTTCAGCGCACCTGTAAAAAAATGCCTTTTTAAAATTTTTGCCCAAAAATGGACGTGAGGCAAAATGAAAATTTCTGCGCATCCACTTTAGGTCTGAGACCTTACCGCCAGCCACTGACCTAGTGGTAAAATGTCATGTGATAACCGTGCGGTAATGACCTACATGCGTCAAATGCCACTTGGTGCGCGCCAAATAAAAATTATTTTTCGGACGTGCGCCAAAAATGAAATTACAAGAGCCACGCGGTAACTCCATTATGGCACGCGTTGGGTGCGTGTAGACGCTTAACGCGGCTTAGTAAAAGGGCCCCTTAGATTGTACACCCTCCGAGGAAATAAAAATACTTATTGTACCTGAAAAAAGGCATGAGCCAGACCCAGCTCATACAGATGCAGAATTTGCTTTTCTAGCTCCGTGTTCTGCGCACAGTGAATGATGTGTTCCTGATACAGTCAACGGAGTGGTGGGGGAGAGAGTTAGCTTTGTGCGTGGTTTCCCATATCGTGGATAGCCACTTTGGAGAGGGTGAGGGGAAAGGAGCAGTAAAGTGTGGGCCCATCGCTAACTCCAGAGTAACTCGTTTTGTTTTAACTGTCCAGGCACTGACCACATTCCAGCGATCTCTGACTACGATGCAAATCCAGATTCAAGGTTTGCTGCAGTTTGCTGTGCCCATCTTTCCGACAGCCGAGGTAAGCAGGACGGCGCAGTATTAGCACACATGAGAATGAAGTGACCTGCCCTAAAGTCACCTACGGGCAGGTAGCAGAGCTAGGATTAGACGTCTGACTCGGGGTGATTTTTGCAGTAGTTGTTTTCTGGGGAGAGGAACAGAAGGAGGCTGGGAGAAGAGGAAGGAAGGGGGACATGAAGAGAAGTGGAGGAGTGGCCTAGTGGTTAGGGTGGTGGACTTTGGTCCTGGGGAACTGTGTTGATTCCCACTTCAGGCACAGGCAGCTCCTTGTGACTCTGGGCAAGTCACTTAACCCTCCATTGCCCCATGTAAGCCGCATTGAGCCTGCCATGAGTGGGAAAGTGCGGGGCACAAATGTAACAAAAAAAAAGAAAAGATGGCAAAGAGCAAGAATGCAGAAAGGAAAATCTCAGAAATGAAGTGACAGAACCAAAAAAGAGAAAAATCAACAGACAGGGTTTGGCGGGAAAAATCTACTTTAGTTCTGGTTGGGAATGAGTGTTTGGCTCCACGTGGCTCACCTATCACATTTCTGGCCTCTGCACCCTTTCCACAAGGAGAGAGAGAAGAAAGGAATAGGAGAGAGCAGAGGAAGATGGAGGTGGGGAAAAAGGAGAGCAGTGGGAGGAAGGAGGACTTGGTGGAAGGGTGAGAGACAGAAGATCTCAGTTTGATCTGCACTACTGAGGATCCTGACTTGCAGATGTCCTGGAAGGAGGACTGAAGTGAGGCAGGAGGGTCAGAGCTCATGTCGCTGATAGTTTGCAACTCTACAGGATTGAGATGAGGACATAATCCACTATTAGCCGTCATGAGTTGGCCTGAACCCGACTCTGTGTAGCGGTAGTTCAATTTGATTCTGTTGCCCCTTGTGGGTCTGTGATGACGACTCAGCAGGCCCAGCAGAGAGTTGCCCTTTTTTGGGGGGCCCAGATGGATAAGGGATGAAACACCAGGATGAACATTCAGCCATTTCCATGGTAAATCATTAGAGTCCTACATGGGTCCATCTTTGGTGTCTTCCAGAAGTCACCTGTTGCTCTCTGTGGCTACTGGATGCCGTAACTTAGGTATCTGTCCATTTCATGTCGTCTTTTCTCCTGCAGAAGGACCTGCGAGGCATCCAGCAGTTACTGAACTCTTCAGAGACCAGCCTCCACCAGCTTACCGCCATGCTGGACTGCCGTGGCTTACACAAGGTGAGTGGAGGACGTTGCGGCCTGCCGGTTCACTGCATGGGGAGCATTTTTCTGTGCTCCACTGGAATGAGTCTGTCATGTGAAAGATTTGTGGGGCTTGTGGCTGTGGATCTATATACATTGTAATAAGCAAAGTTTCAGATTTAATGTTTCAATCAAGGGCAGGGCGAAAAAGCCCAAAAAACAGAAGGCCTGCAAGCCAGTTTGTCTGCTGTGATGATGCATCGTTTAAGTTTTATTTCCTGAAACTTCTGGAAGGGGAAAATAAATAATACATTTTTAAAAACCTGAGTACATTTATATAGAAAGGCCAACGAGATCTCTATCTAATTCCAGTATGTTCTGCAGAGCTTTTCAGCAGATGTCTGTCTCTACAATCTTTTCCCTTTCTGAAGATACATAAAATCGAATTCTCAGGCACATGATGTCACTTAAAAATTATACCAAATCAATAACACATCGGCCTTGTGCACTTTCTTTCTATTCTATTTGAGTTTTATATACAGCTAAATTCCAATGGATTCACAGCGGTTAACAAGTCTAAAAAAACTACGAGAAAAATAAAATTAACATCTAGAAACTGTAACATAATGTGATTAGATAGAAATGACAATCGCTGGCTAAATAAACGAGTTTTCAAAACTTTCCTAGAAGACAGGGTAAGAGGGCAGAGTTTTCATATCCAAAGGCAGCTTCTTCCACAGCCTTGGCCCCCCAAATGGGAAGAAACCTTTGTAAACTGATTTAAAATTGATATTTTTGAGAGAGGGAAAGCCTGATTTCAATGTTCATTAAAAAAAACAAAACCCCAAACTTCTTTCAGAAGGTAGAAAAACAATGAATTTGCTTAACCCCTCTGAGTTCAGACCAAAAATTGATTTAAAAATTAAGCAAATCATCTTAAAACTTAAAACATTTGCACACCGCCAGGCCAATGCAGGTCTTGCAGAATAGGTGACGATGTGAAACCGACCAAGACCATAAATCAGTCTGGCTGCAGTATTTTGCAAGTGATTGTCTTTCCTCCTAAACCCACTTCTCCTCTTCCTCCACTATCTCTGTTGATAACACCCTCATCCTCCCCGTCCCATCTGCCCGCAACCTCGGAGTCACCTTTGACTCCTCCCTCTCCTTCTCTGCGCATATCCAACAGACTGCCAAGACCTGTCGCTTCTTCCTCCTCAATATCAGCAAAATTCGCCCTTTCCTCTCTGAGCATACCACCAGAACTCTCGTCCATGCTCTCATTACCTCTCGCCTCGATTACTGCAACTTACTCCTCACCGGCTTCCCACTCGGCCATCTATCCCCCCTTCAATCCGTTCAGAACGCTGCTGCACGTCTTATATTCCGCCAAAACCGATATACTCATATCACCCCTCTCCTTAAATCACTTCATTGGCTTCCGATCAGATATCGCATACAATTCAAGCTCCTCCTCCTTACCTACAAATGCACTCAGTCTGTGGCTCCTCACTACCTCTCCACCCTCATCTCCCCCTATGTTCCCGCCCGCAACCTCCGCTCACAGGACAAAGCCCTTCTCTCAGTACCCTTCTCCACTACTGCCAACTGCAGGCTCCGCTCATTCTGCCTTGCCTCACCCTATGCCTGGAATAATCTTCCTTTACCCATACGCCATGCCCCCTCCCTACCCATCTTCAAATCTCTGCTTAAAACTCACCTCTTCAATGCTGCCTTTGGTGCCTAACCGCTTGATAAATATAAAATACCTCAATCTATCCACCCTATCAGATTAACTGTTCACTCGTCCTCTAGATTGTTCACTTGTCTTTAGTTTGTTTTCTTGTCTTTTAGATTGTAAGCTCTTTGAGCAGGGACTGTCGTTCTATGTTTGAATTGTACAGCGCTGCGTAACCCTAGTAGCGCTTTAGAAATGGTTGTTGTTGTTGTTGATTATACAGCTCTTGTAACCTGTGAATACAGCATATTGCAGTAATCCAACTGAGCTAAGACCCTGAAGTCTTCACATTGCCAAAATGACCTAATCGCTCACAATTGTCTACGTTTAAAAAAAAAAAAAAAATCTCTCTTATGTGCTTGTCAAATAACAGATTTGAATCTAAAATTACACCCCCCAGAATTGTAGAATGATCATCTATTTTCAGAATTTTGCCTGGACCAATCTAATTGGACCCTTATTTAGATCACTAAACCACAATATCTTTGTTCAATTTTTTAAAAAATGATTAGAGGCCCATCCATCTCTGAATGAGATAAAATATTTAATGGATTTTAAGGTGTGTTCAAAATGGTCTAATACTGGACAGAAAAGGAAGACGTCTGCATAAGACAGCACAGAGATCTCGCTGTTTGAAAAATACTCACCTAAAGAACTGAGTGGTGAGTCTTGTGGCACCCCAGAACCAGGATTGTTTCTGTCCAGAACCTCATACTTCCCTAAATCTAATGAACTCTATCCTCTTACCAAAATGAATCAAAAGAACTGTAACTCACAGAAGAGTTCAAACTTCCGAGAACGAAGCCCGTTCTATTAAAAACAAATCAGAAAAAAATTGTTTTATGGGGGTACTGCAAATAAAAGGCCTAATGTAGCTGGAAAATCAGCTTTTGATGGGGTTGAGGCATGTAGTGGAGAAGTCGCTTAATGTTAGTGCAGTGGGCTGAGAACCAATGGAATTGGGTTTGATTCCCACTGCAGCAACTTGTGACTCTGGGCAAGTCACTTAACCCTCCATTGCCCCTGGTACAAAATAAGGACCTGAATATATGTAAACTGCTGTAGTTGCAAAAACCTCAGAAAGGCAGTGTATCGTCTCAGTAACAAGATTCCAGTAGCAACATTCCATGTAGAACCCCAAAGAATAGCAAGATTCCGGAATCCCAAGGAGTGGAAGAGTAGCCTAGTGGTTGCTACTAATTGAGATTCTAGATGGAATGTTGCTAATGGAGGAGTAGCCTAGTGGTTAGTTCAGTGGACTTTGATCCTGGGGAACTGGGTTTGATTCCCACTGCAGCTCCTTGTGACTCTGGGCAAGTCACTTAACCCTCCATTGCCCCTGGTACAAAATAAGGACCTGAATATATGTAAACCGTTTTGAATGTAGTTGCAAAAACCTCAGAAAGGCGGTATATCAAGTCCCATTTCCCCCTTTCCCTTATGACATCACAATATCAGAAGTGAGCCAAGTATCGGGCAATCAAGCCATTGTGACATCACTGATGAGGTTGGCTCTTATTGGTGGAATGAGTGGAGGAGTAGCCTAGTGGTTAGTGCAGTGGACTTTGATCCTGGGGAACTGTATTGGGCAATCAAGCCATTGTGACATCACTGATGAGGTTGGCTCTTATTGGTGGAAAGAGTGGAGGAGTAGCCTAGTGGTTAGTGCAGTGGACTCTGATCCTGGGGAACTGAGTTCAATTCCCACTGCAGCTCCTTGTGACTCTGGGCAAATCACTTAACCCTCCATTGCCCCAGGTACAAAATAAGTACCTGCAATTAATAATAATGTAACCACAGCAAGGCGATATATCAAGACCGTTCCCTTTCTCTATTTAAATCAGTACACGTGTAAAAATGAAAATAGAGAAATCTGAGCAAGTACATGAGTGTCTGATTATAACACCCACATGTCTAAATTGAAGTTTGGGGCCTTTTTTCTTAAGCTGTGTTAGGCTTAAAATGTTGTACTATGGGACGCGCTCAGGCATTCTGTACTAACTTCCAAATCTGTGCACACTAACCATGGGCTAAAACTTTTTTTTTTTTTTTTTTTGAGGGGAGCATGTCAAGGGGCAGAGAGTGTGTGTTCCTGTGCTAATAACCGCAGCCACTGGTTTTGCATGGATAGTGCTCGAGCCCTTACAGGCTGGGTGGCAGTAAGTGCTGACGCGGTAATTTTTTTTTTTTTTTAATGGCAACATTAGAACATGACCATTAATATTTTTTAAAAAAATAGAAAAAGGCCAGATTTACGCCTGCAGTAAAAACGTCTTTAGGGGGCCTTTTACTAAGCTGGGTAGCGTTTTTAGCTCGCGGTAGAAATCAGCTGGCGGTAAACACCAAGACACCCATAGGAATTTGAGCATCTCGGCGTTTACCGCCAGAGGATTCTACCACAAGTTAAAAACGCTACCGCGGCTTAACAAAAGACCCCCCCTTAGTGCGTGGGGAAAAACACGCGTAAGGACGCACTAAGGCCACGTTTTACCACAGCTTGGTAAAAGTGCTCCTTAATGTGGTAGCACTCAGTATTGTAAAGATGTATACGTATTTTGATGATATTCCCACAAAAAAATTTTTTTTTAATTGTTTTTCTCTCTTCTGTTAATCTGAGCTCGTTTGCTTTTTCTCTCCCCTGGTAAACCCAGTGACCTCTCCGGCAGTCTCCACGTGTCTGTGTGTTTAGTGAGTGTGCACTGTTATGCACGTACTTACTATGAGCTGGCGTGTGTTGTATTTTTAAGAGTAAGGTTAACCCCTTTCTTGCCTTATTGCAGGATTACCTGGACGCTGTCATTGGCATCTGCTACGACGGGGTGGAGGGACTGTTGTATTTGACCTTATTCTCGCTTCTGGCAGTAATTGCGTTTTCAGCTATGATATGTGCTATGCCTCGTGCCTGGAAATGTCTTGCTAGCAGGTAAGCGCATGCCTTCTCTCTCTCTCTCTTTGTGCTTTTAACTTCCCACGTAGGAATACACTACAGATTAAAACCTCATAGGCAATAATGTGGCACCTCAAGGTCCTAGTTTACTATTTTGTGTAGTATGAATCAGGGGCGTAGCCAGACTTCGGCTGGAGGGGGGTCCAGAGCCCGAGGTGAGGGGGGCAAATTTTAGCCCCCCCCCCCCGCCTACCTTTGCTGATGGGGGACCCCAACCCCCACCAGCCGAGGTCCTCTTCTTCCTTCGTTCTGTTTCTGTGAGTTTGACGTCCTACACGTTGTATGTGCAGGACGTCAGACTCAGAAACAAAACAAAGGAAGAAGACTTCGGCTGGCGGGGGTTGGGGTCCCCCGCCAGCAAAGGTAGCAGACTGCGACGGTGGGTTGACTGCGGGTTGGCGGCAGGAGGGGGGGTTGAGAGGGTCGTTGGCAGGGGGGTCCAGGGCCAAATCTACGCCACTGGTATGAATGATTATGGGCAGCAAGGTGACCTGGCTTTTAGCTGTTCTAGAGTGTTCTGGATCTGTGTAGGTGATGTATTTGAGTGGTGATTTTGAAAATGGGGGGAATTTTTGCTGTAAAGCAGAGATCCTCAACCCAGCCTGGTTTTCAGGATTTTCACGGTGAATGTGTATGAGGTCTGTTTGCATTCACTGTTTCCATTGCATGCAAATAGATCTCATACATATTCATTGTGGAAATCCTGAAAACCAGAATAGGTTGAGGACCCCCTGCTCTAGAGGTAACCAGCAGCATTGTACAAGTCTGTATCAGGGGCACCTTCCCATTTTGCCCATGGCTAGGAAGGGGACAGAAAGCACCTGAAATGGGTGGATCCCCTTGTACTTTTCAGTGGGCCACACTGCAAAAAGCATTTGTTTGTAATCACTCAGTCGGTCAACAATCTAAGGAAAGAGGCCAGGAGTGAAAGGGTAAAGAAGCCTGAACTCTTTCCTTTCTTTCAGTGTTCGAGACTATGACGACATCGATGAGGAAGACCCCTTTAACCCGCAGGCTCGGCGCATTGCGGGGCACAATCCTCCCCTGGGGCAGATGCGCAGTTTCTGCAGCTACAGCAGTAGTCTGGGCAGTCAGGGCAGCCTCCCCCCACCAGCCCAGGCCGTCTCCAATGCACCCGTTTCAGAGTACATGTAAGGACAGTTGCACGATCTACTTGATGCTACAGCCAGCTCTCGACAGGACTCGCCCCAACCAACATCCCCTTCCTGTTTCACCCTGATCCCCATCCTGACTGCAGAGCCTCCACTAGATGGGTTGGTGAATAGTTCCAGATTTCTTAGAAGGCTAATCTTTAAGAAATCTACTGGACAACATTACTCCTGTTACACCGTTTTCTGTCCTTCTCCTTCCATTACATCGGCTTTCTGGTACCAGCTGAAGCTGAGATGGGTGTCATATCCTCAAGACCTACTGTATGCTCTGTTCTTCACTCCCATTCTGTCCTGTAAGAGAAGTGCTATATTTACCCTCGCCAGGGCTTTTGAGGCAGGTTCTTAACCTTGGAAAACCTCTGCTTTACATCTCGGCTCATTTCCTTCCATGCCTGCCTGTCTTCTACCACCATATAGGGCAGCTCTCTTGCTGGCCAGGCTGTGTCCAGCCCTGGTTTATCTGTCTCTGTCCATGTGCAATTCCATCTTCCACACTGCTGTTCTTCCTGTTGCATATTTGCAGAATGTATAAGCATTTTTACAGATGTGGCTTGTCAACAGCTGTCACCCCTCAGCTCCCACATATGTCGTTCACCACTCTCACCATTATGAGCAACACTATCACTTTCTCTGTACAACCTGTGAAAGCTCTAACATGCTGTCACCCTTTTCACCCTTGCAGGAACCAGGCGGTGCTGTTTGGAGGAAACCCACGCTACGAAAATGTCCCACTGATTGGAAGAGGATCCCCTCCTCCCACGGTACACTGGGCTTCTAAGCTAAATCATTCCACTAGTGCAAAATTTCCTTTGCTTTCCTCTCTTAAAAATCATTCAGAAGTACCAATATTTTTCATCTTTGTTGGTGAGAAATCTTTGCATCTGTCTTGCTTTCTTGTCCACTGAATGGATAAAATTTGATGGCGTGCTGCTGTCCTGTAGGGGCCAGGGGCAAGAGAGGGTCCAGGGTGCATGCTGCAGGCATTTAAATAAAGCCTGCAGCCTCATCTTCTATTGGTCCACTTGGACCAATAGAAGCTTGCAGCCCACCTCCACGGGGCTTCTATTGGCCGCGGCGGCAAAAAGCCACCCAAAATCCTGCAACCCGTGGCTGTTGAGAAAACCACGGCAGGTCACAGAAACCTGCCCAATTGTGTGGCAACTTTGATGTTCATTGTGTTAAAATGAGCTTGGGGGGGCAGGAAGTACATAAAGATCTTGGGGGAGGGGGTTGTTGAAAGGAAGGGGAGTTCAAGACAGGAGGTGGAGATGATGTAACTTCCTGTGGGTGGACATAAGAGGAAAGGCCCCCGCAGGCAGGCTGTTTCACTGCCTCTGCCAGTTGCATGTTGTGACTAGAGGACCAACTGCCCGGAGCTGGGGAGGAGGAGCACAGAGATGCCAGATCCGCCCAGAGGGGGGGGCGGAGTGAGCAGCTGCAGATAGATGCCAGTTCTGCGTGGTGGAGTAAGGGGAGGAGCTGCTATTTTGGGGGAGGGCCTGAGCCCAAAGTTGGGGGGGGGGGGGCTAAGCCCCCCCTTCCCCCATGGCTACACCACTGAATAATAACAAAACAATAAAACAGCATTAAAATAAATACATCACCTATGAATATGGCTATCCATCAAAAACGTGTAAGAACAGGGTCTTATGAAAAGTCAGCAGATTAGAAATTGTGTTTAACTCTTCAGGGAGCAAATTCCATACTGTGGACCCAGCCACTGAAAACATTCTTGTATGAGATCTTTCAAAATGGCGAAAAGATGGAACACAGAGTAATCCCTTTGTACAAGAATCTTGATCTTTAAAAAGGAACGGAAAACATTTTTGTTTATCCAAGCATGTGCTACAGTCTGATTTTGATATACTGAGAATCAAGTCCTGAACTATCAGAATAAGGAGATGAGAATTTACAGTTGGGGTTGGACCCTTGTAAGGAATTTGGGAAGTTGAATGAAATATAAGTATTAAAAAAATTTTTTTTTTGAAAGGTCTATAGATTTTCAATACAGGAGCATTATTACTCAATGCCTTACATATATGAAAACTACAAATTTTAAACCTAATACACCAAACAAGTGGAGATTTCTCTTTTATGTGAGAAGTTTCATGAATCTGAGGTCTGGGGTGGATGTTGGGCTCATAAAGATTCTTTTCTGGAAGCAAGTGAAGTGACCTGTAAAGAGAAACTAAAAAAAGATTCCATACATTAATTGGTAAACCGACTAGGCAAACGCCTCTGACGGTACTACGTAAGCCACATTGAGCCTGCGAATAGGTGGGAAAATGTGGGGTACAAATGCAATAAATAAGTAAAGTTGATCCTTGAATAATAAAGAATGAGTTAGTGAGTAGGTTTTCGACTGTTCAGGATTGTTTTTAACTCTCTCTCTCTCTGTCTCTCTCCTCTCCCCCCCCCCCAACAAAATCTAGTATTCTCCTAGCATGAGAGCCACCTACCTTTCCATCAGTGACGATCAGAGACACTTTGGGAATGAGCTTCCAGCCTAAGACCACCTTACCTTCCTGTTTTCAAAATAACACCAAGAAATAGACATTGGGAAGGGGCTGGGATACTGTTTTTAGAATAATTTTATATAAAACAGCTGAAGGTACCGTAATCCTCAAAGACGCCAGGAAAAGAAGCTGCAATGCCCTTTTACTGGAGACGAGGGGATCTAGAAAGATTCCCAAGTACAGAAGACACCCCGTAGTATGGAACAAGCCGTGGACCGTTATGCTGCAGGCATGCTCTGGGATCTTTCTCTAGTTTGGGGGACACCTGGAAGAGTGACAAGAGGAATTGACACAGACTTTTTATTTACACTCCCACTCTCCTGTTGCACTTGGGGGACTTAAAGATTCAGCAAGCACATCGGCTTCCACCCAGACAGCGACCCCGGACCTGAACAGCTCTCGTTGCTTCACCTTCTGCTTTGGCGGGTCATCTCCTACTGAACAGCCAGCCTTTCCAGCGACAGCAGAAAATGCCTTCATAAAACATCATCTCCTGCTGGTCCCATGGCAGCAGATGACATTCTGTGAAGGTGTCTCCTGGCTGCTGCTGTTGGAAGGGAGGCTACTTCTAGTGCCTCTGGTTGCGAATGTGTGTGCCGGGGCAGAGCTATGGGTGGGCCCTAAATCTCCCGCTCGGAAGGTCGGCCCCCCTTAGCAGCTCTGCTTCTATCGTAGTTCTGAGGCCAGCACCAAAACCAAGCACATGCGAGAGACAAGCACCATCTTCGGGCACCCCCAATAATGGGAGATTTTTTACTTGGGATTATAGGAAGGGCTGGCAAAATGTACTGTCTAACTCCCCTTTTATTCTGCACACAGAAATGTCGTTAGCAATGCCATTGATAAAATGAACAAATACTTTTAGCTGTCTGGGTTTATGCCTTTACTGTGACAGAATATGATGTTTGGTCCACACGAGTGGGGAAATGTGCACACAGGGAAAGGATTGGGTTGTTCACTGTCTTCTATTAACCACAACTTGGAGGAAAAATGGAGGCTGCTAATAGCACACCTCAAAGTAAAGGTTAATTGTATCATATTTTTAAAAAGTATGTGGGGGTTAAAGACAATTTTATGTTATTTGGGCTTTTTTTTTTTAATATTGTTTGCTCTGTTCTTGGTTGTTTATGAGGGAACCTGCAGTTATGAGATGTGGTTCTGTCTGCAGTTAAATAAAAAGTTATTTAAAAAAAAAAAAAAACCCTATGAATAGAAAAACACTCACAATGCCACTTAATCTTGGGTCTCCTGTTATACCAATAAGCAGGACAAACCATTTAAACCATCAAATCTCTAGCTAGGACCAACATGCCTCCATCATCACATGCAGTGTCACCAGAAGCCGGCAGTTTTGTTAGAGAGAGACTTGAAGTGTTTGGAAAATGTCCTGTTTCAAAAGGGATGATGCTTATCACCTGCAGTGTAGAAATAGAAAACTGTTTCCTATGGCACAGGAAGAACCTCACCTCTCTCTCTTGAGGCTTCCCAACTCATGGCTGATAAAGGCTTCTCTCTTTGGAGCTGGGAAGCCAGGTCCAAAGGGTGCAGTAGATTTTATCCTTCCAGCTTTAACATGTTGACTTTCTGCTGCTGGTAGATAACAGTCATTCCCACATGGGTTGGATTTTGTGTTGAGTCCTCACTCAGAGGCCCTTTTACAAAATGGTTGTAAGCCCAACGCAAGTTTAACACACGCTGATCTGCAGGTAGTTCCGGCCCCAGTGCGTGTCATTTTCCACGCTGGGGAAAATAGGGCTGTATTATTTTTAGCACGGTGCGCAGCGCTGCTTGCTACCCGGTTACTTCTGGGTTTGTTTTCCCCCTCGCATGGCCACGGCTGTTTTCAGCCTTTTTTTTAATCTGCCGTAGCAAAAACGGACCCTGCTGCTAGCACAGACCCTTTTTACCACAGCTTGGTAAAAAGACCCCTTAGTGCAGTAATGTTGCTGCACCTGATATTAAGAAACCCTAATCTACTATAATAAAAAGCTCCTCCAACGTTCTGAAGCTGACTCCGTGGCAGTGAAGGGTTGTGGGGTTCGTGCTGCCTGTAACGCTGTATCCATCTCCTGTTGTGACGTTAGCGTACTTCCTGGTTCGTCCCACGTATGAGGGTGTCATCGTCACTCCCTTCCTCCCTTCCAGTTCCAGGCCCCCTCCCTCCGATTTTTTAAAAGTCATCTTCACTGACCAAGTCAGGGTTATGGCGGACGGCAGCAGCGGTAAAACACGTGCAGGCTCGGCCCTTCTTTCTCTCTCAGCTGTGGTCCCGCCCTTGCAGAAACAGATAATGAGGGCAGGACCACAGCTGAGAGAGAAGGGCCGAGCCTGCACGCCTTTTACCACTGCTGGCGGCCGACGTAATCCCAACAAATTAAGTGAAGATGACTTTTAAAATTCGTAGGGAGGGACGACAAACCTGGAACTGGGAGGGAGGGAAGGGGGGGGACCCTGGAACTCGGAGGGAGGGAGGGATGGACCGTGAAGCTTGGAGGGAGGGACCCTGAAACTTGGAGGGAGGGGATGACCCTGGAACTCGGAGGGAGGGGACAACGACCCTGGAACTCGGAGGGAGGGGGGGCGCCCCTGGCACACACTCTTAATCTCACAGACACACTTGCACCCAGTCTCTCTCTCTGTCACACACACACACATTCACTCTCTCTCTCTCTGTCACACACACACATTCACTCTCTCTCTCACTCTCTCAAACATACACACTCCGAGGAAAACCTTGCTAGCGCCCGTTTCATTTCTTCCAGAAACGAGCCTTTTTTAACTAGTATATCATAAATGTGAATGGTTTGCCTTTTAAGAATACCTGTATTTTGTGAACTGGTTGGGAGATATTTTATACTCGATAATTTAAGCTGTGCTGGATTAGCAGTCATCTGCTCATTTGTCGTGGGGTACTGATGGCTACTTTCCTAATTTACAGAGAATAATTTACAGCGTCCAGCTGGGTTTTTTTTTTTAATCATTAATTTTCAATATTAATGCTAGATCATCCAGTTTCTCTGAAAATTGATCGATTTAAAAGGAGATGGTGCTGGCTCCTGGGAGGTACAGGAGCCAGGGACTGGGTGCTGTCCTCCATTGGGTACCATGGCTAACCTGTTGGGCTCCTGGCTGACTCCAAATATGTAAAGTTGAGTTTATGAAAAGTTTGTTGTAATTTTTGTAACTTGTAAAGTCTAAGACTGTCAATTTTTAATAAACTGTTTTAATTTTAGACGGGTTATGAGCCCAGTATAAGACTCCCAGCTCTGCTGTATATGGACCTTCTGTAAGTATCTTGGCCAAAGCCAGCTTCTCCTCCTGACTTGTAAAAATTCTGAGACTAATCCAGGACTCCCATGTCAGAACCATCGGGGTCACGTGTCCAGTGTTCTTTCCAGCTGCCTTCCATTGCTTATAGAAAGAAGCTGGCAGGTCTTTGAAGTTGGCTGTTTAACCTGGTTTTGCTCAATTGTTTTTATTTTCTAAACACAATTTTGGAACAGTAAAGCAAAAAAATGGGTTAATGATGCTCAATGCGGGGTCTCAGGGAATTGTCCTCTATGGCTGTGTTATCCTGTACATACCTTGATCTGTCATTTGTATGTCTGTACTGTAACTCTACTTGTAGGTGTGAAACTGTCATTTGTCTGTAATGAACAGGGATGTTTGTAATGCATGTAAATTGCCTTGGCAGATCCAAGGCAAAGAAGTCCTGCTTGATTTCTATGAGTCCCCCTTGTGAGAGGGGAATAAAAAATTGAACTACAGCACTGTCTCCTGTCTTTCCTTCCCAGATGCTGTAGAAGGGAGGAGCAGCAGCAGCTCACATATGAGTGGGAAATAGAAACTTTGCTTATGGGTGTTCTTGTGCTTCCATGCCCCCTCCCCCCCCCCCCCCCCCCCCCCAAGGCACTCAGCGTTTCAGAGCTTTAGGAAATAAATCCTACCTTAATGCTGAACAGAAAGGGATCTGGGAGTCATCGTTGATAAGACGTTGAAAAACTTCTGCTCAGTGTGCTGCGGCGGCTAAGCCCACAGAATGTTGAGTATTATTAGGAAAGGGATGGAAAACAAACACGAGGCTGTTGTAATGCCATTGTATCACTCCATGGTGCGACCGCACCTCGAATATTGTGTCCAATTCTGGTCGCCGCATCTCAAAAAATATATAAAAGAATTGGAGGAGGTGCAGAGAAGGGTGCTGAAAACAGTGGCGTAGCCAGATTTTGAGTGGGCCTGAGCCCAAAGTGGGTGGGCAAAAAATTTTCTCTCTGTCTCCGCCCCCTCCTCCCCACACTCTCCACATCTCCCCTGGCACTTCCCAATTCAAAATATACTTTAGCTCATAAAGATCCCCAAGCCCTGTCAGCTGAAAACTTCCTTCGAAGACAGCCACAAATCCCTTTTACCAAGCTTGGCAGGCAGCAATAGCAACAATGCCTTGAGTCACCGATGCTGGCACCCCATGCATGCTTAGTTATCGGTGGCTCAAGGATGTTGCCGCCATCTGCCAAGCTTAGTAGAAGGGAGTTTTAGCTGCTTTTAGAGGAGGTCCTCAGCTGATCCCCACCAGCTACAGCAAGGGTCGGGACTAGTGTTAGACATGCTAGGGCCCAGACTCTCACCAAATACAGAACAAGGGATCACAAATTAGAAATAAAAATATGTAGACAAAAATTGAACTCGGAACCTCGGCATGTTACAGTGGAGAAATAAAATCATAAATATATTTCTTTTTTTCTACTGAACACAATAAAATGATATCCGCTGTGCACATTTCTCAAGCTAACAAATTTCAGTTAATAAATTCAAAATAAAATGTCTTTCCTACCTTTGTTGTCTGGTCATTTTATTTTTCCATTATGTTGGTTCAAATTTCTCTTTTCCACTTCCTGTCTTTCTGTTAATTCTCCTTCAAGCAGCTGCTCTTCATTTGTCTTTTCTCCACTCTCATTCCATTCCCTCACTACACTGACATATTGATGTTTGTTTCATTTTAGCTCTTTCCTATCTTTTTTCTTTCTTTCCTGCTCTCTGTCCACTCAAATTTCATCTTCTAATCCTTTTCCTTTTTACTTTTCAGATACCTATCTGATTTCCATCTCCTTCTTTCACCCACTAGCTCTCCTATTCCCCATCTCACTCCTCCTCCAGCCTTCCATCTTCAATCTACTCCCCGTAATCACTATCATCCTCTCGTTCATTTCCTTACCACCCCTTGGCCTTCCACATGGTTCCACCATCCCAGTGTCTGCCTCCTTCCAACCCTTCTAGCCCAGCACCTGCTCCCTCTTTCTCCTCTCTCCACCCTCTATCCCCTCCTAGCGTCTTCCTGTCCTTTCTCTCTTTCCTCTTGCCCCTTCCCCCAGGGGCCAGCATTTCTCCCCCTCTTCCCTCCCACCCACATTCCAGCATTTCTCCCTCACTGTCTTCTACCCCTGGATCCTACATGTCCCTCCTTCTTCCCCCTCCTCCGCCCTCATGTTCAACATTGTTCCCTCTTTTCCTCTTCTCTCTCACCCTTGCATCCCAAGTCTAACATCTGTTTCCCCCCTTGCAGCATCTCTTCCACCACCATGTAACATTTCTCCTTCATCCCTCTCTCCCCTGTGCAGTACCTTTTCCTCCCCTCCCTCCCAGGTCCAACATTTCTCCTTCCCTCCCCACCCTACATCCAGCAATTATCCCTCTCTCTCCCCCCATATCTCAATAATGATCCCCTTTCTTCTACTCTCCCATGCATGTCTCCCTCTCCTACACCCCCCTGCATCTCTCCCTCTCCTACACCCCCCTGCATCTCTCCCCTCCCTAACAATTTCCCTCACTCCTACACCCCCTGTGTAGCATCTCTTTTCTTTCCCTCCCCTCCACTCCCATGACCAAGCAGCCCAACAATTTTATCTTCTCTCCAACCCCCACTCCATGCTGGCAGCATGTAAGAGAGAGAATTGCTGCACTGCTGTTGCTGACCCAGAAGCCTTCCCTCTGCTGTGCGTTCCTCCCAGGAAATTACTTCATAGTTGGGGGGAAGACATGGCAGAGGGAAGGATTTCAGGTGAGACTCAGCCAGCAGCAGTGATTCTTACACGCTGCCAGCAACCCTTTCAACCGGCGCAGCAGAAGAGACGAGGCAGCTTCAGTCCCTGCATTTTTTTCTTCGATCGTCGCCGCCAGCGCTGCCATTCACACAGGCAGCTTCGCTCCCTTTTGCCGCGTCCATCCGGCCCACTCTGATGCACTTCCTGTGTACGTAAGGCCAGATGGACGTGGCAAAGGGGGGCGGAGCTGCCTGTGTGAATGGCAGCGCTGCCGGCGACGATCGAAGAAAAGAATGCAGCGCTGGTGGGGACTGGGGAGGACAACGAATTTCTGCGAGCGACGTGGGCGGGCGGGCCTGGACGGAAAGTGGGTGGGCCTGGGCCCACCCGTGGCTACGCCCCTGGCTGAAAATGATAAAGATGGAACGATTTCCCTATGAGGAAAGGCTGAGGTTAGGTCTCTTCAGCTTGGAGAAAAGGCGGCTGAGGGGTGATATGATAGAAGTCTACAAGATAATGAGCGGAGTAGATCGGACAGATGTGAAGAGTTTGTTATTATTATTTATTGCATTTGTATCCCACCTTTTTGCAGGCTCAATGTGGCTTACAGAGTGTGGTTATGACATAATCATTTCATGATAGAAGGTACAATTCTTAATGTTTGAAGATTAGGTAGTGAAGATAGACATAATCATTACATGGTAACAAATACGATTATTAAAGTTTGAAGATTAGGTAAAGGAAGATAGACGGAAGGTGTTAGGTAGGATAGAGGTGAACTGTAATAACTGTGTGGATTGTTGAGGTAGTTTCGTACACTATCCTGCTTATAATCGAAAGAGAAAAACGCCTATATTGTGACCCAAATCGGGAGATAGACGTTTATCTCCCAAAAACGAATAAAGCGGTATAATCAAAAGCCGAATTTGGACGTTTTCAACTGCACTCCGTCGCGGACAACGTTGATGGGGGCGTGTCGAAGGCGTGGTGAAGGCGGAACTGGGGCGTGGTTATCTGCCGATCAGAGATGGGCGCCTTTCGCCGATAATGGAAAAAAAATATGCGTTTTTAGCGAGAATTTAGGGCACTTTTCCTGGACCCTGTTTTTCCACGAATAAGGCCCCAAAAAGTGCCCTAAATGACCAGATGACCACTGGAGGGAATCGGGGATGACCTCCCCTGACTCCCCCAGTGGTCACGAACCCCCTCCCACCACAAAATATGCCATTTCACAACTTTTTATTTTCACCCTCAAATGTCATACCCACCTCCCTGGCAGCAGTATGCAGGTCACTGGAGCAGTGGACTTCAGGCAGGTGGACCCAGGCTCATCCCCCCCCCCCCCCCCCCACCTGTTACACTTGTGCTGGTAAATGGGAGCCCTCCAAACCACCCCCCAAACCCACTGTACCCACGTGTAGGTGCCCCCCTTCACCCCTTAGGGCTATAGTAATGGTGTAGACTTGTGGGCAGTGGGTTTTGAGGGGGAGTTTGGGGGCTCAACACCCAAGGGAAGGGTGCTACGCACCTGGGAGCTGTTTTACCTTTTTTTTTTTTTTTTTGTAAAAGTGCCCCCTAGGGTGCCCGGTTGGTGTCCTGGCATGTGAGGTGGACCGGTGCAGTACGAATCCTGGCCCCTCCCACGAATAAATGTCTTGGAGTTATTCGTTTTTGAGCTGGGCGTTTTCGGTTTCCATTATCGCTGAAAAACAAAAACGCCCAGCTCAAAAAAAGATAAACGTCCATGTTTTTTCGAAAATACGATTCGGTCCGCCCCTTCACGGACCCGTTCTCGGAGATAAAACGCCCATGGAGATAGGCGTTTCTGTTCGATTATGCCCCTCAATGTGTTTTCTTTGTAGCCTTTTGGAAGAGATTGGTCTTCAGAGATTTGCGGAAGTTAGTTATTTCGTCAGTAGCTTTCAGGTCTGTAGGTAGGGCATTCCATAGCTGCGTGCTCAAGTAGGAAAAGGTGGTGGCATGTATCAGCTTGTATTTTAGTCCTTTACAGCTGGGGAAGTGCAGATTGAGAAATTTGCGGGATGATCTTACTGCGTTTCTGGGAGGCAAGTCCACAAGGTTTAACATGTAGATTGGGGTGTCTGCGTGAATGATTTTGTGTACAATCGTGCAGATCTTGAACGCCACGCGTTCTTTGAGTGGGAGCTAATGAAGTTTCTCTCTTAGGGGTTTACACTTTCAAAAAAGAATAGAACCAGGGGACACAAGATGAAGCTAGACTATGGTAGATTTAAAACAAATAGGAGAAAGTTTTTCTTTACTCAGCTTGTAGTTGGACTCTGGAATTCGTTACTGGAGAATGTAGTGACAGCAGCTGGCCTTATGGAGTTTAAGGGGGGGTTGGACGGATTCCTTAAGGAAAAGTCCATTCAACATTAGTAAATATATATTTTTTTGGGGGGTGGGGGGGTTGCCGGGTTCTTGAAGCCTGGATTGGCCACTGTCTGAGACAGGATGCTGGCCTTGATGGACCCTTGGTCTTTTCCCAGTATGGCAGTGCTTATGTGCTAAGGTAACCCTAGCAGACCAGTGTTTTAGTAACCAGGACCCTCTCCTGTTAGACTTTATTCCTGCACAAGGCATCCAGGAATCTGCACTGCCACTTTCTCAAAACATTCCATGCCTTGAAATCTGAAAAAAAAAGTGAGTTGTGGTCTCATGTTATTGATCTGGATGCCTTCAAGGGAGGGGGGGAGGGCACTACTTCATCCTGTAGTTTATGCAGCAGATTGCCATAATCTGCCATGCTGAAGGTTTGCCTAGGATGGGGGTGTAGCACTGCAATCCCGGAGAGCCACGGATCAATCTAGGCTTCAGGATATCCCTAATGAATAATCAGAAAATATTTGCATGCGTATTCATTACAGAGATCCTGAAAACTTAACTGTTTTTTTTGTGGCATCTGGGATTGCAGTGTGACTCCCCTGACTTAAGGTGTCAGCTACCCTTGGGCTGGTCCTGTTGAAGATACTACAAAGCTACTCCTTTCTTAAATGATCTGCATTGACTTAATGTGGATAGTCGTAATTGTTATAGATTAAATCCTGCAATAACAGCTCAGTGTTTAATATTTCCAGGTAGTGGATTTAATTCCAGAAGCAAGTTTATTGAATTTTTAGATTGTAAGCTCCTTTGAGCAGGGACTGTCCTTCTTTGTTAAACTGTACAGCGCTGCTTAACCCTAGTAGCACTCTAGAAATGTTAAGTAGTAGTTTCCTTCTATGAAGAATATAAATTGCAAATTAGCTTGGGGAACGTTGTTTTGTTTTTCAAAGTGTTAAAATTTGGAACAGTATCCCGATTCAGCTCTGGCATATTATATCCTATGTCTTATTTAGAAAGCATCTTTAAAACTTACCAATATGCCTTAACTGAAACATATCATTTTAGTTATATCTGTTGGATTGGGGATATTGTATTAGCCTGATTAAATGGTAAAATTATGTCTTACCTGATAATTTTCTTTCCTTTAACGCAGCAGATGAATCCAGGAACTAGTGGGTTAAGTCCGCCTACCAGCAGGTGGAGATAGAGATAAACAAACTAAAGGTAGTGATACCAGACGGCCACCTTCCTCAGTTAGTATGTCATTCGTAAGCATTTGCCAAGGCCAAAAATATGAAAAACCAATAACAACCAGAAACCATCCTCACTCTGAAAAACAGAAAACCAAATAAGAACTTCGAAATAACTGCAACTTGATCCAGAAATCGGAACCCTTTCTGTGTTCCCATATCTGTCTGAACTCTGCAAAAGAGAACCCGGAAGGAAAAAATAGCCACACTGCTCGGAAAATGAAAAAACAGTCGGCTGAACTAGGGAGGGATCCTGGATTCATCTGCTGCGTTAAAGGAAAGAAAATTATCAGGTAAGACATAATTTTACCTTCCTTGTCACTTGCAGCAGATGAATCCAGGAACCAGTGGGATGTACCAAAGCATTCCTTAAGTAGGGTGGGAAGCCGACGCTCCCCACACCAACACTCCCACCCCAAAACTCACTTCCTTCCAAGCAGACACGTCTAGGCTGTAATGCTTCGCAAAAGTATGACGAGACGCCCAAGTAGCCGCCCGACAAATCTCTTCCAGAGATAAAGCCGACGCCCGCCCGTGTAGCAGATACGCTGCTCCAATGGCTTCCCTAATCCAGCAAGCAATGGAAGCCTTAGAAGCCGCCTCACTTCTTTTCGATCCTGAGAAGAGCACAAAGAGATGATCCGAGCGTCAAAACACATTAGAGATCTGCAAGTACCGAAACAAGGCTCTCCGCACGTCCAGGAAACGTAGCGAGGCAAACTCCCCCGGATAATCCTCTCTTTGAAAAGATGGAAGGTAAACTGCCTGATTGACATGGAAAGCCGAAACCACTTTAGGTAGAAACGACGGCACCGTCCGGATCGACACCCCTGCTTCAGAAAACCGCAAAAAAAGGATCTCTGGAAGACAAAGCCTGAATTTCAGAAATCCTCCTAGCCGAAGCAATGGCCACCAAAAACACTGTCTTCAGTGTTAGATCCTTCTCAAAAATGTTATTCAACGGCTCAAACGGTGGGGCCTGGAGGGCTCGCAGTACCACATTCAAATGCCACGCAGGGCACGGATGCCACAGAGGAGGCCGAAGCCAAACAGCACCGCGTAGGAAACGGACCACATCAGAGTGAGCTGCTAAAGAGGAACCGTCCAGTTTGCCCCTAAAACAAGCTAATGCGGCCACCTGCATTCGAAGGGAATTATATGCCAATCCCTTTTGAAGACCATCCTGAAGGAACTCCAGAATAACCAGAATGTCTGCCCAAAAAGGTGATTCAGCACGCAAAGCATACAATGCTGAGAAAGCTTTTCACACTCGCGCGTACGCTGCTGAAGTACACTGCTTCCGTGCCCCCAAAAGAGTGGCAATGACTGCTCCTCAAAATCCCTTCTTCCTCAGCTGCCACCTCTCAATTGCCAGGCCGTAAGACCAAAGCGGGAGGGATTTTCTGTCTAAACCGGCCCTTGATGCAGCAGATCGGGAGTCACTGGAAGTCACAATGGTGGCTCAGAGTGCTCGAACGAGATCCGCATACCACAGCCGTTGGGGCCAGTCTGTGGTCACTAGAACGACCGGCCCCTGATGCCGCCCTATGCGGCAAAGAACTCTGTCAGAGGCCACGGAGGAAAAACATACAGTAGCTGTTGTTCCGGCCATGGCTGGAGAAGAGTGTCCAATCCTGCAGATCCTGGTTGCCATTTGTGGCTGAAGAACTGGGGAACTTTGGCAGTGCAAGCCATGGCCATGAGATCCATTACTGGTCTTCCCCAACTGGTCTGTGAATGTCTCGTTCAATCTCAAGCAGCTACTGAGCCTTGGGACACACCAAGTCAAGTCTGCTTTTCAGGATCCCCACTACGAATCTGCATACAATGGAGGCAGTCTCTCTGGTGATGGGACAGACCTGGGATCCCCACTACGAATCTGCATACAATGGAGGCAGTCTCTCTGGTGATGGGACAGACCTGGGATCCCCTCAACCAAGAAAGAGGGGTGTGTTTGTGCCTTCCACCTCCTACAACAGGTGTCACCCAGACAGGGTTTGAGGATCCTTCAAACTGGAAAGAAAGGTAGCCCCAAAACCAACCCTGAGAGTGAAACACTGAGATAACAGAAAAATTCCCAGCTATGAGACGGATTAATAGAACTGCAAACTGAAATATTTGGCCAAATTCTTCAGCTAAATAAACCACCTTCACAGTTTCTATAATATTGTCTTTGTACTAGCTGGAGGAAAGAACAGTGAGAGATAGAGAATGACATGGTGACCCGCGGGGATGGGGACAAACTTTGTCCCCATGTCACTTTCTACTTTGAAGCCTGTTAATGAACTGAACTAGGAGTGGCCTGGTGGTTAGAATGGTGGACTTTGGTCCTGGGGAACTGAGTTTGATTCCCACTTCAGGTACAGGCAGCTCCTTGTGACTCTGGGCAAGTCACTTAACCCTCCATTGCCCCATGTAAGCTGCATTGAGCCTGCCATGAGTGGGAAAGCGCAGGGTACAAATGTAACAAAAATAAAATAGATACTATTGGAGATTCTACATGGAATGTTGCTACTATTGGAGATTCTACATGGAATGTTGCTGTTCCACTAGCAACATTCCATGTAGAAGCCTGCGCGGCCACATTGGTGATCTGCAAGGGCCGACTTCTACATGGAATGTTGCTAGTGGAATAGCAACATTCCATGTAGAATCTCAAATAGTAGCAACAGTGGAAGAGTGGCCTAGTGGTTAGGGTGGTGGACTTTGGTCCTGGGGAACTGAGGAACTGAGTTTGATTCCCACTTCAGGCACAGGCAGCTCCTTGTGACTCTGGGCAAGTCACTTAACCCTCCATAGCTGCATTGAGCCTGCCATGAGTGGGAAAGCGCAGGGTCCAAATATAACAAAAATAAAATAGATACTATTGGAGATTCTACATGGAATGCTGCTATTCCACTAGCAACATTCCATGTAGAAGGCTGCGCAGGCTTCTGTTTCTGTGAGTCTCACAGAAGCAGAAGCCTGCGCGGCCACATTGGTGATCTGCAAGGGCCGACTTCTACGTGGAATGTTGCCCATGTAGAATCTCAAATAGTAGCAACAGTGGAGGAGTGGTGGTTAGGGTGGTGGCCTTTGGTCCTGGGGAACTGAGGAAGGAACTGAGTTCGATTCCAACTTCAGGTACAGGCAGCTCCTTGTGACTCTGGGCAAGTCACTTAACCCTCCATTGCCCCATGTAAGCCGCATTGAGCCTGCCATGAGTGGGAAAGCGCGGGGTACAAACTAACAAAAATAAATAAAATTTGTTTGATTGATGCAGACAACAATATTTTTATTTTTGGGAAAAACATGCTGGCCACAGCTAGCAAACTTTGCATGGGGGATCCTGTACATCCTGCTACCAGCACATCTTCCAAGAAGACAACTTCTGTTCCAGGAAGGACTGTGGAAGACAGGAGAGCTCGACTGAATCCTGAGATTGTTGATGACTTCTTATTCATCAACAGATTAAAAAATCGTGCTTCATAGGGCATTTTTCTCCCCTCTAGAGCATACGGAACAGGTTGTATTTTGTACCCCTGGACATTTTAGGGTGGATTAGGATGCCTGGGGGCAGTAGAAGTCAGCTGTTGGGGTTGGAAGGGTAGAGGGTGGTGGTGGAGAGGGCTAACATAGCTACTCATTGTTATTGTTTTCTATTTGTAATTTATACACAACATTGTTCCTTTTTATACTTTAATAAAATATTTAAATAAAAAGTAAGTGTTCGAGGCTTCTGCAGATGAGCCCATGCGGATGGAGGCGAGGCCTGCAGGGATAGGGTGGGGATGGAGACAGAACCCAAGGGATGGGGACAAATTTTATCCACTGAAGGGACTACAGAGAAAGCCTAGCCATAAAAAGCACTGTAGTAAGAAGAAATATTCTTAACTGATGCCAAGCAGTAACCGGTATCCCTGGGCAATCCAAAACAGTCCAATTCAAAGTCTCCAGATTAACATCCACCAACAATGGTCAAACAACCAGTTCCCATAGCATTTTAAAAGAAAGTGTTTACCGTATCAGTGCTGAGAGAGTGGGATTTGGCAATCAGATTCTCTGTCTGAATTACAAAGCATTGTGCTGCACCTTATATAGCGTTACAATATTGGGTAAGTACAACCCAACATAATAATGGCTTGTTAGTAATGCTGCTTAGTAACACTTGCTAATCTTGTTAACTGCTCCTCACAGAAGGTACATAAATGATACAGTGTAGACATGCATATTTAGTGAAAGTCGGGCAACAGGTCAATGAAATTTAATGTGGGCAAACGTAAGGTGATGCACATTGGAAAGAATAATCCGAATCATAGTTACCTGATGCTAAGGGTTAGCACTTAAGATCGAGGTGGCGTTATAGATAATAACACTGAAATCTTCTGCTGTGTGCAGCGCCGGCCAAAAAAGCAAAACAAGATGCTAGGAATTTTTAGGAAAGGGATGGTGAATAAGACCGAAAATATTATAATGCCTCTCAGTCCATGGTGCAACCACACCTTGAGTATTACATTCAGTTCTGGTCGCAGTATCTTAAAGATATAGTAGAATTAGAAAAGGTTCAAAGAAGAGAGACCAAAATGATAAAGGGGATGGAACACCTCTCATATGAGGAAAGACTAAAGAGGTTAGGGCTGTTCAGCTTGGAAAAGAGACAGATGAGGGGAGATATGATTGAGGTCTACAAAATCCTGAGTGGTGTAGAAGTAAATCAATTCTATACTCATTCCAAAAGTACAAAGATTAGGGGGACAATCAAGGAAGTTTTTCACTCAATGAATAGTTGAGCTCTGGAACTCTTTGCCGGAGGATGTGGTAGCAGCAGTTGGCATATCTAGGTTTAAAAAAAGGTTTGGACAAATTCCTGGAGGAAAAGTCCATATTCTGCTATTGAGACAGACATGGGGAAGCCACTGCTTGCCCTGGAATTGGTAGCATGGAATCTTGCTATTCTTTGGGGTTCTACATGGAATGTTGCTGCTAATTGGGTTTCTGCCAGGTACTTGTGACCTGGCTTGGGCACTGTTTGGAAAACAGGATCCTGGACTAAATGGACCATTGGTCTGACCCAGTATGGCTATTCTTATGTCTGAACTCTCACATCTTCACACACTTCTGAGGAAAACAAGTTCTGCCCAAAACCAGTCTGTATCTGTATGATATATAAAATACTGGGCACATAGTATATTGCTAAGACACATCCCTGTTATTTATATAACTTCTACATGACCATTTCATTTCTGAGCAGACCCCCCTCCTGTATGTTTTCCATGGCCTTCAGTGTGTATTGCTAAATACTTGCTACCGCAAGCCCCCAACATTCCTTCACTGACTGTACAAATCATAAGAGCAGAAAACATAGGCCTATGATTTCCTTCACGGTCCTGGGCAATGGATGGTCCCAGAAAGGCTGAATGGAAGCCCACAAAACGATCAATCCTGGAGCCCCTTCCTCCATCCCAATATCTGAGGCAGAGATTCCAGGCGAAGACTGAAGTGGCCTGGGCTTCAGTTGGGAAATAGACAGTAATACCACCGGTATGAGTGAGCGGATGGGTCTTCTATCTAGATAGAAGATAGGGAAGTGCTGTTTTTCTTCTATTAGTCCAACTCCTGCTTCAGTTTTCATAAGACAACTTTTACTTTAGAGGTTTTGTGGGAAGGAATTCTACATTTAAAATAGTCTTTGGTCTGAACAGCGCATTAAATGGAAACAAAATGGAGATGGTAACTAACAGCAAAGTGCAACGCGGACTGGAGTTTTCTGGATTTAAAACAGGTTTAAACACAGATAAGTCTGTTAAGTGCAACAGCGGAACAGCTACAATGAAGGATTCAAACCTTATCCATTGGAAATTAGACACTTTAGAGAATGTTTTTGATTATTATCTGTTGCCTATTGTATTTCACCTGTTTTACCAATAGATCCCCTGATACATGGGACTACGAGGAGATAACTGACTTGTATTATTTTCCTTTTGCATTGAGGTACTTCTTTGGTTATCATATTTTCTAGATGAGGATTGCTTGTTACTATGTAAAAATTGTTTATAAAGTTTTTTAAAAAAGCTTTAGAGAAGGCTAATGACATTGAAACTTGAGATATTTTGGTATACCTACGGCACCAGCGTTGGATATGAATTAAAAAAAAAAAAAAGTATAACAAGTGTATTTAAGGTTCATCAATTCCCACTTTTGGTTAGGGCATACTACTCCCAGAGCTGAAGAAGAAAAAGGGTGGTGGTGTTTAGAAATAAGTGATTTTTTCCCCCCCCAAAGATCTGATTCGCAGAGACTGACTCTTTAAAATGTTTTTCTGTACCAATGTTGCTATGTGTATGAACTGTAAGGTCGTTGTTCCCCCACCTCCCACATGTAGCCAACGATACACAGAAGAGACTTTTGTTACAATTGGGGAGCTTTATGTTTTCTTAGATTTCTATGTTTTTGGTTTTTTTTTTAACTCTTTATTTATGAATTTTCCATTTACATCAAAATATAAAGTTCAGCAATATCAGAAAATTAAATAAGGAAATATACATTTATCATTACTTATAGAAAATAATATTTCAAATTTGTCCTCAATAAGTTTGAATCAAGATACTAGGAAATATTATACAAGAGATTATTAATATAAACTAAATTGTTTAAGCGGAGGGGTCAAAACAGATTACTGCAGCCAACTAAACAGCATTTCTAATTAGGGAGGCAAGACAACAGGTATACCAGCACTCTCCTTGGAAACAATAAAATCTAATAACTTCGAGGGAGTAAAAAATATGTAATTAACTGATTCACAGGTAATATAACATTTGCAAGGAAATTTAAGCAAAAATGTAGCACCCAGCTTCAAGACTCTAGTTTTATATATCAAAAAGTCTTTTCTTCTTTTTTGCGTACTCCTTGCCAAATCCGGAAAAATTTGTATTTTTTGACCCAAGAAGATTTCATTTAAATGGCGAAAATAAAGTCTCAGAATATTGTTTCTGTCCATTTCCAGTGCGAAAGTCACAATAAGTGTCGTTCTCTCTGTAACTACTTCCAGAGAGTTCTCTAGAAATTCTGTCAGGTTTAAATCTGGAGCAGCTAATAATTGCTCCTTTGGGATTTTAGAAACACCCGTAATATACTGGGTTCTCGTTATAGGGGGATAACCCTCCATTGAGATTCCCAGTATTTGAGTAAAATATCTCTTAAGCATATCTATGGCAGTAACAAGGGGTGATTTTGGAAAATTAATTAGCCTTAGATTGTTCCTTCGGGCATTATTTTCCAGATTTTCTAGTTTCTTTTCCTGTATTTCTCTTTCTTTAATTAAGGAAAACGTTAGATTTTGAAGTTTTCCAACTTCAGCTTCTATCTTCAAAACTTTTTCTTTCTGTTCCTGAAAATTTTTGGACAGATTTTCACTAGTCTGTTTAATTTCCTTAATTTCACCATTAATAGTAATATTCATCTGGAGTAAGGTAAAATTATGTATAATCATACCTGATAATTTTCTTTCCATTAATCATAGCTGATCAATCCATAGACTGGTGGGTTGTGTCCATCTACCAGCAGGTGGAGATAGAGAGCAAACTTTTGCCTCCCTATATGTGGTCATGTGCTGCCGGAAACTCCTCAGTATGTCGATATCAAAGCTCCATCCGCAGGACTCAGCACTTAGAGAATTACACCCACGAAGGGACACTCTGCCCAGCTCACCACCGCCGAAACGGGGGAGGGGAATTAACCCAGCTCATCCCCACACAAGTGGGGGAGGGGAATCCGTCCAGCTCATCCCCGCGGAGCGGGGGAGGGACACCACACCCGCCGATGCGGGGGGATCTGGCTTATCCTGCAACCGCAACCGCGGGAGGAGCTGACTGACCCTAACACCGCCGAAGCGGGAAGGGTACAAAGCTGCCCTACAGCCGCACGAAGCGGGAGGGAGTGCCGGCAGAATTTATGTCTCAATCCAGCCCCGTAAAACGGAGGGGAGAGGAATGCAGCAGCTCACTGTAACACAAACTCGTCTCAACTCTTGAAGAATCCAAGTGAAAAAACTTGAACACGAAGTCTTTCTGAAGAAACTGAAGACTAAACTTGAACCTGAAATGCAACCAGAATAAAAACAGTACAGATATCTGGGAGGGGCTATGGATTGATCAGCTATGATTAATGGAAAGAAAATTATCAGGTATGATTATACATAATTTTACCTTCCATATCATCAAGCTGATCAATCCATAGACTGGTGGGATGTACCGAAGCAGTACTCACCCAGGGCGGGACATTGAAATCCCTGACCTCAACACTGAAGCTCCAAACCGGGCCTCCGCCCGTGCAGCCACAGTCAAACGGTAATGCTTGGAGAATGTATGAGCCGAAGCCCAAGTTGCCGCCTTGCATATCTCTTCCAAGGAGACGGACCCGGCCTCTGCCATCGAGGTCGCCTGAGCTCTCGTGGAGTGAGCCTTCAGCTGGATAGGCGGCACCTTCCCTGCGGCCACATAAGCCGCTGCAATGGCTTCCTTGACCCATCTTGCCACTGTAGGCTTAGCAGCCTGCAGACCCTTACGAGGACCTGTAAACAGGACAAACAGATGATCCGATTTCCGGAAATCATTGGTCACTTCCAAGTATCTGATGATGACTCGTCTCACATCCAGATATTTAAGAGCAGAGTACTCCTCTGGGTAGTCCTCCCTCCGAAAGGAAGGGAGACAGAGCTGCTGATTCACATGGAAGCGAGAAACAATCTTGGGCAGGAAGGAAGGCACTGTGCGAATAGTCACTCCTGCTCAGTGAACTGCAGAAAAGGCTCTCGACATGAGAGCGCCTGGAGCTCGGAAACTCTTCTGGCTGAAGTGATAGCCACCAAAAAGACTGCTTTCAACGTCAGGTCTTTCAGAGATGCCCTCGACAAGGGTTCAAAAGGCGGCTTCTGCAAGGCTCTTAACACCAGGTTGAGATTCCACGCAGGCACCACTGAGTGCAGAGGAGGGCGCAGGTGATTAACTCCCTTGAGAAAGCGCACCACATCTGGCTGCGAAGCCAGGGAAGCACCCTTCAGGCGGCCCCTGAAGCAAGCCAGAGCTGCTACCTGGACTTTAAGGGAACTGAGCGACAGGCCTTTCTCCAGACCTTCTTGCAGGAACGCCAACACTGAAGAAATTGGAGCAGTGAAGGGAGAAAGTGAGCCTGCTTCACACCACGCTGCAAAGATACGCCAAACCCTGGCGTAAGCAGTAGAAGTAGAGCGCTTCCTCGCTCTTAGCATAGTGGCAATGACCTTGTCTGAGAAGCCCTTCTTCCTCAGACGCTGCCGCTCAATAGCCAGGCCGTAAGACCAAAGGGGGAGGGATCCTCCATCACCACGGGACCCTGATGTAACAGGCCCTGCTCCACTGAGAGCCGCAGAGGATCGTCGACTGAGAGCCTGATCAAGTCCGCATACCAGGGACGTCTGGGCCAATCCGGACCCACCAGGATTACCCTGCCGGGATGCTTTGCCACCCGGTCTAGCACCCTGCCCAACCTGGGCCAGGGCGGGAACACATAGAGAAGCTCTTGTGTCGGCCACTGTTGGAGAAGAGCATCTACTCCCAGGGATCGAGGGTCCCGTCCTCTGCTGAAAAAAGCGCGGCACTTGGCAATTGGCCGATGACGCCAACAGATCTAGGCTCGGCTGGCCCCAGCGCTTCGTGATGTCCAAGAACGCCTGAGCAGATAGTTGCCACTCTCCGGGCTCCAAGGTATGGCGACTGAGAAAGTCCGCCTTGACATTCATGACTCCGGCAATGTGGGCCGCTGAAAGCTGCTCCAGGTTCGCTTCCGCCCACTGGCCTAGACTCATAGCCTCCTTGGCTAGAGGGGCGCTCTTGGTACCTCCCTGGCGGTTGATATAAGCCACAGCCGTGGCATTGTCCGACAGGACCCGTACAGGCTTCAACACCAGTACCGGGATGAACTCCAAAAACACCAACCGAATGGCTCTGAGTTCCAGGAGGTTGATAGACCACTTGCCTCTGCAGGAGACCAGAGCCCCTGCGCTGTCCTTCCCAAGCATTGGGCTCCCCAGCCCATCAAAGAGGCGTCTGTCGTGACGACAATCCACTCCGGGGTCACCAGAGGCATTCCTGCAGACAACTTGACTGTCTGCGTCCACCAGCTCAGCGCCTTGCGCACTGCTGGGTCCAAGGGAAGGCGCACAGCATAATCCTCCGACATCGGAGTCCAGCGCAACAGCAGAGATAGCTGTAGTGGTCTCATATGAGCCCTGGCTCAGGGCACTACTTCCATCGTGGCCGTCATAGAGCCCAACAGCTGCACGTAGTCCGAAGCCCCGAATAGGAGAGGCTACTAGGAACTAGTCCACCTGAGCCTGAAGCTTGACAATCCGATTGTCTGGCAGGAACACTCTGCCCACTTGGGTGTCGAATCGAACTCCCAGATACTCCAGGGACTGAGTCGGGCGCAGCTGGCTCTTCTTCCAGTTGATGATCCATCCTAGGGAGCTCAAAAGAGCAACTACCCGGTCCATAGCTTGCCGCACTCTGCATAAGAGGGGGCTCGGATCAACCAGTCGTCCAGATAAGGATGGACTTGTACTTCTTCCTTTAGCAGGAAGGCCGCTATGACCCCCATTACTTTGGAAAAGGTCCGCGGAGCAGTAGCCAACCCGAAAGGGAGGGCTCTGAACTGGAAGTGTCGTCTCAGGACTGTAAAACGCAGAAAGCGTTGGAGAGAAGGCCAGATGGGAATATGCAGGTACGCTTCCTAGATGCCCAAGGAAGCCAAGAACTCTCCTGCCTTCACTGCCGCTATAACAGAGCGGAGAGTCTCCACTTTCAAGGCCCGATTGACCCCTTTGAGGTCGAGGATAGGCCGGACAGAATCTCCTTTCTTTGGTACCACAAAGTAAATGGAGTAACGTCCCTTGCCAATCTGATTTTTTTTTTTTTTTTTTTGGCACCGGAACAACCGCACCCAGGCGGATCAGGTTGTCCAAGGTCTGCTGCACTGCCACAGCTTTGACCGGAGACTTGCAGGGAGAGAGTACAAACCCGTCTCTTAAGGGTCGGCAGAACTCTAGCTTGTAGCCGTCTCTGATGACTTCCAGCACCCAAGCTTGTGAAGTTACTGTGGTCCGCTCACCCAGAAACGAGGACAGCCGTCCTCCAATCTGCACTGGGGCGTGGACCAAGGCCCCGTCACTGGGTACGAGACCCTGGGGGAGGACCGGAGGGAGCACCTCCGGGACGGCGGTCTCTGCGAAATGAATGCTGCTTGGGGGAGAAAAACCTCTTGAAGGAAGAGGGGGCAGAGGAGCCCGACCTGCCCGGGCGGTACCGACGGGCTTCCTGAAACCGTCCTCTGGAGGTACCGGGACGAGTACTAGCCCGAGCCCTGACCTCTGGTAACTTCTGCCCTTAGACGTGCCGAGATCGGTCACGATTTTGTCCAGCTCGACCCCAAAGAGCAGCTTGCCTTTAAAAGGCAATCTAGCCAGGCGGGATTTAGAGGCGTGGTCAGCAGACCAATGTTTCAGCCAAAGCCACCACCGCGCAGAGACTGTCTGAGCCATGCCTTTAGCTGAGGCTCTCAAGACATCATACAGCAAGTCTGCCAAATAGGCTAGGCCCGATTCCAGGGCCGGCCAATCAACCCTCAAGGAATGATCCGAGGGGGAAGCCCGCTGCACCATAGTCAGGCACGCCCTGGCCACATAGGAACCGCAAACCGAGGCCTGCAAACTTAAAGCAGTTGCCTCAAAGGACGACCTTAAGGCCGCCTCCAATCTTCTGTCTTGGGCGTCCTTTAGGGCCGTGCCACCTTCCACCGGCAAAGCCGTTTTCTTAGTCACCGCAGTGATTAAAGAATCCACAGTAGGCCACAGATAGGCCTCACGTTCACTTTCAGGTAAAGGATAGAGGCGGGACATAGCCCTAGCCACCTTGAGGCTCGCTTTCGGGACATCCCATTGAGCCGAAATTAAGGTGTGCATGGCATCATGCACGTGGAAGGTTCTAGGCGGGCGCTTCGTCCCCAGCATAATGGCAGAGCCAACAGGGGCTGAGGGAGAGACGTCCTCCGGAGAGGAAATCTTCAAAATGCCCATGGCCTGCACTAACAGGTTGGGCAAATCCTCTGGGCTAAACGCGCTGCAGAGGGGTCATCCGCTCCATCCGAGCGGGGATCCGTCTCCTCCAAGGAATCCGCAAAGGACCGTTGGGAGACCTCAGACACGCTGCCCTCATCTACATCGGAGGAGACACAGTCCTCCAAGGCCTGGAAATCAACCCGAGGGCGTTACCTCTGGGAACCTCAACCTCTTTATCAGAAGAGGGAGCAGGGGCAGCGTTGTGCATGAGGAAAGCCTGATGCAGCAGCAAAACAAACTCGGGGGAGAAACCCCCCAGACTGTGCACTTCCGCAGCCTGGGCAACAGCCCTAGACGCACCCTCAACCGGCGCTCGCAAGAGCGGGGGAGAAACATGCTGCGCATCCAAAATGGCGTCCGGCGCGACACTCCGCGAAGGAGCCGCGCGGGAAGAGCGGCGCTTACTTTAGCCGCTTTGTGCCCTCGCCCAAATTAAGGGCGTTCATGGCATTAATGTCTCCAACCTCAAGGGCGGCCCCGAAGAAGCCGTCCGAGCCGCGTGGCCGGCCAAGATGGCGGAGGCGAGGAGCGGGGGATGGGCGTTTATGGCGGGAAAAACCGCCACGCCGGAGGAAGGACCGGGACATTCATCGGTCACGAAACTGTCACCCAACAAGGGCGAATCAGGCTGTAAGACCCCCGCATCCCCTCTAGAAGCGCTCAAGCGATCCGGGGAGCGACCCTTTGCGCCCTCGCCCTCCGACGCCATATGCCACGAGGAGAAGAATCGGGGAACCCCCTGCCCGCTATAAAAAGGTAAAAATTACCTGCTTGCCGCTCCGAGCTGTAACGAACTGGTGTCCCAGTGAGTAGCTGCAATGAACGTTTAAATAAACGTCGAAATAAACGCCTTTAAGGACGTTTAAAATTTTTTTTTTTTTTTTTTAGGCGGAGCCAGCGGGAGGGGGGAGAAAAGGAGGGACCTGGCACCACCAGGTTTGCACTTGCTCAAAAGAGCCCTCAACCCCAGGCCTCAACAAAACCTAAGGATTAGGCTTGGAGGCCTAGCCAGAGCTGCTGCTGTGTGTGACCACCACCTGCTGAGATAGAGAACATACTGAGGAGTTTCCGGCAGCACATGACCACATATAGGGAGGCAAAAGTTTGCTCTCTATCTCCACCTGCTGGTAGATGGACACAACCCACCAGTCTATGGATTGATCAGCTTGATGATATGGAATGTACTATTAACCCCTTGAATTGCGTCCCATAATGAATTCATAGTCACCACTGAAGGTCTCTGTATTCCTCCATTACTCTCGGCGGCGGAACCTCGGGGAGCAGGGGCATTGACCAGCAATTGCTCCTGCGTTGTTATCTCCTTTCCCGGGGTTGAAGTGCCTGAAGGTCCTCCTCCCAACGGCGTTGCAAATAGCATTTCCAACTGCCGTGGCCCTTCAGGAAATCTTTCGCTTCCGGGTTGTGGAGGAGCGGTGTAAGAAGGAGGGCTCAACGTCGCTCCTTCAATGCTGCGGTCCGCTTCTAAAACAGCCGAACCCGTCGAAGCAGTAAACTGTTCACCATGGCTCCCAATTCCGAAGATTTCCAAAGTTGTTTGTCGGGAGATTGGCGTCGTCGGCGGAACCACGGAGGTAGGAACCGCCGTCTTCCCCTTTCTTTTCCCCATTTTGAAATCGGGGAAAAGAACTTCTCTCGAAAAAAACAACGATGTGTCTCAGGAGCTTTGGGAGCACACATCCGCTACTGACGCCATCTTGATTCTTCCTTAGATTTCTATGTTGTTTTCATTAAATATAAGGGTGTTGTATATGTATTTTCTTTGAACCGCAGCAGCTTTTTCCGTTTGTGAGCACCGAGACGACGCTGGAGCCTCAGGTTTCCAGTGGACTTCATAACTACTGACAAGTTCTCCTGCATGTTAAGAGGATTTGCGGGAACTGCTATTATGGTTTATTTATTATTTTTTTTTTACTTATCCCTATTTTTATTTCTTCCACTATTTCCTCAGCTTTGCCAGTTGGGTCTCTTCCATTATGGTGGACTAATAAAAACCTGGGAAAGAATGATCTGTAATTGGAAGCTTGCTTCCTGTAGGATTTATTTACCGCCTTTTTGAAGAAATTCACTCGAGGTGGTGTACAGTAAGAATAGATCAAACATGAGCAGTAGGCAATTAGAGCAGTAGAAATATTCGAACAACGATACAAAGTATGGCATGGTATATACTACTTGCAATGACAACACAATATGTACTAGAACATTATAATTGGTAGTGAGGGGTAAGGCAAAGTAAGGTGATTGATGTGAAAACAAGTTGCATGTGAGGTCTGAGAGATGGGTAAATATTATCTCAGCTAGGGTAGCAATAGACTTCATGAGCCAGTACGTCAAGCTCCATCTCTGGCCGTTTTCAAATCTAAGCTAAAAGCCCACCTTTTTGATGCTGCTTTTAACTCCTAACCCTTATTTTATCATCCTCACTTTAATATTCCCTTATCTCTTGTTTGTCCGGTCTGACTGGCCTAATTAGATTGTAAGCTCTTTAGGGACTGTCTTTCTATGTCCAGTGTACAGCACAGCGTATGTCTAGTAGTGCTATAGAAATGGTAAGCAGTGCTGTAGCGAGGGCAAATGGTACCCAGGGCGGGTCGCCGCTGCGCACCCCCCCTCCGGCCCGCGAAACCCCTCCCCACTGGACCGCATTCATACCTGCGGGAGGGCCGATCCGCCCTGAGTGCACATCACTCAGAGCTGCGTCGGCCTCGCTGGTTCCCTGCTCTCTCCTGCCCCGGAACCCGGGGCAGACAGCCCCTCCCGCCCCCCCCCTTCCTACGCCACTGATGGTAAGTAGTAGTAGTCTTTGAGATTCCAGAATCTTGCTACTCTTTGTCCTTGTCTGTCCTGATTAGATTGTAAGCTCTGTGGAGCAGGGACTGTCTCTTCATGTTCAGGTGTACAGCGCTGCGTACGTCTAGTAGCGCTATAGAAACTAGTAGGAGTGATAGGTGGGAAAATGTGGGATACAAATGCAAACAAAAACATGTCCCGCTGCAGTATGTGCAGCCCGAGTCACTCCTTGTGCGTGTGAGTGAGACTCATCCAGATTAAATGCAAAAGAAATGTCTTGCATTTGATTTAGCAGATTTAAGGCGCGGTACGTGAGCACGTGGCAGTCCGTCCCTGCACGCGCGCGAGGGTAAACTAGAGGGCGGTCCGCAGGCGCTCGCGCTGCGCTTCACTAGACACGCGCAAGGTCCTGACTCCGAGTCCCGGACAACCCCACCATGGGGTCGTTAACGAGGTGGAAGCCGGCCCAGTGGGGCCCCCTCGACTCCTCTCCTTCCCCCGGACGCGTCCATCGACCCATTTATAGCAACACCTCGGGCCCCTGCCTCGACGCATTCCCGCCGTTGCGTCCGTCCCTCATCTGACGTAACTTCCTGTTTCCGGCGTGGCGGGAGGTGACCGACGGAAAACGCCGGGGGGGGGGGGGGATCGCGATTGACAGCTGTTATGAGTGGCCCCCGCTGACGGAGATTTCAAAGACGAGGAGGGAGGGAAGGGGGGCTTCCGACTCCGGTCCGGTTCCACTTCCGGGTCCCTCAGTACTAAGGAGGACTGTTCGGCGTGGGGGGCGTGGCTTGGTTTCCCTGGTAACGGGTGATGTCACTGCCTTGGTTACTATGGTATAACAATGCCGCTGATTCAGCCCATCAGGAACGGAGACTTTGCTGATCACAGCTTCAGCCTTAAAAGGGGGAGTAAGTCCACTAAAGCTGCTTCTCAAACTGTGTGTCACTAGTAGCTCCAGGTGAGTTACAGGAGGTTTTCTGTTCCTGGAGGATTTACAATCTAAGGGGTCTTTTTTACTAAAGGAGGCTAAACCATAATGCAAAAACAGGCTACTGTTATTGGCCTGTTAGCTATTTTAAAATATATATTTTTAGAATGGATGTGTTATGGGTGGAAAATGTTATTTAATTTTTTTTTTTTTTTACAGTGGGTGTGTCGTGGGTAGAAAATGGCATGGAATCGTTAAGCAGCTAATGCATTCACAATTAGTGCACGCTTACTGGCTAACACTGAGTTAACATGGGAGCACTTAGAGGTCGATGAGAAAATTCCCTGCTCTGTTCCAAACAGCGTTGAAAAATTAGCCCTGGAACAGCGAGAGGAATTAAAGCCCCGATGACCAAAACTAATTGCATGCAAATTTATGCACGCTATTAGTTTTGACACGGCCCAAGGCACAATCCTCCCGCAGAAGTTGTTGACAGGTCCGGACTGTGAAAGCGGAGCTTCTACCCCCACCCCCCTTCCTGCACACAAGGGGCTGGAGATCTGGTGGACCTCCAACCCCCCTCCCACAGATGTTTCCCTGGTGGCCCAGTGGCTTTCTCCCTTTCTCCACCCGCTGGATACAAGAGCACAGGGGCTGGAGGTCCGATGGACCTCTAGCCCCCAAACCCCTCCCCATGACACCTAAAAAATGTCCCTGGTGGCCAAGTGGCCAAATCTACCCCCACCTGCCCTGGTGGCCTAGTGCTCCCCAAACCCCCTTTAGAGGGGAGGAGCGAGTAGCACTCCTTCCTCCTGGGGTGCCGCCTTCAAAATGGGATGCACTGGGCAGGGCTGCAGGGCTTCAATACCATATAAGGGAGATTTTCCCTTATATGTTATTAAAGCCACACCCTGTGCATCCCAAGATGCATTGGGCAGGTCAGGGTGCCACCATTTTGAAGGCAGTGCTCCAGGAGGAAGGAGTGCTACTCGCTCCTCCCCTCTAAAGGGGATTTGGGGAGCACTAGGCCACCAGGGCAGGTGGCGGTAGATTTGCCCATTGGGCCACCAGGGACATTTTTTCAGTGAAATTGGGATTAGGGGGCTAGATGTCCACTGGACCTCCAGCCCCTTGTGCCCTTGTGTAAGAAGGTTAGGGAGAAAGCCACTGGGCCACCAAGGAAATTTGTCAGGGGGGGGGGGGGGGATTAGGAAAGCTGGAGGTCCAGTGTCTAGGGGTGGGAGGCCTGTAAGCATGCAAATGCATACTGGACAGGGCTCCCCATTCTTCCTCAATGCTGTGCAAACCCTAATGCCAGCTCTGAGCTGGCATTGGGTTTGCCGCAGGAGCAGCGCCAATGTTTAGTGCGCTGTCCGCTGAGCATTGGGGAGGAATAGATAATACCCTGTGTTGCATGCATTTGCATGCTATTTGCGGTCAGAGCCAAAAAGCTCATTGTTTTATGCACTCACCAGTTGTGATATGGGAGCAAACGCGGATGCTAGTATGAAGCTAAAAGTCTGTAGCGCCCACATTTGCTTTTGATATTGGGGCATCAGTGCCTCTTAAATAGGAGGTGGTAAGTGCTCCCATATTAATTTTTTGCAAGTCCCACACATTAATGGAAAATTCAGCACAGAGCCTGCAAAATTAAAAAGCCCAAAATACTGCCACATTGAATTTGGGCTTAGCATTTGGGAAAGTCCAGCATTAAGGCACATTAATCACAGATTCTAATGCCCTCTAAAAGAGCCTCTGAATTTTTTCCTGAGATAATGGAAGGTTACGTGACTTGCCAAAGATCACAAGGAGTGTGGAATCTGCAGGGCCGCCGAGAGGGGGGGGGGGGGGGGGGGGGCAAGGAGGACAAAATTCCCCGGCGCCGCAGTCCCTGGTTTCACCCGCCCGCACTCGGCTCTCTCGACAGCCCCACCTTCGTCCGCCACCGGGCCCCCTGCATTCAAATCACAGCGCCTCACCTTCATGTGAAAGCGCAGCGGCAGATCGCCTTTGTTCGGGCCTTCCCCCCCTGTGTCCCGCCCTCGTCTGTTGTAACTTCCTGTTTCCACGAGGGTGGGACACAGGAAGGGAAGGCCCAAAGGGAGGCGATCTGCCGCTGCGCTTTCACACGGAGGTGAGGCGCTATGATTTGAATGCAGGGGGGCCTGGTGGCGGACGGCGGGGGGGTTGACGATGGGGCTGGGGGTGGGCGTCTGGGGACTGCAGCGCGGCGGCCTCGGGGGCGTCCTTGCCCTGGGCCCGGCCCAGTCTCTCAGCGGCACTGGGAATCTGAACCCCGGCCTCCCCAATTCTCAGGCCAGGACTGACTGCATTAACTATTAGGGCTACACCTCCACTCCAGACACTTTAGAGCCAATATTCAGATGGGGAGGGTGCGGTCAGTGTTCAGATGGTCAGCGGTCAGCTTGGATATTCAATGTCGGGCAATTTCCAGTGACCAGCATTGGATAGCTGGTTTACTTTTTTAGCCAGTTTAAAGTTAACTGGCTAAGTCGATATTTGGAGATAGCCGGTTAACTTTAAACCAGCCAAAGATATACCAGCTCTTTAAGTGGTGCGATGAGGTCGCTTACAATAGTTGGTTATGAATTGAATATTTGGGGATATCTGGCTATCCCTCCACTGAATATCGCTGGATATACGGTTAAGTGCCATTTAACCGCCCAGGTGCCGTTCCTGGCCGGGTAAATAGTTTTGAATATCAGGGATGTTTGTTTTTAATTGTTTGGGGTAATGTTAATTTTCAAGTGTTAAAACAGAGTTATATTGGCAGAAGGTTTGGGAAGAAGCAATGTCCAAAATCCAAATAAAAATACTCAATTGTCTTAGGCCCAGTGCACTAAACTCCATGCAAATACTTCCTACCTTACCGATCACCATTGCCACTCACTGATTTTTAAAAAGCCGGGCACGCACGTAGGAAATCGCATGCAAATGAGCTGCTCGCTGTTAGCTTATTTACATGCGATTTCCTCCATAGGGGGTGAAGTCAGTCGGTCAGCTGAGCATGCGCAGAGCAGCCAATTGCTAAGCGTGGCTGCTCTGCGCATGCCACAGACAGCTTTTATTCACACAGACAAGCTGCATGTATGAAAGCCTTTTTGTTTTGTTTGTTTTCCGCTCTTTCTCCCGGTGCCTCAGTGCTGGTCTGGTCTTTCCTGGGATCCCTCGTCTTTTTCTTGCTCCTCCGGGCAGAGAGCAAGCCAATGCCCCTGATCGTAGGTGAACATTGCCAGGCCAGCTCTTGCTGCAGCCTCTGTGGGTTCCCCTTTCATTGCCATTTGTATGTCCTGCATGTGTCCCATATGCTGCTCCCTGCCGAACACCTGAGCCCACACCCTGGTCCCGGAAGATCGGGATCTCTCCTCTTTCCTACCTCTTCTATCTGCACCGGCCGCCCCGACAATGTAAAAAACTTTTTCTATTAGGAGCTGGCGCTTCCGCTTTCAAGCTTGATCTTTTTTTCTTTCTGCTTTTGGATCATCGGGCCAACCCCTCCAGAAATACCAGCAGAGAAAGGGAGGCCAAGTGGGGCTTTGTGCTAGGCTGGAAGCACTGTGGGCAAGCAGTTCAGTGAGGGTCCAGATCTTCAAAGCTCTGCCGAGCTGGATTCTTCCCTTCACCCCTTCCCTCCACTCTTTCAGCTGTCATTCTAGGTAGTACCCGGCAGCTCCTGACCACCTGTTAAATTTTCCACGGTAAAGGTAGGAGCTGCTTCTGTGCATCACTGGGAAAATGATTATGCATCACTTTGCATGCACATTTGTATAGTAATTAGATCATTATAATAGCTTTGCATACAAATTTTGTTAGCCACTACCGTGACAGGAAAAGAACTCAGAGAAACCTTTTGTGCATGTCTCGCTTTACTCCTTGTTTGCTAAACCAGCTTAAACCAGTGTAAAAACCATGCTGCTGGCTCCTTAGGTTTTGTGCATCTGGGCTTTAATGCCTTAAGTCAGGCGTAGGCAACTCCGGTCCTCGAGAGCCGAAGGCAGGTCAGGTTTTCAGGATATCCACAATGAATATGCAGGAGATAGATTTGCATACCATGGAGGCAGTGCTTGCGAATCTATCTCCTGCATATTCATTGTGGATATCCTGAAAACCTGACCTGCCTGCGGCTCTCGAGGACCGGAGTTGCCTACCCCTGCCTTAAGTGAACCAAAGTTGCCAACTGATCCATTTCACAGTTGCTTTGATTATTACTTGCTAATTGTTCTGCCTTTTTGTTGTATTTTATTAGTGTACCAGTGAACTCTGAACATGTAAGATTGCTGATTTATTTCCGCACATCTTACCATTCCAGTATCCCTTTGATTCACTACTACTACTACTACTTAGCATTTCTATAGCGCTGCCAGGGTTACACAGCGCTGTACAAGTTTAGACATGGGGAAGGACAGTCCCTGCTCAAGAGAGCTTACAATCTAACGGTAACAAGCTATGTAGCCAGTGTAGGTATCAGGAAAGGGGAAGGTGGTTAGACGCCAAAAGCAAGGGAGAAGAGATGGGCTTTGAGTAAGGACTTGAAAATGGGCAGGGAGGGCGCACGGCGTATGGGCTCTGGCATAAGGCGATGCAAGGCAGAAGGGGCGGAGTCTGGAGTTAGCGGTGGTGGAGAAGGGTACAGATAGGAGTGATTTGTCCTGAGAGCGGAGGTTACGGGTGGGAACATACGGGGAGAGGAGGGTAGAGAGGTAATGGGGGGGGCTGCAGATTGAGTGCACTTGAAGGTCAATAGGAGAAGCTTGAACTGTATACGGTAGCGGATCGGGAGCCAGTGAAGCGACTTGAGGAGAGGGGTGATATGAGAGTATCGGTTCACGCGGTAGATGAGACGTGCGGCGGAATTTTGGACAGATTGAAGGGGGGGATAGGTGGCTAAGCGGGAGGCCAGCGAGGAGAAGGTTGCAATAGTCAAGACGAGAGGTAACGAGCGAGTGGACGAGGGTTCGGGTGGTCTGTTCAGAGAGGAATGGGCGAATTTTGCTAATATTATAGCGGAAGAAGCGACAGGTCTTAGCTGTCTGTTTTTTTTGCAGCGGCAGGTACAAATCAGTAAGTCCTTTGTTAATTTTCACTTTTTTACTTCACCCTGATGGAGGCACAAGTTTCCAACAACTTCTTACCTTCAGTAACCACTGCCAGCGGTACAGGTTAACGTAAGTCAGTGAGTTGCTGGACTGTTCATCATCAGATAACTGTTCTAGCTTCACTCTGAAACAACCCACAGGGCGACTTAGCACACACAGCTGACTTTAGGGCCGTGTTTCCCAAGTTGTTCCTGGAGTACCTGCTTGCCAATCAGGTTTTCAGGATATCCACAATGAATATGCACGGAAGATATCTGCATACAGTGGAGGAAGTGTATGCAAATCAGTCTCATGCATATTCATTGTGGATATCCTGAAAACCTGACTGGCAAGGAGGTACTTCAGGACCAATTTAGGAAACACTGCTTTAGAGGAAGAGGTGATTTTGCAAAAGAAGGGTTGACCGTGGAAACAAGATGGCTGCCGAGCTAATACGCTAACAGGCAGTGTTCCTGCAGTTCTCTAACGTTACCTTTAGAGATGCCGAAGCGTCGAGGCAAGTCCGCTTCCCGGGCCCCAGAACGCACGGTATCTTCGTCTCAAGACATTCGGTCCTTTTTACAGATGACTGCAGTACCATCATCTACTGCGTTTGGATTGTCGGGAGTCAGCCCGCTGATACACGCTAGTGCAGATGGAAGCACAGCGGCGTCTCCTGGGCTCGAGCTCACGCTCAGCCCCGACATACGGGAACCGCCCCCTCAGCCTTTTGGCTTTAGCACTCCTTCGGAGACGACTCTAGACCGTTCCCCAGAGAGTGGTGAGACCGACCAGAGTCGGGAGGCAGAACAACGACCGTTTGGAGAGCAGGGTGCCTTGATTGAAACGCCGATTATATCAACTACTACGGTGCGAAGTGTTGCTGGTTTGAATACGGATCTGTCCTTACAGGAAGAGGTAATAATACCACCACTTTTTTCTTTTCAAATGCTCAAACCAGCTGAAGTAACTATGGACTCTTTGTGGACTCTGATAGCAGACTTAGGAAAGTCACTTACTCCTCAGATAAATACATTAAATCAGGAAATGAAAAATCATGAGGAAAAAATAAAGAAGTTGGACATAAAAGTAGGGGAATTGGAAAAGACAAGGGAGAAAAATGATATAGATATAAAAATACTTCAAACACACCAGGAGGCAATGATGAAGGACTTATCTTCATTAAGGAGAAAAACTGAACTTCTTGAAAATACTGCTAGAGGTAATAATTTACGCTTGTTAAATTTCCCTAAACATATAACCAAACCCCCTAGAGAAATGTGGAAGAAATATTTGATGGAGATATTTGGGATAAAAGAAGAGTTGATTCCTCCTTTTACATATGTTTACTATCTTCCAATTAAAGAAGATTCTGATAAAAAAGAACAAGACCAATTAATGAATGTTACAGCGTTACTAGAAACTACAGACATTGAAGATATAATTCCAACTACGTTAATAGTGACTGTGGCGCTTGCACCAGACAAGCAATGGTTGATGTCTATGTTCTTCAAGAATAAGGACATAACATTTCTAGGTCAGAAAGTTCAAATGTTTCCTGATGTTTCTAGAGAGACACAAAAGCGCAGGAAATTATTCCTATTAATGAAACCAGCAGTAATTCAGCTGGGAGCCACATTTTTCTTGCGCTACCCATGTAAGTGTGTGGTAAGATACCAGTCAAATAAATTTACTTTTTTTGATCCGGCTCAACTAACAACATTTCTTACTTCAAGGCAGAATAGGGGCATTTAAACATCTACCCATTGATTATGTTTAAACGCTCTCAAACACTGACCTGTTATCTTTACTAGCTCCATCCTGATAAAAATACTTCAAATATATTCCATTTCCAATACCTTGTTTCCAATTGTGGACTTGAGCATGAAGTTAAATGTTTTTCTTGCAATTTATTTTTATTTTCCTTATATCAGTTTTGCAATGTATTGCTTTTCAAACAAGTATGTACTTGATTATAAAGTGTAAAATCTTAAAATAAAAAAAAAAAAAAAAAAGAAGGGTTGACCGTAAGGAATAGTGAGCTCTGCTGTGCCAGCTGTTCAATTCTAGTCACGTCATCTCAAAAAAGATATAGTGGAATTAGAAAAGGTGCAGAGAAGGGTGACGAGAATGATAAAGGGGATGGGACGACTTCCCTATGAGGAAAGGCTGAAGCGGCTGGGGCTCTTCAGCTTGGAGAAAAGGCGGCTGAGGGGAGATATGATAGAGGTCTGCAAAATAATGAGTGGAGTGGAATGGGTAGACGTGAATTGCTTGTTTACACTTTCCAAAAATACTAGGACTAGGGGGCATGCGATGAAGCTACAAAGTAGTAAATTTAAAACAAATCGGAGAAAGGTTTCTTCACGCAACGTGTAATTAAACTCTGGAATTCGTTGCCAGAGAATGTGGTAAAGGCGGTTAGCTTATCAGGGTTTAAAAAAAAGGTTTGGATGGCCTCCTAAAGGAAAAGTCCATAGACCGTTATTAAAATGGACTTGGGGAAAATCCACTGCTTATTTCTGGGATAAGCGGCATAAAATGTTTTGTACTTTTTTGGGATCTTGCCAGGTATTTGTGACCTGGATTGGACACTGTCAGAAACAGGATACTGGGCTTGATGGACCTTCAGTCTGTCCCAGTATGGCAACACTTACGTACTTATGAAACATTTACAGGGGAAATGGGCAAGCATTGGGTTGATCCATGGTTTGAGAGCCAAGATGGTGTGGCTGTTTTAGAAACGGGTATCTTTCCACTTCCTCTGAAACATAAAAATGTGAAAAAGATTTTACCATTGCCCTGTGCTGAGCTGCACTAATATTCTGGAAGTATTCGTATATCTTGGGTGGAAGTTAACTGCAGGGTCAGGTTTAGAGCAGGATGAGGTGTGCTGTGCAACGAGAGGCATCACCAAGAACTCTGAGTCACTGATGATATCCTGACTTGCACTGCTGTTCCCAATCTATCTGGGGCCCTACTACTAAGCAGGGGCGTAGCCAGACTTTGGCAGGAGGGGGGTCCAGAGCCCGAGGTGAGGGGGCACATTTTTGCCCCCCCCCCCCCGCCGCTGCCAGCACCATGAACAACTTTGACCCCACCCCCACCGCTGCCCCTCTCGACCCCCCCGCCCGCCACCGCCGTCGCCTACCTTTGCTGGCAGGGGACCCCAACCCCCGCCATCCAAAGTATTCTTCCTTCGTTTGGTTTCCGAGTCTGACGTCCTGCACGTTGACTCGGAAACCTAACGAAGGAAGAAGACTTTGGCAGGCGGGAGTTGAGGTCCCCCGACAGCAAAGGTAGCAGACGGCAACGGCAGGTTGGCGGCAGGAGGGGGGTCCAGAGCCCTCGCCGCTGCCAGCACCACGAACAACTTTGACCCCCTCCCCCCACCGCTGCCCCTCTCGACCCCGCCCGCCCCCGCCCGCCCCCGCCGTCGCCTACCTTTACTGGCAGGGGACCCCAACCCCCGCCATCCGAAGTATTCTTCCTTCGTTTGGTTTCCGAGTCTGACGTCCTGCACGTTGACTCGGAAACCTAACGAAGGAAGAAGACTTTGGCAGGCGGGAGTTGAGGTCCCCCGACAGCAAAGGTAGCAGACGGCAACGGCAGGTTGGCAGCAGGAGGGGGGTCCAGAGCCCTCGCCGCTGCCAGCACCACGAACAACTTTGACCCCCTCTCCCCACCGCTGCCCCTCTCGACCCCGCCCGCCTCCGCCGTCGCCTACCTTTGCTGGCAGGGGACCCCAACCCCCGCCATCCGAAGTATTCTTCCTTCGTTTGGTTTCCGAGTCTGACGTCCTGCACGTTGACTCGGAAACCTAACGAAGGAAGAAGACTTTGGCTGGTGGGGGTTGGGGTCCCCCGCAAGCAAAGGTAGCAGATGGCAACGGCGGGTTGGCGGCGGGAGGGGGGGTCGAGAGGGTCGTCGGCAGGAGGATCCAGGGCCAAATCTACGGGGCCCAGGCCCCCGTGGCCCCACAGTAGCTACGCCCCTGCTACTAAAGTGTGAATAAGGTTGCAAGAAGACCTCATACCTCTGGGGCTGGGAACAGCTGATAAGAGGGTGCTATTGACATTCATTTGTTACCCAGGGTACCACCCGCAGTAGTGCAAATGCTGATGAGGTGTTTTCCCTTTGCTGAACATCTCCAGATGCCTCAGAGGATATGAAAGTGGATCTCCAAGACTTATAGCTGCTTTATCTGGTTAATAATGAGTCCAAGCTTTTTGTCATTAAAAAAAAAAAGACAAAAAGCTTGGACTCAAGGGGGACTCAAAATGAGTCAAGGGGGACCTGGTGGTATGACTGGGATTGCCTCTAAGTAGAAAACAACAACAAAAAAAAAGGAAAGCAAAATAGCTTGCACAAAAATATGACCGGCTACCCTTCTAAAAACATTTCTCTACAGGCACCATGGAAATTGTTTACATTTACACAAGGAAGCGCAGTGAATTTGGCCGGCAGTGTAATTTCTCAGACCGTCCAGCTGAGCTCCATGTGGATATCCTCCCAGATCCCGCCCAGGCCTTGAACTTCATAGAGAGGAACCCATGCGACACGGCAAGCCAGTGTTCCCAAGACATGTCGGAACATGAGGTAAACTCCCTTCAGACGTCCCAGATATTGCAGACACTGGAACGAAAGAAACGGCAGTGTAATGCTGCAAACTTCTTTCCGTGAAGATGAACACTTATATTAAAGGTTTTTTTTTTTTTCATTTAATTTAACTTTTATATCTTTCTATTCCAAGTGTCACCCTCCATTCAAAGTGGCATACAGTCAAATTATGAATTACAGCCAGGGCCGCTGAGAGACTGAGACAGTCCTGGGGCAGGGCCACTGCTGCTGGGCCCGCTCCCATGACCGCCCCCCCCCCCAGTCACTGTCACGTAGCCAGACCACAAAAATTGGGGAGGGAGAGCCCAAAGTGGGCAGGGGCACATTTTGCCCCACCTCCCTGTCCCCTGCCACAACTCCACATACCTTGGCCCTTCCCCCCCAAATCGTCGACCGCTGGCACTCCCCCCTACGATTGCTGCCGCTTCCGCAACAGGATTGAAATACCTTGGCTGGCAGGTATTTCTTCCTCCAGCACTGACTGCCTGCCCTGCAGCTGCTTTTCCTCTCAGGGCATGTCCGGTTTCAAAACCGAGCATACGCGCCTGAGAGGAAAAGCAGCCGCTCAGCAATGGGCAGAAGAGCAGCGGTGGAGGAAGCTCCGGGTCCTCCCCAACCTCCAAGGGGGGCCTGGCGTTAGAGTTTTCTCTCTCCTGCTCCAGTCGGGACGTGATCAATCAGGTCCTGTCAGGAGCAGGAGAGAGAGACCCCAGTGCCGGGCCCCCTTTGGAGGCCTGGGCCCAGGAAATTTTGCCCCCCCCCCCTTCAGTAGCCCTGTAGAGAAAGAGGGGAATGCGTAAATGGAACATCTTTCCCTGGGGTAGAGTGGGTGAGGGTGGGGGTAAAATTATCTGAACCCAGTCCTCTGGGCACACCCAGACAGTCAGGTTTTCAGGATAGCCACAGCGAATATGCATGCAAATCAGTCTCATGTATATTCATTATGGCTATTCCTGTGGAATGCATTACCTACAGCCCTGAAAGCTATTGACGAAATAACTAACTTCCGCAAATCCCTGAAGACACATCTCTTCCACAAGGCCTACAAAGAGTACCCATAGCCTTACAAAACTACCTCACCAATCCACACAGTTATTACAGTCCACCTTCTACCCTGCCTAACACCTTCCTTCTCTCTTCCCTTACCTAATCTTTGAACATTACTAATTGTAACCGATATCATGGAATGATTATGTCATAACCAAACTCTGTAAGCCACATTGAGCCTGCAAATAGGTGGGAAAATGTGGGATACAAATGCAATAAAATAAATAAATAAAACCTGACAGGCTAGGTGTGCCCCGAGGTCTAGCTGGAGAAACACTGCTCAACAGGACCTTCCCAAGGATGGCTGACATCAAATGTCAGGGGTGTTACAGCCCTGAACAGCAGCAAATTCCTAATCTCCTTGTATGAGGGACCAAGGAGGTGTCTCTGAGTTTGCTGATGCTTGTCGAAAGCTATTACTTAATTATATTCTATTTCTTTTATGTTTATGTTTCTTCAAATTTGATGAATCACCTCTTTAGCAAATAAAGCGATTTACAAAATCATTAAAAACACAAAAAACAAGCAAAGAACGCCAAAAAATATATAGGAAGAATAAATAAAATAAAATTTGATAACTACTATTACTTCTCAGGCCCCCCAATGCAGATACACCTTAAACCATTGAAAGAAAATATTCCAAATGATTAACAAGATAGGTTTGCAAAGAGATACTATTGTCCCTTTAATGACAGAATAAACATAGTTCTAATTCACTCTCTAATTTCTTGAACATTAGGCCATAAACGTTTGACACTGTTTAATATCTTAGCAGTAGCAGTAGTTCTTTCAATAATTAATATTAATCTGATTTGTCACCGATCGCTGACACTGCAAGTGCTTTTTTCATCTCACTGACTAGCGCCATTAAACTTTGCTATTAAATGTTTGTCAGCTGTACTACTGCTACTACTTATCACTTCTATAGTGCTACAAGGCATACACAGCGCTGTACACCATACAGTCCCTGCTCAAAGAGCTCACAATCTAAAAATGGAATGTTGCTAGTGGAATTCCATGTAGAATCTCCAATAGTAGCAACATTCCATGTAGAATCTCAAGTAATAGCAACATTCCAGAATCTCAAATAGTAACAACATCCCATGGTCCACTACACTAACCACTAGGCTACTCCTCCACTAGCAACATTCCATCTAGAAGCCTGCCCTTGAAGATCAGCAATGCAGCCACGCAGGCTTCTGTTTCTGTGAGTCTGACATCCTGCAGGACGTCAGACTCACAGAAACAGAAGCCTGCGCGGCCGCATTGCTGATCTGCAAGGGCAAGCTTCTACATTACTGCTACTACTACTACTACTTATCACTTCTATAGCGCTACAAAGGCATACGCAGCGCTGTACACCATACATGAAAAGACAGTCCCTGCTCAAAAAGCTCACAATCTAAAAATGGAATGTTGCTAGTGAAATAGCAACATTCCATGTAGAATCTCCAATAGTAGCAACAGAATCTCAATAGTAGCAACATTCCATGTAGAATCTCAAGTAACAGCAACATTCCAGAATCTCAAATAGTAACAATATCCCATGTTTTTTTTTTTTGTTACATTTGTACCCCGCACTTTTCCCACTCATGGCAGGCTCAATGCGGCAGGCTATGGAGGGTTAAGTGACTTGCCCAGAGTCACAAGGAGCTGCCTGTGCTGGGAATCGAACTCAGTACAGGCAGCTCCTTGTGACTCTGGGCAAGTCACTTAACCCTCCATAGCCTGCCGCATTGAGCCTGCCATGAGTGGGAAAAGTGCGGGGTACAAATGTAACAAAAAAAAAAAACCACTAGGCCACTTCTCCACTAGCAACATTCCCTGTAGAAGCCTGCCCTTGCAGATCAGCAACGCGGCCGCGCAGGCTTCTGTTTCTGTGAGTCTGACGTCTGGCTGCTTCGCGCTCATGCTCTGTTCCGTGGATTTGTTGAAGCGCTTTGTACACCGGATTCAGCCTGCTTTAATCTCCCAGCACAGCAAATATGTTTTCTTAGTTTTCATTCATTCTCTCTCTTTCTCTGTTTTTCTGTTTTAGGTCAACACAGAAAGGTTTGAGATGGAATCCCGGGGTATCAACCACGTGGAAGGTGGGTGGCCTAAGGACATCAACCCTCATGAAGTAGAGCAGACCATCCGTTATCGGAAAAAAGTGGAGAAGGAAGAAAACTATGTGAATACCATCGTACAGCTGGGCAGTGTAAGAGCAACGTTTCACGCTCTTTTGTCTGTCTGTCACTCCTACCTTTGACCTGCCCGTGTATGTTATCTCTTTATGGTTCTGTGAGGGAGGAAGTGATATAGCAGCAGGGTGTCCCTGAGAGCAACTCCCTCACTGATAATTGCAGTTAAACCACCTTACAGCAGGTGGTGCTAGCCCACTGAGCAGGAGACAGAGTCAGAAGGGCGGGGCTCAGGCAGGGAGGTAGTTAAATGCCCTGAGAAAGAGGAGAGCAGGGAGGCAAGAGGTCCCCAGGAGTGAGACCTCGAATACAGAGGTCTGCTGGAGGAAGTCTGTGAGAGAAGGAATCCTTCCAAGCAGGGGCGTAGCCATGGGAGGGCCTGGACGGGCCCAGGCCCAGCCACTTATGCTCCAGGCCCACCCAGCCTCTTCTGCCTGCTCTCCCCGTCCGCGTGGTCTGCTCACTTTTACTGCCCTGAAGCGCCGGTCTCCCTCCAGCAGCACCAGCGATTCCCATAGCCAGCCTTCTGCCAGTGCGCGTCATTGGAGCCTCTTCTCAGGCACGTCCCACCTACTCTGCAATTTCCTGCATCCCACCTTTGCGGAAAACAGGAAGTTGCAGAGTAGGCGGGACGCGCCTGAGAAGAGGCTCCGACGACGTGCGCTGGCAGAAGGCTGGCTATGGGAATCACCGGTGCTGGAGGGAGAACTGCGCTTCAGGTCAGTAAAAATGACCAGAACTGACCATGTGCAGGGGGCTGTCGGGGGGGGGGGGGGGGGGATAGTGGGTAGAGAAGAAATGCGGTGGTGGTGGGTGGATGGAGAGGAAATGCGGCGGCGGGCAGCAGGGGTGGAGGTGGTGGTAGCGAGTGGAGAGGAAATGCGAGGCCTGTGCCCACCCAGTCCACCTCCAGGCCCATCTAAAAATTAAACTCTGGCCACGCTACTGCTTCCAAGTAGTTGGCTGGGCTATAGTACCTAGGGGAGGCTCGGGGAAGCAGAGTGGCCCTCAAGGTTATATCTCCAGAGTCTACGTGGGAAAGACAGTCAAGGTAGAAAGTTTCTGCAGTTACCTTGACTTGCATGTTGTGTGTCCGGGCTGAAGGCAAGCCTGTGTGGGACCGTGTTTATTCATTTATTTGTTACATTTGTATCCCACATTTTCCCACCTATTTGCAGGCTCAATGTGGCTTACATAGTACCGGAGGGACATTCGCCAAAATGATGTTGTGGTAGGATAAGGTTCATGTGGAACAGACACATTAGGGAATTGTAGAGCGGAAGAGTTATATCCATTACGTGCTTTGGTTTCATTGTGTTGCAGAGTTCAGGCATTTAAGTTGGATCGGTAGGGTATGCCTTTTTGAACAGGTAAGTTTTTAGTGATTTCCGGAAGTTTAGGTGGTCATACGTTGTTTTCACGGCTTTGGGTAGTGCGTTCCATAGTTGTGTGCTTATGTAGGAAAAGCTGGATGCATAGGTTGATTTGTATTTGAGTCCTTTGCAGTTTGGCTAGTGGAGATTTAGGTATGTTCGTGTTGATCCGATTGTGTTTCTGGTTGGTAGATCTGTCATGTATCCGGGGGCTTCGCCGTAGATGATTTTATGAACCATGGTGCAGATTTTGAAAGCAATACGTTTTTTAATTGGGAGCCAGTGCAGTTTTTCACGGAGGGGTTTTGCGCTTTCAAATCGCGTTTTTCCAAATATAAGCCTGGCTGCCGTGTTTTGGGCGGTCTGAAGTTGTCTTTTTGATTTGGAATAGTAACATTGTGTTTGGGGTGCAGCCAGGAGCCAGCCCTAGTTAGACTGCTTCCTTAGGGTCGACAAGAACACTGACAGCACTGCACTAAGTTGTGATGGAACATTTGTATGTTAGAACACAGTGATAAAGAATAATTCTGTTTACTCTTACCCCTTTGTCTGCCTGTGTCTGAAAGCACTCCCTGCCTGTCTGCGGCATCACATTACCGCAGGTTCCTTACTGTGGCGTAGAAAGAATAACTGGTTGCTTATCTGTCATGAATGAAAATGTTTCCCGTGGTCACTTTGTTCCTAATGTTACGCCGTTCTTGTCTCTGATTGACAAAGAGGAATGTTGGAACTGCTGATACCACTGACGCTCAGCTTAGCCAGACCGGCCAAGAGTATCTGATGCCCTAGGCGAACCTTCAACCATGTGCCCCCCCCCAGGAGTGGCTCAAGGCCCTTTACCTATCCCCACTCCCCCTGAAGTATCCAGCATCTCCCCGTCCTTTCCCTCCCTCCTCCCCGTCCTCCAAACTTTGCAGGGCATAAGGATATGATAGTCCTGAGCACAGATGTTCACGGCTCCTCGCAGGCTGGCCCGATTCTTGTTCAGAGTTGCTAACTTCTGCACTGATGCTGCCCCTCCCAAATTTTGCCAGCCTTGGTGGATGCCTAGACCAAATAGCAGTGCATTTTTTCTAGCAAAAAAAGGTGCCAGTACTCAAATGCAAGGCCACCCTTCAGGGGTGGGGTGATCACTGAGGGACCCACCCCACAATAGCCAGGCCCCCTTCAACCAGTCACATAATCTATGGCAAGGCAGAATTGGTGTGTAGAGCCTGAGCTCGTTCATTAAAACTTGGGAACCATGGGTCAATTTTAGCAGATAATGGAAAAGGTGCCGGTACTCAGTACCCCCAAGAACCCCATCAAAGCCCTGCCAAATAGTGATCAGGCTGGCCCTGGGGTTATTTATAAATACATAAGCACCGCCATACTGGGAAAAGACCATCAAGCCCAGCATCCTGTCTCTGACAGTGACCAATCCAGGCCTCTATAGAACCCAGCAAAAACCCAAAAACAAAAATTTAAATTAATAATGTTCAGTGGACTTTTCCTTCAGGAATCTGTCCAAACCCCCTTTAAACTCAGCAAGGCCAACTGTGGCATTCCTATCCTGGGGTGTAAAGTGGAGTCCGTAAGTCTAGCACCAAGCCATCTGCTGCACAGAAAATCTTCTCGAGTGCCTGGCTGTGTTCTGCAGTGTCTGATAGTTCCCAGGTTCCTGTTTCTAGAGTTGGAAAGTCTGCTGGAGTCCCTGAAGTGTTTCTTTTCCATCACTGACTGCATTCTTAGGGTAGTCTCCTGCTTGACCTGCGGTTAATCTGGCCCTAATCCCCCTTCCTACATGGAGTCTTAGTGAAGTATACAACCTTGTCCCTTGTAACTGAGTCCCTGTGGTACTGTTACTTAGAAAAGTTATCTAGACAAAGATTAGTGGTGTGAAGGCATAGCGTTGAGGTTAGAGCAGTGGACGGAGAACCAGAAAACCCAGAATTCAGATCCCACCTGCTGCTGCTTGTGATTTTGGACAAGACACTTTATTTATTTATTTGTAGCATTTATACCCCGCTCTTTCCCGCTTGATATCAGGTTCAGTGCGGCTTACAATGTATGGTACAAAGTATCACAGAAATAACACAATTGTGTAGATTAGGACAAGAGGAAGAGATGTGGGGGGAGGGAAAGAGATAAGGGTAGTGTTAGTGGTGTGGATTAGGTTTGTGAATTAAGTTGGGTCACTTGGATAGGCTTGTTTGAAGAGGTAAGTTTTCAGCAGCTTTCGGAAGGGTAGGTGTTCCTTGGTTGTTCGGATGTGTCTTGGTATGGCGTTCCAGAGTTGGCTGCCTATGCCTGAGAAGTTGGATGCGTAATAGGTTTTGTATTTGAGACCTTTGCAGCTGGGAAGGTGAAGATTGAGATATGTTGGAGAAGATTTGGACCCGTTCCTGGCTGGAAGATCGATCAAACTGGTCATGTAGCTTGGGGCTTCTCCAAGGAGGATACTTGTGTATCAATGTGTGGACTTTGAAATTTATTCGCTCTTTGATAGGGAGCCAGTGGAGTTTTTCACGGAGTGGAGTTGCGCTTTCAAATTGTGATTTGCCAAAAATGAGTCTGGCTGCTGTGTTTTGGGCGGTTTGTTCAGGATTTGGGCTTTGCAACCAGTGCTGTTGCAGTAGTCGGCATGGGTGAGTACTGTGGATTGTACCAGATTGCGGAAAGTTTTGGGGGGAAGGAATGGTTTGACTCTTTTCAGTACCCACATCATGTTGAACATCTTCTTCATCGTGGCTTTTGCATGAGTTTCTAAAGTTAGGTGGTTGTCTAACGTTACACCTAGGATTTTTAGATTGTCGGATATTGGGATTGTAACGTCGGGGGTGATCAGGGTGGTAGAGAGCAGGGTGGAGTGTTGTGATGAGAGGATGAGGCACTGAGTTTTTTCTTTATTCAGTTTCATCTTGAAAGCGTTAGCCCAGGAGGCTAGGATGTTCATGCCAGTGTTTATTTTCTCCGATATTTCATCAAGGTTAGAATGGAATGGGATGAATATGGTGACGTCATCAGCATAGATGAAGGGGTTTAGATTTTACCCTCTCAGATGCAAACTTTAGGATCCTTTTACAAAGCTGCATAGATGCAAAAGCTTTTCCCCCTAATGTACCTTAGAGAATGAGCTACGAAGCACGCGATATTATGCAAAATGATTAACACAGTTTCCAGTGATCCTTGCAATCTGTGATAGTCATTGAAAGTCATCAGCCCCTCAGGAAGTGTTGTTAGGAGTTCTTTAAGATGGATCAGCAATAGATGACTTGTAAGAATTGCAGTTGGTGAGTTTTTGCAAAAGTGATGTCAAGAGGCCTGAGAACATGTGACAGCTGAACTATCGGGCCCACTCTTCACCCCTTTTCCTTCTCTTCTCACTTGAAAGGTAGGCAGAATTGTGACTAGCTTGTCTTTTGTTCATGCACCAGGTGATGGAGCATTGTATCAAACAGAATAATGCAATCAATATATACGAAGAATACTTTGATGAGGACACTGCGGTGGAGGGAACAGATGAGGCTCCTTCAGCAAAGACCATCAACATCTTCAGGTGATACTGGAGACCTTTTGCGCCTAAAATCCCGTTGTTCAATTAACTTGATGTCTTTGGCATGCGTTGAAAGTATTGCTGTAGGGGATACCGAGACACATCAAGACGGATGAAACCAGATTTTTCACCTGTGCTGGGGACCCAGAATCTGGCCAAGTGACGTGCATGTCATGTCACAGAGATAGGTCCCTAGTGGATCACACCTCTTCGCTCTTATGTATACAGTATCCTCTGTTTGCTGAGTCATCTCTTTATTTCTTGGGTCAGGGACTCAGTATCTGACTCATAGTACAGTAAGGGGGTAAATTCTCAATAGATTGTCAGAAGTTAGGGCTGGAGTGATGTGCACTAAGCACCGATTCTGTGACTGCCTTGTGCACTCAAATTCCAGAGCGCACAGCTCCAAGGAGGCATGGACCTGGGAGGGGCATGTCAGGCAGTTGGGCGTGTGCACTGCCTTACTTTAGGTGCTTGCATTTACACCAGCCAAAAGTTTGCTTCAAATGCAGGTGCCTAAGGGCAGTTACGTGCATAACTCCTAATTGGTGGAAAATAAACGGAGCAGATCGTTGACAAATGTAGATGTTTGTGTATGCTGTATATATATATATATATATATATATATATAAGATCGTTAATAAACCAAAATATATTTTATTGATATAACAAGAGTTAAAATATGCATACAGTAGCCCAACACAGGCCGTGTTTCGCCCAACTGGGCTGCTTCAGGGGCTAAAAGACAAAATAATAAGTAGTAGATCTTAACATCTAGATAATAAAAATAGCATAATAACATAGAAATTACATAAATTAAAAAAGTAAAAAATAAGGTGACTTTAAAAATATAGTCACGTATAAATTTGTAACATCAAGAACCAGATGACATTAAAAATATGATCACATATAAATTTATAACATTAAAATCTATAACATCAAAATCCCACAGACTCACTATTCATGAATGAATAGGTATGATTTCTCACAGAGTGGACAGCTGAGTTAGATAGTCAGAGATTGCAGACATCATATATATTGATCACAAGTGGTTAATATATCCACAACATAAATATACAAATACATATTTAAAAAATCCAGAAAAGTGATTTGAGAACATCCAAAAAAAAATAAATAAATAAATAAAAAAAAAATGTTTATAAAAAGTACAGGAAAGTAATTATAAACACAACAGCAAACTGAACAACAGACAACCATCTTCAATAATATGATTCAAAAGGCACCCACCTATACAATAGTTCTCCACTACGAAAACAGAAATATGCTGATAAGAGCAACTGAAAAAATAAAAATAAAAAATAGAAATGAGAATGACCAACTATAGAGAAGGGAAATGTTGCAATAGAAAAATAATGCAAAAGAAAAATCCATGAAAAAGTATATGTAAAAAAGAAAGAAATGAAATAAAAGTGGGAGGACGACCAAGGATTCCAAAGACTGAAAGGATATCTAATATAATAAAACGCACCGTGAACGTTCTAATGAGGACAACGTTCTGTGAAGCCCTGAAGCCATGCCCTGAAGCCATCTGACGTCACTGAAGCTGTAGGGTTCGTGGATTCGTGGTGTGAAGCCTTCAAGCCAGCCAGCCGTCTCTGCCCCGCCCTCGCGAAAAAAAACAAACAAATCGGGAAGCGAAACGTCAGGGAAGGAGGCGGCGCTCCCGACGTCTAGCCTTCCCTTCGCTGTGTTCCGCCTTCAAAATAAGGCGGAACACAGCGAAGGGAAAGCTAGACGTCGGGAGCGCCGCCTCCTTCCCTGACGCTTCGCTGCACGAACCGCCACGGAGGTAAAGTTAAAAAGAATAATAAAAAAAAAGGGATGCATGGATGCGAGGCATGGATGCGAAGGGGGGGGGGGGAGAAGAGGGCGGGCCAGGCTGGGACATGGGAGAGAGAGTAGCAGGGATGCGAGGGGGGGGGGGGGGGTCATGGAAGGGCGAGAGGGGACTTGCTGGAAAAGGATGAATGGAGGCGGCAGGGGACAGAGGAGCATGGATGGGTATGGATTAGGAGGACAGGGCACAGGGAGAGAGGGGAATTACTGGAAATGGATGAATGGAGGGGGCAGGGGACAGAGGAGCATGGATGGGCATGGATTGGGAGGGCAGGACTCAGGGAGAGAGGGAAATTGCTGGATAGGGAAAAATGGAGGGGCCAGGTGACAGATGAGCATGGATTGGAAGGGCAGGACTCAGGGAGAGGGGAATTGCTGGATAGGGATGAATGGAGGGGACAGATGGGCATGGATGGATAGGGATTGCAGAGCAGGCCTCAGGCAGAGAGGGGAAATGCTGGATAGGGAAAAATGGAGGGGCCAGGTGACAGAGGAGCATGGATGGGCATGGATTGGAAGGGCAGGACTCAGGGAGAGGGGAATTGCTGGATAGGGATGAATGGAGGGGACAGATGGGCATGGATGGATATGGATTGCAGAGCAGGCCTCAGGCAGAGAGGGGAAATGCTGGATAGGGAAAAATGGAGGGGCCAGGTGACAGAGGAGCATGGATGGGCATGGATTGGAAGGGCAGGACTCAGGGAGAGGGGAATTGCTGGATAGGGATGAATGGAGGGGACAGATGGGCATGGATGGATATGGATTGCAGAGCAGGCCTCAGGCAGAGAGGGGAAATGCTGGATAGGGAAAAATGGAGGGGCCAGGTGACAGAGGAGCATGGATTGGAAGGGCAGGACTCAGGGAGAGGGGAATTGCTGCATAGGGATGAATGGAGGGGACAGATGGGCATGGATGGATATGGATTGCAGGGCAGGCCTCAGGCAGAGAGGGGAAATGCTGGATAGGGATGAATGGAGGGGGCAGGTGACAGACAAACATGGATGGCCATGGATTGGGAGGGCAGGGCTCAGGGACAGAGGGGAATTGCTGGAAAAGGATGAATGGAGGGGGCAGGGGACAGATGGCCATGGATTGGGAGGGCACGGCTCACACTCTCTCTCTCATATACAATGTCTTTCTGACTCTCACTCTCACACACTCTGTCTCACACTGTATCACATTCACTCTCTATGTGCCACACAGTCACTCACACACTCGCTTGGTGTCATACACTCACTCTCACAGAGAATCTGTGTCTCACACACACTCTCTCTCTTGCCCACACACACACACTCTCTCTCACACTGTGTCTCACATACACACTTGCACACACTCTCATTCTCACACACACTCTCTCACAAACACACTCACACCCAGACTCACTCTCTCTCTCACACACTCACACTTTCACTCTGACTCTCAAACAGTCACTCTCACATACACTCTCCCAAACATACACACTCCAAGGAAAACCTTGCTAGCGCCCGTTTCATTTGTGTCAGAAACGGGCCTTTTTTACTAGTATAATAATAAAGATGTTTATTGAGGTATAAAGACGCGACACAACGTCGTGTTTCGGCCGTTAGGCCTGCATCAGGAGTCTTAATGCAGAATGCTTTTGAGAACTATTTGATGAAGGCAAATCCTCAACAAAGGGAGGTCTTTAGAAAGACCGTTGTGAAGGTAAGCGTGCTTCGTTGTCTCCTCTGACACAACGCTTGTATAGAATGCTGCATAAGTCAATTGAGATCTAGTTAGGGAGCATTGAGGATTTGCCTTCATCAAATAGTTCTCAAAAGCATTCGGCATTAAGACTCCTGATGCAGGCCTAACGGCCTAAACACGACGTTGTGTCGAGTCTTTATACCTCAATAAACATCTTTATTATTATATATCCTTTCAGTCTTTGGAATCCTTGGTCGTCCTCCCACTTTTATTTTATTTCTTGTTGTTGTCCGTGGGGCGTCTAGAGTTCTCCGCCTTCTGGCGGATATTTTTTCTCTAAAAAGAAAGAAAACTCACATATACAGTCGATATCCTGAAACAAATGGCTCATCCAGAAGTGCAGAAACAATTGGTTATGGACCTGCATAAAATTATATTATATATGAGTGTAGCTTAATATGGTGAAAAAAGTTGAAAATTGAGACACTGTATTATAATAGGATAAAAACGGGCAGAAGCCAATAATCAGAGATACCCAAAAGGGAGGCCATGTAATTAAACGTGAGTCTACACTATATTCTTTTTTTTATAAAAAAACGGGCAAAAGCTAATAGTAGGAAATACCCAGAGCCATAATCCTCTATAGCAATATTAAAACATTACTCTATTTATTTCTGCCAGATATCGAGAAATGAAAATGACGAATCATGTTATCCTGTTGTCTGGCCACGCCCCTGAGTTAAAGTCCTTAGAAGGAGACGTAATATAATTCAACATTTTCTGAATGGTGTTTCCGTTCCTCCTTTGACAAGGGACAGGATCCAGTTGGAGAATCTGCTGTCCAGCTGTTGGTCTCTCACTGAGCCTGGCTGCACTGCTGAGAGCAGCTGCGGTGGAAGGATTATAAAACTCTGTGCTCGCTCCATAGTCTGAATCCTAGAAAGGACAGAAATGGACCCCAAGAGATCATCTTGTCTTTCTTTCCCTCCCTTTCTGTCAGTCTTGTTCCACGTAAGCCCCCTATACCGTTGAGCCCAGCCCTCCTTGTTAATTCCTCATGCTGGTAAAGTGTTAAGTTGACTAAAAAGCACCAGAAGGTAACAAGATCACAATGATGTTTTCTTTTTTGGAAGAGACCCTCATGAAATCAAGCGGACAGCGACACATCTGTCCTGGCATCCAGACAGAAGCAAGAAGCTGGCAGTGGCTTACTCCAGCCTGGAGTTCCAGCGAGCCCCCAAAAACATGAGCTACGACTCCTACATCTGGGACATTGGTAAGGATGAGCCGTGCTTACTGCAAGATCCTGGGCTGTGCGAATCCTGCCAGCCTTCAGAAAATGGCCAAAATTCTCTCTACTTTAACTAATGTGTCTTTAAACCTGTTTCATACCTCGGTGACATCACAGCAAAGTTTTCTCTCCATTATCCCCCGGGATTGTATATATGGCGCCCAAAATCGGGTACCGATCCAAGATCTGCACCCAAATAAATTTGCTAACGAGCCAACTAATGCCAATAATTGTATGCTAATTGGCTCTAAATGGCACCAATTTCAATTTGCGCTATTGTAGAACAATGTGCGCTAAAATCCTATGTGTGCAACCCAAGAGAGGGCATGGCCGTGGGAGGTGCACGGGCGGGTCATTCCTAAAATTTGCACGCAGTGTTGCAGAATTCCGAGGATGTGCGTCCAAATTGGGTGCCGGGAATGACACCTGGATTCAGCAGGCGTAACGCCTGGCGCCTAAGTTTCGGTGCCGAAATCAGCCCTCAGCGCTCTTGTATAATGGACGCTCATCTTTCGGGACCCATCGTAGAACAGCATTGAGTGCCATTTACTGAATCTAGACCTGTCCCCCAGATTCTGTCTATGGCGACTTAATTGTTTAACAAGCCAATCGGCGCTGATAATCAGCCAGTAATGAGAAATTATCGGCACTAATTAGAATTAAGCATTCAACTTTCTAAGCGTATTCTGTAAAGCGGTGCGCGTAAACTAATGCGCTGATTTTTTAAAAGGGGGCGTGGCCATGGGCGTTCCTAGAAACTACTCACACTGTTATAGCATACGCCCAATCCACCCCTAAGTTAGGCATGGGGATTTCTACCAGCTATTAGTTGGCGGATATGGTTGCGCCTAAATTAGTTGCGGGTCCAGGTGCTACGTGTATTCTATAAACCGCGCCTAACGTTAGGTGCGGGTTATAGAATAGCGTTAAGCGTGGGGTTTTTTCCATACCGATTTTTTTCAGCACCATATATAGAATGGTGGGAGGCAGGGCTGGTGGTTGGGAGGCGGGGATAGTGCTGGGCAGACTTATACAGTCTGTGCCAGAGCCAGTGGTGGGAGGCGGGGATAGTGCTGGGCAGACTTATACGGTCTGTGCCCTGAAAAAGACAGGTACAAATCAAGGTAAGGTATACACAAAAAATGGCACATGTGAGTTTATCTTGTTGGGCAGACTGGATAGACCGTGCAGGTCTTTTTCTGCCATCATCTACTATGTTACTATGTAGAATCTAGCCCTATATGTAAACATAAAAATCAAAAAACTGTTTGTTTGTGATACTGTACTCCAGGGCTGACCTGCTGCTCCCTTCACCAGATTTAATGCAAAATGATGTACGTGTTTTCCACTGTCTGTTTAAAAATAACTCAACGCAATATGTCAACCTTCCAAGGCACCCAAAATGAGCACCAGTTGTACCTGATTTGTAGGTGGTCATTCTATATGTGACAGGGACTGACGGTTCCTCTCTCTCTTTTTTTATAACTTTGCAGAAAACCCAAATAAACCAGAGCTGGCTGTTAAACCTGCATCTCCTCTGATCTGCTTGGAATACAACCCCAAAGACTCCCATGTTCTGGCAGGCGGGTGCTACAATGGGCAGCTCAGTAAGGACTAGTCAGCTATCCTATATACTGTGACACTATTACAGACGTACAGCACGTGAATGCATAGGAGGGAGCTCACTATAGTTATCTAACTTTAGACCGATGTTTATCTAATCCACTTTTATACAACTTTAGTTCCAATTTGAGGTCATTTTGTGTTGGAACCTGAACATCCGTATACTCCTTCACAGCCTACTGGGATACACGGAAAGGAGGGCAGCCTGTGGAACTGTCCAGCATAGAGCACAGTCACAGGGACCCTGTCTACAAGGTCATCTGGCTACAGTCAAAGACCGGCACCGACTGCTTCTCAGTTTCTACAGATGGGCAGGTAAAATATAAGTATTGACACACTGGGACAGACTAAAGGTCCATCAAGCCCAGCATCCTGTTTCCAACAGTGGCCAATCCAGGTCATAAGTACCTGGCAGAAACCCAAAGAGTAGCAACATTCCATGTAGAACCCCAAAGAGTAGCAAGATTCTAGAATTCTAAAGAATAACAAGATTCCATGCAGAATTTCATTGTGTAGCAACATTCCATGTAGAACCCCAAAGAGTAGCAAGATTCTAGAATTCTAAAGATTAACAAGATTCCATGCAGAATTTCATTGTGTAGCAACATTCCATGTAGAACCCCGAAGAGTAGCAAGATTCTAGAATTCTAAAGAATAACAAGATTCCATGCAGAATTTCATAGTGTAGCAACATTCCATGTAGAACCCCGAAGAATAGCAAGATTCTAGAATCCTAAAGAGTAACAAGATTCCATTCAAAATCCCAAGTATATAAGTGTTGTCACACTGGGACAGACCAAATGTCCATCAAGCCCAGCATCCTGTTTCTGACCGTGGCCAATCCAGGTCACAAATACCTGGCAAGATCCCCCCCCCCCCCCAAAATCAATACATTTTATGCTGCTTATCCCAGAAATAAGCAGTGGATTTTCCCCAAGTCCATTGTAATAATGGTCTATGGATTTTTCCTTTAAGAAGCCGTCCAAACCTTTTTTTTTTAAACCCTGCTAAGCTAACCGCCTTTACCACATTCTCTGGCAATGAATTCTAGAGTTTAATTACACGGGAGTGGGGGCAGAATGAGTAGTCTTTTAACCAGGCCCATCGTCTTGATTCTACCAAATAGATCCAGGGTCAGACCAAATATCCATCCAGCCCAGTATCCTGTAACAGTGGCCAGTCCAGGTCACAAGTACCTGGCAGGATCCCACAAAGTAGAAGATTCCATGCTACTGATCCCCAGGTCTGCCTTATCAGTTTATGGACTTTATCTCCAGAAATATGTCCAAACCTTTTTTTTTTTTTTTTTTTAACTCAGCTACACTAATTGCTTTTACCATTTTTACCAAGTTGCAGAGCTTAAGTATGCATTGAGTGAAAAAATATTTTCTGCAATTTGTTTTAGTAGCCTAGTGGTTAGTGCAGCGGCCTGAGAACCTGGGGATCTGGGTTCAGTTCCCACTGCAGTTCCTTGTGACTCTGGGTAAGTCACTTAACCCTCCATTGCCCCAGGTACAAAATAAGTACCTGTATATAGTATATAAACTGCTTTGATTGTATCCACAGAAAGGCGGTATATCAAGTCTCATTCCCTTTCCCTTTTAAATGTATAACTTCATGAAAGATGTGAAAACTTTAGCTAACTGCTCCCCTTCCCTCCTAACCTCTTTACTGCTGCAGGTGCTGTGGTGGGACATTCGTAAAATGAGCGAGCCAACTGAGACCCTAATTCTGGACATATCCAAGAAAGGAGACCTGAGCAATGCCTTAGGAGGCATCTCACTTGAGTTTGAACCGACCATGGTAAGGGCCTTCCTTTGATTTATTGACACTGGATGAGGAGGGCACAGAAGGATGGGAGAAACTCTCGCATTTCCTCTACTCTAGGGGATAAAGGAGAAGGGAGGGGGGGGGTCTATGTATCTACTCATGTTCTTTTATTTTTTTCATCTTAATATTTGTCTATGTTGTTCAACCTCAGTCCTCGAGGGCCACAATCCAGTCAGGTTTTCAGGATTTCCCCAGTCAATAATATGCATGAGATCTATTTGCATGCACTGTCTCCATTGTATGCAAATAGGTCTCATGCATATTCATTGGGGAAATCCTGAAAAACCAACCTGGCGAGGGCTGAGGTTGGACACCCAGTTAAGGTTGCTTCCTTTGGCCCCTGCTATCCGTAGTGTAGTGTTTGGAACATTCAGGAGCCAAGTCATTTTGTTACGTTTTTATTTGAGCATACACCAAATCACAGACAGGTTCAATAAATCTCTTCCCCAGAGCTTGCAGTTCAACTGGTTATGTCCTGTATTTGAGCAACGGGGGGATCACAGAGCACCTTACTAAGATACACAGTTCTACTGAGAAATGTTTATCCTAGCAGTTCCCAAACTCGGCGAACTCTCAGGGGTGCCACGGCGCATCGCTCCCTACATTCTCCTCCCGCATGTCCGGCATCTGCCGCTTCCTGCTTCTTCCCCCACTGCCGCTACAGTGCTTGCAGCTTACTTTTTCGGGACGTCCTCGATTCACACAGGCACTGCGAGGACTTCCCTCTGCCACGTCCGGCCCTCGCAATAGGAAGTTGCATCAGAGAGGGCCGGACACGGCAGACTGGGAAGGCCCCAAAGTGCCTGTGTGAATTACAGATGGCCCGAAAATGTAAGCTGCAATGCTAGCGGCAGCGGGGCAAGGAGACGGAGGCGGCAGCGATCCTGGACCTGCAGGAATGAAGGTAGCGGTGTGCTGGTGTAAGAGGAGGGGGCTGCAGGGAGGCAGAGGAGGGAGCTGCAGGGAAAGAGAGACCCATGTGGGGGGATGCAGAGACCCATATGGCCGGGGGAGGTGCCAAGGAGACCCATGGGGGTTGGGGGGGGGGGGTGCCACGAACTGAATAAGTTTGGGAACCCCTGGTTTATCCCTTTTTCTGAGATGGTCTTTTTCATTTCTGTACTAATGGCGATGGCCTTCTCGGTTTACAGCCGACAAAGTTCATGGTAGGTACAGAGCAAGGGATTCTGATTTCCTGCAACCGCAAAGCCAAGACCACCGCGGATAAGATTGTCTGTACCTACGGCGGGCACCATGGCCCCATCTACGCTCTGCAGAGGAACCCTTTCTTCTTAAAGAACTTTATTTCGGTGGGAGACTGGACTGCCCGCATCTGGTCAGAGGACAGCCGAGATTCATCCGTCATGTGGACCAAGTAGGAGGTTTAATGCTTTTCACAGTTTTTAAAAAAAAGTCTGATTTTTGTATTAAAAATATACAGTGGGGGAAATAAGTATTTGATCCCTTGCTGATTTTGTAAGTTTGCCCACTGACAAAGACATGAGCAGCCCATAATTGAAGGGTAGGTTATTGGTAACAGTGAGAGATAGCACATCACAAATTAAATCCGGAAAATCACATTGTGGAAAGTATATGAATTTATTTGCATTCTGCAGAGGGAAATAAGTATTTAATCCCTCTGGCAAACAAGACCTAATACTTGGTGGCAAAACCCTTGTTGGCAAGCACAGCGGTCAGATGTCTTCTGTAGTTGATGATGAGGTTTGCACACATGTCAGGAGGAATTTTGGTCCACTCCTCTTTGCAGATCATCTCTAAATCATTAAGAGTTCTGGGCTGTCGCTTGGCAACTCGCAGCTTCAGCTCCCTCCATAAGTTTTCAATGGGATTAAGGTCTGGTGACTGGCTAGGCCACTCCATGACCCTAATGTGCTTCTTCCTGAGCCACTCCTTTGTTGCCTTGGCTGTATGTTTTGGGTCATTGTTGTGCTGGAAGACCCAGCCACGACCCATTTTTAAGGCCCTGGCGGAGGGAAGGAGGTTGTCACTCAGAATTGTACAGTACATGGCCCCATCCATTCTCCCATTGATGCGGTGAAGTAGTCCTGTGCCCTTAGCAGAGAAACACCCCCAAAACATAACATTTCCACCTCCATGCTTGACAGTGGGGACGGTGTTCTTTGGGTCATAGGCAGCATTTCTCTTCCTCCAAACACGGCGAGTTGAGTTCATGCCAAAGAGCTCAATTTTTGTCTCATCTGACCACAGCACCTTCTCCCAATCACTCTCGGCATCATCCAGGTGTTCACTGGCAAACTTCAGACGGGCCGTCACATGTGCCTTCCGGAGCAGGGGGACCTTGCGGGCACTGCAGGATTGCAATCCGTTATGTCGTAATGTGTTACCAATGGTTTTCGTGGTGACAGTGGTCCCAGCTGCCTTGAGATCATTGACAAGTTCCCCCCTTGTAGTTGTAGGCTGATTTCTAACCTTCCTCATGATCAAGGATACCCCACGAGGTGAGATTTTGCGTGGAGCCCCAGATCTTTGTCGATTGACAGTCATTTTGTACTTCTTCCATTTTCTTACTATGGCACCAACAGTTGTCTCCTTCTCGCCCAGCGTCTTACTGATGGTTTTGTAGCCCATTCCAGCCTTGTGCAGGTGTATGATCTTGTCCCTGACATCCTTAGACAGCTCCTTGCTCTTGGCCATTTTGTAGAGGTTAGAGTCTGACTGATTCACTGAGTCTGTGGACAGGTGTCTTTCATACAGGTGACCATTGCCGACAGCTGTCTGTCATGCAGGTAACGAGTTGATTTGGAGCATCTACCTGGTCTGTAGGGGCCAGATCTCTTACTGGTTGGTGGGGGATCAAATACTTATTTCCCTCTGCAGAATGCAAATAAATTCATATACTTTCCACAATGTGATTTTCCGGATTTAATTTGTGATGTGCTATCTCTCACTGTTACCAATAACCTACCCTTCAATTATGGGCTGCTCATGTCTTTGTCAGTGGGCAAACTTACAAAATCAGCAAGGGATCAAATACTTATTTCCCCCACTGTAATAATGGCAATTCTACAACAGGACACCTTCAATTATGTCACCTTGCGTATGTAAACCCACTAGGTCCTGTTCTATGAGATAATGTGTACCTGCACGGGGGAGGGGGGAGTCGCCAACTTACAGAACGGGCCTATTTACCTGGCATAAATGATCACACCTGAATTTCAGCATGTTAGTGCAGGTTTATTCTAGTATTTCTATTGTGAAATCAGGGGCTCCCAGATGCTATTATAAAATTAGGCTCTCACCTCTGGACATCAATGCAGCCCTGTTATAGAGTTATCCTTTCCCTATGAGGAAAAGCTAAAGCATCTAGGGCTCTTCAGCTTGGAGAAAAGACAGCTGAGGGGAGATATGATAGAGGTCTATAAAATAATGAGTGGAGTGGAACGGGTAGATGTGAATCACTTCTTTACTCTTTCCAAAATACTAGGACTAGGGGGCACACAATGAAGCTACAAAGTAGTAAATTTAAAACAAATAGGAGAAAATGTTTCTTCACTCAGTGTGTAATTAAACTCTGGATGTCATTGTCAGAGAATGTAGTAAAAGCAGTTAGCTTAGCGGGGTTTAAAAAAGTTTGGATTGCTTTCTAAAAGCTTGGGGAAAATCCACTGCTTATTTCTAGGATAAGCAACATAAAATGTGGCCTGCATTGGCCACTGTAGGAAACAGGATGCTGGGCTTGATGGACCTTCGGTCTGTCCCAGTATGGCAATACTTATGTACTTAATGGGTCAGCCAAGGAGCCTGGATTCAATTCTCAAGTTGTATCTTTTGCCCCTAGTGCTGGATAGGTGCAGGGATGCTGCAGAGGCAGGATTCACATCTCTTGAGGGAAAAGATTCATAGTGGTCATGAAGCAGGCAGTACTTAGTGCTTGGATTCAAGGACCATAATTGTTGGGCGCAAAAAAGAGCCCTGGGGCTGCCCATCTGTCAACAGCAATGACTGCACTAAAGAAAGTGGGGAGAGGAGGTAAAGTAGGGGGAAGATGCTGGGTAGTTGTGAGGAAGACTCCAGATGCCCAGCAGGGAACAATTTCAGCTGAGCCAAATGCTCAGAGGAGCACATTGAAAAGGTTAGGCACAACTGTGAAAAGTGACAAGTGTCCAGCAGTTCTGTGATGTTTAATCAGTGACCCTTTGCTACCTGAGCAGACAATAAGAGGTCACTCGCCAACAGTGCCGGCCACTCGGGTTCTTTTTTTTTCAGCTGCTGTGGATCGAATGGATAATTTTGGCATATGTCATTATAAGGTCAAAATTATCCATCGTTAAAGGGGATGGGATTTGGGACATACATTATACATTTAAGCAGTGATATTCATCTGCTAAACAAGTGAGCCACACAAACAGCACATATGGCTTGAAACAGTTGAGCTTTATATGCGGATATGGAGCTATCCCATCTAACCAAATAGCTGAATATACCTACGATTTGAAACTGTCTAAGCTAGATATTTGAAATTACCTGTTCCCCGTGCAGCCGATGTCCGCCTCAGCCGTGTGCCCTTATGGCAGTGCCCTGATATGGAACAAATGAAGAGGAATCCAGTAAAACTTATATGGAAATATAATGTTTAATTTTTACAAAATATTTCTAAAAGGCAAAAGAAAAGACCTCAAAAGTCCGACCGCTTACTTTCAATTTTCAGCGGCTTTAACTGGGGGGATGTGGTGTTCATCACTGGTCATAAAAACCTTGCTTCAAACAATTACTTCAACTTTTAATTTATTTCCAAAAAGATTTTAGCAAATTTATTCTTTTTTGTAAAAAATTTTTAAAATATATTACCAGTCTCAATGCTAACTTCAAATTTTATTTGGTTCACAAAAACCTTTACCAATTCTTATGAAATGCTATGAAGCAGCTATTTTCACAAATAAAGTAAAGTTGAGCACTTATCTCTTGCCCGACGGTGGCCCCATCCGTTTCGCTTACAGGCTTTTTCAAGGGCTGTGCTTCGACAGAGGAAGCATTGAAAAAAAAATTTTCCTCTCTCTTATTCTGATCATGGCTTAGTGCTGCTTATTCAGACGGTGGCGGTTGGCGTTTTTATGACTACCGTTCTCGGGTAGTCGATGCCGGGCCTTGTCCGAGAATCGGCATTGAATATCCAGTTTTAGATTAGCCGCTAAAGCTTATGCAGTTAAGTGCAATATTCAACCGCATAAAGATAGGACCTGCTATTTATGCGGCCCAGTTTAAGCGGTTAGCTTATGTGGTCAAGGACCGAATATCGTCTCTTAACCACATAAGTACTAACTCCTCCCCAGGAAAACCCACAAGTTTAAGTGCCAGTGAATTTCAGTGGTAAGCCAGTGGCAAGCAATTTAAGAGGGCAGGATATTGTTTTGAATATCGACCAGACTGTTTCCAGCATTACCGCTGCCTGAGGAGTTCTGCGATCTTTGTTACAGGTATCAAATGGCATACATGACGGACGGATGCTGGAGTCCAACCAGGCCCACCGTGTTCTTCACCAGCAAAATGGACGGAACCCTAGACGTCTGGGATTTTGTGTTCAAGCAGAACGACCCTGCTCTCAATCTGAAGGTAACAATCGATTTGTTCAGTTCTGGCATTTTCAGGATTGTTTTCCATCTTTGGTGGAGATTGGGTGGCAGAGCCGGTGGTGGGAGGCGGGGATAGTGCTGGGCAGACTTATACGGTCCGTGCCAGAGCCGGTGGTGGGAGGCGGGGCTGGTGGTTGGGAGGCGGGGATAGTGCTGGGCAGACTTACACGGTCTGTGCCCTGAAAAGGACAGGTGCAAATCAAGGTAAGGTATACACACATATGAGTTTATCTTGTAGGGCAGACTGGATGGACCATGCAGGTCTTTTTCTGCCGTCATTTACTATGTTACTATGTTAAATCGTGTTTCTAGTGCACCTCCAGGAATGCTTTTTTTCCTTTCTGCCTCTCATGAGGGAGCCATCTCGAACTATCTGTGGAGCTCCATGATGCACAGTCCGTGTTTCCCACTTTTCTTTCTGCAGTCTTTGGCAGACAGAATAAGATGCAGCTATTCCCAGATGTTCTCTTTTAATGCATCCGTAGATGCCGTCATCAGAGCTGCATTTTACTGAGCCCTCCCCATCCCCCCCAGTGGCGTTCCGAGGGGCGCTGACACCCGTGGCGGATCGCCGATGCGCCCCACCCCCCCCCCGGGTGCAGCGACCCCCCCACCCTGGCTAAAGAACCCCCCCCCCCCCCCGGGTGCAGCGCCCCCCCCCCCCCCCCGTGTAGCGCGACCCCCCCCCCCCCCCGGCAAAGGGACCCCCCCCACCCTGGCAAAAGAACCCCCCTAGGTGCACGCCGCTGGGGAGGAGGGTGCCGCGCGCCGGTCAGCGTCGTTCGTTTCCATGCTTCCTCTGCCCTGGAACAGGTGCATGCACCCGGGGTGGACCGCCCCCACCCCCCCCCCCCCCCCCCCCCCTTGGAAGGCAGGGGTCTGAGCCAGAGCAGTCAAGTGTTTTCCAGTGGTCATTGTGTGATAGCAGCTGTTCCCATAAGCATGAGTTATACATTTTTTTAAATTAAATTAAATAGCAAATGTTCATAGGCAGGAAGTAGCAGTTTCACAGGAGGGCTCCAATTAGAACGCATCTTTCCATGTCTCTGCTGGCTCTTGGGTTGTACGAACTACTCAGCCCTGGTAGCATAGTTATCGGAGATCTGGGCATCTGCTGTCTTTCCAGGTGTGTGATGACCCCCTGTACAGCATCCGGATACAGGACAACGGACGATTTATGGGCTGCGGTGCCAAGAACGGAACAGCAACATTACTGGAATTCTCCTCCGGCCTCTATACGCTGCAGAGAAATGAAAAGAATCTAGCCACCTCCGTAAGTCCTTCCCATTACCATCAGCAGGAAATAGAGGCAGGTTCCGATTTTCCAAACTAACAGGCAGAAACCAGACTTAGGCACCCCTGGAATACTGCAGCGCATTCAAGAAAATTGCCCTGGGAAAAAGAAGATTAAAGTTAAGGCTGTGGTTTGGGATTATACACACCTACGAGGGGAAAGGGAATGTGGACAGGAGGCAGGTCGATGTGAAATATGTAGCGTAAGACAAAACAGCGAAGATGACTCAAAAAGTGGATGATGCTCCGGGTAAAAATAACTGTTTATTGAAGGATGAACAAGACTGGACACAGCTGTGTTTCGGCCTATGAGGCCTGCATCAGGAGTCCTTTGTGTTCAATAAATACATCCACTTGTAATATTCGTCTTCAAACAATGAGTCTAAATGGGAGCTGCGAGCTCACCCTTGAGGTTTCATTGCTGACATAAGCTCTGTCTTATTTTGGTGCGTAAGGTGCAGCAGGCTCCCATTTAAAGTGGAATATTACAAGTGGATGTATTTATTGAACACAAGAGACTCCTGACGCAGGCCTCATAGGCCGAAACACAGCTGTGTCGAGTCTTGTTCATCATCCTATATAATAAAAGGCACCTCCAACATTCTGAAGCTGACTGCATGGCTGAGGCATTCCTGCTCTCTGTATCCATCTCCTGAATTGACATCACGTACTTCCGGGTTCGTCACAAGCAGAAGTGACCAACCACACGAGGTTTCTCAGCTTCAGGATGTTGGAGGTGCATTCCATTAAATAGGATTGGTCAGTTCCTTTCCTATATAATAAAAGGCACCTCCAACATTCTGAAGCCGACTGCATGGCTGAGGCATTCCTGCTCTCTGTATCCATCTCCTGAATTGACATCACGTACTTCCGGGTTCGTCACAAGCAGAAGTGACCAACCACACGAGGTTTCTCAGCTTCAGAATGTTGGAGGTGCATTCTATTAAATAGGATTGGTCAGTTCCTTGGAGCACAGCCAGAGCTCAGCGTCCTGCACAGTAACGCTCAGACACTAGAGAGAGAGGGGGAGGGCCTGACACCAGAGAGGGGGGGAGGTATCTCTGTCACACACACTTTCTCTCTCTCTCACAGTCAATGTCTTTCTCTCTCTCACTCTCACACACTCTATGCCTCACACTGTATCACATTCACTCTCTATGTGTCACACAGTCACTCACACACACTCTTGGTCTCATACACTCAGTCTCACAGAGAGTCTGTGTCTCACACACACTCTCTCTCTCTCACACACTGTATCTGTGTGAAACACACTCTCTTTCTCACACTGTGTCTCACATACGCATTTGCACACACTCTCATTCTCACACACACACTCTCTCTCACAGACACACTCGCACCCAGACTCTCTCTCTCTCACACACACACACTCGCACATTCACTCTCTCTCTCACACACACAGTCACTCTCACATACACTCTCTGAAACATACACACTCCGAGGAAAACCTTGCTAGCGCCCGTTTCATTTGTGTCAGAAACGGGCCTTTTTTACTAGTCCTTCAATAAACAGTTATTTTTATGTGAAGCGTCTTCCACTTCTTGAGTCGTCTTCGCTGTTTTGTCTTACGACAGGAGGCAGGTACCAGGGAGCTGTGTGACTTACGAAAGGGAAGTTTTTCTGGCACTTTCTCAGGCCCAAGGGAGCCTCTTTTTCCAGCTGGCTGACTAAGCACCTTTAAGAGACACTGCAGCAAATTTTAAAGTTGACAATAATAGTTCTGAATGCACTTGCAAAGTTGGCCTGTTGATCTTCTATTTGGGCTTTGTACATGTCTGTGTTCTTAACCAAACCCAGATTTGATTCAACAGTAGAGAGTTACTTGCAAAATGGCCTCCTCCATGTAGTCTTGAGTTTGTGTAACCCTCGAGGTACTGTGCCAGGCAGTGACCTGATGCTAGTCTGGTTCTCCTTCCGACGTTTGCCTCTCCTCTTAGATGTTTGAACGGGAGACGAAGAGAGAAAAGATCTTGGAATCCCGCCACCGGGAGATGCGCCTGAAAGAACGCGGGAAGTCCGAGCAAGGCAGAGAGTCTGACACGAGGGAGAAGTCACTGAATGAGGGGGAGTTGATTGTCATGGCGGAGAATGATTTCTTTGAGACTCTGGAGGCGGAAATGAGCAAGCGGGAGCAAGAAATAGCCAACAAGAAGGAGATGGAACAGAAAGGGAAGGTATGTACAGCAGCGAAAGCCCTTTCTGCGCATAAAATGGTTGCTCACCTTTTGTGCGGAGTAAAACTCTTAACCGTGAGGTTTAGGAAGGATTCCTGGGGGTGGGGTGGGGGGGAGTGTGCATGCAGATTTAAAAAATCAAATCTGCGCGTAAAATTAAGGGTACTTTCTCTTAGTGCTGTGCATAAGTAAAATGACTATTTAGATTGTTGCATCAAACCTTGTGGGTAGAAACTGCCCGTGAAGTGTTGCTTCGCCTCAGGTAGTTTGATTGATGGCTTTATATATGTGTGGGTTTACTCTGTCCTTGGAGCAATTCCATTCAAAACTTGCGTACAAGCCAATAAAACAAACAATATTTCGAGAAAAGTCTGAAAACCTTGAAAGATAAAATCTAATTAAAATTAAAAGAAATTTATGACATAATACTGTAACTGAAAGTGCTCCATCCCTAAACTCATCCTATCCAACGGACTTCCAAGGAAATAAATAATCCTCGGGGTCCTTATGAAACTGCTATAAAGTAATATCTTTCTGGAGCCCATCCAGCAGCTTATTCCACCACTCAGCCCTTTATACCTTCTATTTCCCCTACTCTTATTGGGCAGGACCAATCGTCTGCCTGTATAGTGTCCACGCAGTGTGAGGAGATCGATTCAGCAGTGTACAGCCCTCTATACAGTACAACAGAGCAAGAGAGGCCGGTACAGCGCACTACGGCCCTGGATACAGTAAACAGGGCAAGAGAGGATGATATAGCATGGTGGGAGGCGGGGATAGTGCTGGGCAGACTTATACGGTCTGTGCCAGAGCCGGTGGTGGGAGGCGGGGCTGGTGGTTGGGAGGTGAGGATAGGGCTGGGCAGACTTATACAGTCTGTGCCAGAGCCGGTGGTTGGGAGGCAGGGCTGGTGGTTGGGAGGTGAGGATAGGGCTGGGCAGACTTATACAGTCTGTGCCAGAGCCGGTGGTTGGGAGGCGGGGCTGGTGGTTGGGAGGCGGGGATAGTGCTGGGCAGACTTATACGGTCTGTGCCAGAGCCGGTGGTGGGAGGCAGGACTGGAGGTTGGGAGGCAGGGATAGTGCTGGGCAGACTTATACAGTCTGTGCCAGAGCCGGTGGTTGGGAGGCGGGGCTGGTGGTTGGGAGGCGGGGATAGTGCTGGGCAGACTTATACGGTCTGTGCCAGAGCCGGTGGTGGGAGGCAGGACTGGAGGTTGGGAGGCAGGGATAGTGCTGGGCAGACTTATACGGTCTCTGCCAGAGCCGGTGGTTGGGAGGCGGGGCTGGTGGTTGGGAGGTGGGGATAGTGCTGGGCAGACTTATACGGTCTGTGCCAGAGCTGGTGGTTGGGAGGCGGGGCTGGTGGTTGGGAGGCAGGGATAGTGCTGGGCAGACTTATACAGTCTGTGCCAGAGCCGGTGGTTGGGAGGCGGGGCTGGTGGTTGGGAGGTGGGGATAGTGCTGGGCAGACTTATACGGTCTGTGCCAGAGCCGGTGGTGGGAGGCAGGACTGGAGGTTGGGAGGCAGGGATAGTGCTGGGCAGACTTATACAGTCTGTGCCAGAGCCGGTGGTTGGGAGGCGGGGCTGGTGGTTGGGAGGCGGGGATAGTGCTGGGCAGACTTATACGGTCTGTGCCAGAGCCGGTGGTTGGGAGGCGGGGCTGGTGGTTGGGAGGTGGGGATAGTGCTGGGCAGACTTATACGGTCTGTGCCAGAGCTGGTGGTTGGGAGGCGAGGCTGGTGGTTGGGAGGCGGGACTGGTGGTTGGGAGGCGGGGATAGTGCTGGGCAGACTTATACGGTCTGTACCAGAGCCGGTGGTTGGGAGGCGGGGCTGGTGGTTGGGAGGCGGGGATAGTGCTGGGCAGACTTATACGGTCTGTGCCAGAGCCGGTGGTTGGGAGGCGGGGCTGGTGGTTGGGAGGTGGGGATAGTGCTGGGCAGACTTATACAGTCTGTGCCAGAGCCGGTGGTGGGAGGCAGGACTGGAGGTTGGGAGGCAGGGATAGTGCTGGGCAGACTTATACGGTCTGTGCCAGAGCCGGAGTTGGGAGGCAGGACTGGAGGTTGGGAGGCAGGGATAGTGCTGGGCAGACTTATACGGTCTGTACCAGAGCCGGTGGTTGGGAGGCAGGGCTGGTGGTTGGGAGGCGGGGCTAGTGCTGGGCAGACTTATATGGTCTGTGCCAGAGCCGGTGGTTGGGAGGCGGGTCTGGTGGTTCGGAGGCGGGGATAGTGCTGGGCAGACTTAAACGGTCTGTGCCAGAGCCGGTGGTGGGAGGCAGGACTGGAGGTTGGGAGGCAGGGATAGTGCTGGGCAGACTTATACGGTCTGTGCCAGAGCTGGTGGTTGGGAGGTGGGGATAGTGCTGGGCAGACTTATACGGTCTGTGCCAGAGCTGGTGGTTGGGAGGCGAGGCTGGTGGTTGGGAGGCGGGACTGGTGGTTGGGAGGCGGGGATAGTGCTGGGCAGACTTATACGGTCTGTGCCAGAGCCAGTGGTTGGGAGGCGGGGCTGGTGGTTGGGAGGTGGGGATAGTGCTGGGCAGACTTACACGGTCTGTGCCAGAGCTGGTGGTTGGGAGGCAAGGCTGGTGGTTGGGAGGCGGGGCTGGTGGTTGGGAGGCGAGGATAGTGCTGGGCAGACTTATACGGTCTGTGCCCTGAAGAGCACAGGTACAAATCAAAGTAGGGTATACACAAAAAGTAGCACATATGAGTTGTCTTGTTGGGCAGACTGGATGGACCGTGCAGGTCTTTTTCTGCCGTCATCATCTACTATGTCTACTATGTCTCAGCCCTCTGTACTGTTCAACTGAGGATGCACTGTTTAATTCAGAAAAATGTAATGAGCTGGTGTTTGACTATTAAGATTTATGTATAGGATCCTAGCAACGGAGTTTAACTATCACCCTAGAGTTCACTGTCAGGTAATGGTCCAGGAACAGACACGTAAATAGTCTCTAAAGCTTTTTTACATGGTTGTAAATGTCATATCGCAAGGAGCATAGATTAGTATAAAGATTAATGTAAACCCCACTTTCTAAGTCCGAACTTAATGTTTTTCCATATGATTTCAGAAGGATTATTTTGATGAAAAAGAAGAGGATGAACTCAAGGTAATTTGTTAACACATGCTGCTCTCGTATCCCTCTACAGACCCAGGGTCTGCTGATGTATGAGAAGACTATGTATTGCACAGATGATGGCCAACTGATGCAGTGATCTTGCAGAGGGAGTCCTATCGGCTATCCACCTGTCCCTCCTCTGCCTAGCTTCCTTTCTCCCTGTTTCCTGCTTTGCTTCCCTCCCCGTCTGTCTTTTCCGATTCGACATCCTCTTCCTCATTCTCCCATCTTCGGCCTTTCCCTGTCTTACTATCCTTTGCCTCACTCACTCCTTTGCCTCTCTGTATTTTCTTTTATTTATTTATTTATTTAGATTTTACTCACACCTTTTTCAGAAGTAGCTCATAGTGAGTTACGTTCAGGTACTCTGGATATTTCTCTGTCCCAGGAGGGCTCACAATCTAAGTTTGTACCTGAGGCAATGGAGGGTTAAGTGACTTGCCCAAGATCACAAGGAGCAGCAGTGGGATTTGAACTGGCCACCTCTGGATTGCAAGACCAATGCTCTAACCATTAGGCCACTCCTCCACTAGCAACATTCCATGTAGAATCTGAAATAGTAGCAACATTCCAGAATCTCAAAAAGTGGCAACATTCCATGTAGAAGCCTGCCCCTGCAGATCAGCAACGCGGCCACGCAGGCTTCTCTTTCTGTGAGTCTGACGTCTGTAGAAGCCTGAAGCCTGCCCTTGCAGATCAGCAACGTGGCCGCGCAGGCTTCTGTTTCTGTGAGTCTGACATCTGTAGAAGCCTGAAGCCTGCCCTTGCAGATCAGCAACGTGGCCGTGCAGGCTTCTGTTTCTGTGAGTCTGACATCCTGCACGTACGTGCAGGATGCCAGACTCACAGAAACAGAAGCCTGTGCAGCCATATTGCTGACCTACAAGGGCAGGCTTCAACATGGAATGTTGCTAATGGAATAGCAACATTCCATGTAGAATCTCAAATTTTTATGTATTTACTTAGATTTTGCTCACACCTTTTTCAGTAGTAGCTCAAGGTGAGTTACGTTCAGGTACTCTGGATATTTCTCTGTCCCAGGAGGGCTCACAGTCTAAGTTTGTACCTGAGGCAATGGAGGGTTAAGTGACTTCCTAAGATCACAAGGAGCAGCAGTGGGATTTGAACCAGCCACCTCTGGATTGCAAGACCCGTGCTCTAACCACTAGGCCACTTCTCTGTCCTTGCCTATGAATATATATCAATATTGTCTTTTTACTATTATAATAAAAGATTAGTAGATTCTATTATGTACTAACTGTACTTTTGTCTTTTTAGGACTGAACCTGAGAAACGGAGAGGGGAATCGTCCTTCAAACCCCAACACAGAAGAATATTTAACACCAGTAATTTATTCTAATTGTTATTTTTTTTTCTGTTTGGTCCGAATAAACTTTCTATAACATTTTTATTTTAACAGTTTTACTCTTTGTATTCAAGTGTATAATTCAACAGATCTGCTTTGATTAAAATATGTCTGGCCCTTATAGTAATGATACTGTTTGGGGGGGTGGGGGGCAATTGAGCCTTTTTTTCCCCCCTCTGCCTCATTCCTAATCCCCAACTCTGCCCCAGGCACTTCATTTGACCCTGGGTGAATCCCTTTCCAGCTTATAATCGAAAGACAAAAACGCCTATATTGCGACCTAAATCAGGAGATAGGCGTTTATCTCCCAAAAACGAATAACGTGGTATAATCGAAAGCCGAACTTGGACGTTTTCAACTGCACTCCATCGCGGAAGCGTACAAAGTTGACGGGGGTGTGTCGGAGGCATGGCGAAGGCGGGACTGGGGCGTGGTTATCACCCGAACAGAGATGGGCGTCTTTTGCCGATAATGGAAAAAAAGTATGCGTTTGTAGCTAGAATTTAGGGCACTTTTCCTGGACCCTGTTTTTTCACGAATAAGGCCCCAAAAAGTGCCCTAAATGACCAGATTACCCCCAGAGGGAATCGGAGATGACCTCCCCTGACTCCCCCAGTGGTCACTAACCCCCTCCCACCACAAAACATGATGTTTCACAACTTTTTATTTTCACCCTCAAATGTCATACCCACCTCCCTGGCAGCAGTATGCAGGTCCCTGGAGCAGTTGTTAGGGGGTGCAGTGGACTTCAGGCAGGTGGACCCAGGCCCATCCCCCCCTACCTGTTACAATTGTGCTGCTTAATATTTAGTCATCCAACCCCCCCCCAAACCCACTGTACCCACATGTAGGTGCCCCCCTTCACCTCTTAGGGCTATAGTAATGGTGTAGACTTGTGGGCAGTGGGTTTTGAGGGGGATTTGGGGGGCTCAACACACAAGGGAAGGGTGCTATGCACCTGGGAGCTCTTTTACCTGTTTTTTTTGGTTTTGTAAAAGTGCCCCCTAGGGTGCCCGGTTGATGTCCTGGCATGTGAGGGGGACCAGTGCACTACGAATCCTGGCCCCTCCCACGAACAAATGCCTTGGATTTATTCGTTTTTGAGCTGGGCGCTTTCATTTTCCATTATCACTGAAAAACAAAAACGCCCAGCTCACAAATTGTCGAATAAAACATGGACGTCTATTTTTTTCGAAAATACGGTTCGGTCCGCCCCTTCACGGACCCGTTCTCGGAGATAAACGCCCATGGAGATAGACGTTTTCGTTCAATTATGCCCCTCTTTGTCTCCCAGTATCTCTTTATATTAAACAATATTGCTGAATAAGAACATCATTCCTACACCTTCTCCAACATTTCAGGCATCAAGACCAATGAAGAAAATGAGCACGTGCTGAAGTCTTGCAATGGGAAGGCGTGATGAGATCCTGTATGAATGAAGACCACTCTTCACAGGAAAATGCTTCTTATGATTACTGAATTCTGCTGCCTCAAAGCACAGTTGAGCGGAAGCTCGTTCATGGTCTGATAGGTCCAACAGTGCTCAATGCAGTGCGTGGCCTGTGTTTAAGAAAAGCAACCTGCCAAGCAGGGAAACCAGAGTTTAAATCCCCACTTCTCCCACTGATGGGATGTTGGGCAAGTCACTTCATCTCCTGATGGCTTGGGTACCGACTTAGGGCCAGATGCACTAAACTTTGCGAGCCAATAATGAGCCATTAACGAGCACATAGTAAACCCTGGCATGCACTAAATACGCAAACGGAAAGCAGATGAACAAATTGTGTAGAAACCCTATTGAAATGACATGCACTAAGCTTTTCCGCTTGCCCTAACGCTGGGAAATCTAACGAGAGGTCTGTACCTCTCGTTGGGGCTGCGCGGGCTTGGAAACTTATAAAATGTAAAAAATAAAATCGGGAGGGGGCAAAAACGACCAAGTGCTCGTCAGGAGCATCCTTTATGGACGGCCTTGCCCCCCCCCCCCCCCGCCGGATGTTGCCGCCACCGCTCCCCGCTTCCCCCTCCCCCCTCCCCCCTCCCCCCTGTTACGTCAGACGAGGGCGGGCCAGGGAGGAAAGTAGGGAAATCCGGAGAGGCGATCAGCTGTTGTTGCCAGTGCAGTGCCTTCACACAGAGGTGAGAAGCGCTGTGAGGGCCCGGTGGCAGGAGGAGGGGGGCGGGTAGAGGGGGGAGCAGCGGCGGTGCTGACTTCAGGGGGAGCGGCGGGGCCACGGGGGGGGGGAGGATGGCGGGGAAGCTCTCATTTCAAGGAAGGAAGGAAGGGAGGGGGGCCGGGGCTGCGTAAAGTTCTGATTTCAATGCATGGGGGAGCCGGGAGCGGTGGCAGCGACCTCGGGCGGGGGCAAGGATGTCCATAAAGGACGTGTTTTTTTTAACGTCCTTGGCATGCGCAGAGCAGCCAGCATAACGCTTGGCTGCTCTGCGCATGCTCTACCGGCCGATTATCCAACGGTTTTACGAAGGATTAGAGGATGCAAGTGAGCTGCAAAGAGCAGCTCATTTGCATTCCCTTTCCTTCATGCATAGCCGTTCTCTACTGATTCGCTATGGAATTCGGTACGGAATGGCTGTAACGACGACTTTAGTGCATCCCCCCCTTAGATTGTAAGATTTTTAGGGAAGGAATTTATACCTGAAAAAAAAAGTTATAAACCATCTGGAGATCCAGGGAACCACTGGTTAGCGCTCTTCAGCTTGGAAAAGAGGTGGCTGAGGGGGGATATGATTGAGGTCTACAAAATCCTGAGTGGTGTAGAATGGGGTAGAAGTGAATCAATTGTCTACTCTTTCAAAAAGTACAAAGGACTAGGGGACACTTTTAAAACAAGTAGGAGGAAATATTTTTTCACTCAAAAGAATAGTTAAGCTCTGGAACTCACTGCCAGAGGACTTGGTAACGACGCTTAGCGTATCTGGGTTTAAAAAAGGTTTGGACAAGTTCCTGGAGGAAAAGTGCATAGTCTTTTATTCAGATGGACATGAGGGAAGCTACTGCTTCTCCTTGGATTGGTAGCCTGGAATGTTGCTACTAATTGGGTTTCTACTTGTGACCTGGATTGGCCACTGTTGGAAGCAGGATACTGGGCTAGATGGACCATTGGTCTGATCCAGTATGGCTACTCTTATGTTCCGAGATTAAATTGGTAACGTAGCCTACATATACCAGAACTATAGAAGAACATCTGATCATTCCTTTGGTACTGGTGTAGACACCCTTCCCCTATTGTTCCCATGCGCAAAACACACCTCTCATGTGTCACCCAAAGTTGGATGCTCAGTTTTGGGCATGGATCACATACTTACATGTAAACTAATTAGCCAGATAGGCAATAATCAATTATTGGCAATAATTAGGACTTACAAATTAGCTCAACGTCTTATTCTGTAACGTGGCGCTCTCAGGCGTAAATGCTTGCGGCCAAAGTTAGGTATGAAATGTATGCTAAGTGGGAGATTCTATATATGACGCCTAAAAAATCCGTGTGGAAAACATTTCCACCTGTGCGTTTTCTATAAGTGGCATCTAGATTTAGGCGCGGTATATAGAACATGATTAGTCGATATTCCAGCGCTTAAAACTATGTGTCTCTATTTACACCAACGAAAACATGGTGTAAATCTCTGTGCCAGGGGTGTAACCAGACTTTTTGCGGGAGGGGGGTCCAGAGCCCGAGGTGAGGGGGCACATTTTAGCCCCCCCCAGGCGCCACCGACCCCCACCCCCCTGCCATTGCCGCCGCCGCCACCACCACCACCAACTTTGCCCCCCCCCCCTGCTGACGACCCTCGACCCCCTCCCGCCACCAACCCGCCATCGCCTACCTTTGCTGGCGGGGGACCCCAACCCCCACCAGCCGAGGTCCTCCTCTTTCCGCAAAAGGCTTCCTTCTGTTTCTGATGTCCTGCACGTGCAGGATGTCAGAAACAGAAGGAAGCCTTTTGCGGAAAGAGGAGGACCTCGGCTGGTGGGGGTGGGAGGGGGGGGGTCGAGAGGGTCATCAGCAGGGGATCCAGGGCCAAATCTAGGGGGGCCCAGGCCCCCCTAGGCCCCACGTAGCTACGCCACTGCTCAGTGCGCAGATTTAGGCACACTGGGCTATATTTTATAACTAGGTGTGTAAATGTTAGAACCCCCATTTCCCCGCCTATAACCACACCCCTTTTTGCCTGCTTGCATTAAAATTTAGGCGGTCTGCATTATAGAATATGCTTAGCGATTTGTGCGCGTAAATTGTAATTATTGTCAATTATTGCTTGTTAAGTGCTGTTAACAACGTTGATTGGCTTGTTAGGTCAATTAAGTTACATGTGCTGTTCTAGAATCCGCTTGGATTTTGGCACGGAACGCTAGGCACGCTATATAGAATTCGGGGGTAAGCTCGTATTCTGTAAAGGTTGTTCCATGCAGAGCGCCTATACAGAATTCTAGCTTAGCACAAATCTTTCTAGGCACCATTATTTGAATTTCCCCCTTTATAAAGAGAAAGGACACTTATGTTCAGGTTTTGGAGCGGACGCTGGCGCCATCAGAAAGGATAATGCAGGGCAGTTCAGTGACCTCTTCCAGACCATGTGTTTCTCTGTGGAATTTCCCAGCCACCTCCAAACCCAGAATCTACCTGAAATAAAGGAAAAAGGGGATGGGAAGGGACTAGGGGGGGCACGCAATGAAACTACACAGTAGTAAACTTAAAACGAATCAGAGAACACATTTCTTCAGTCAAAGTTTAATTAAACTCTGGAATTTGTTGGCAGAGAATGTAGTAAAAACAGCTTAGCAGGGTTTTAAAAAGGTTTGGATAGCTTCCTAAAAGAAAAGTCCATAGGCCATTTATTAAGATGGACTTGGGGAAAATCCACTGCTTATTTCTAGGATACTGTCAAAATGTTAAGGCGTTCTACTTATTATGTTCAAAAGAACACAGCAATAATGTACAAAAATAGAAAGTAGAAAAGTGAGTGCCACCAAGTACTATTCGAATTGAATCTCAGGGACGTCTCATATAATCTCATTTGGCTGTATATACGACAGAATACTCTTGTCTACCAGCCATGGCAGTCTTTAATCATTGACGACCCCCTCCATCCGAATTTTATGAGTATTTTATGTGCAAAAAATATGTATTAATGTGAGGAATACTTGAGGCACACACTTAAAAAAACAGTAGGAAGGCATCAGTTTAAACCACCACTGTTTATCAATCACAATCACTTATCTTGTGCATGTATTGAGGAGCATCCAGGAGCCTTTATTATCCCGACAGGACCTGTTTCGCTGGACTGCTTTGTCAAGGGATAATCCTGCAAGACCATCAATACAGAATAAAAAATTGATTAATAAATACTCTCTAAATACCTTCTTCCTGAAAAATTTAGCTCGAGACTTACGGTTTCAACTTCCTGGTATGCAGGATAAGCAGCATAAAATGTACTATTTTGGGATCTTGCCGGGTACCTGTGACCTGGATTGGCCACTGTTGGAAACAGGATGCTGGGCTTGATGGACCCAATATGACAATGTCCCAGTATGACAATACTTAAGTGCTTAAGATTTTGAAGAAACCTCCATTACGGTAAATCCTAAAAAACATTTTGAACAAGATACCGAAAGGTGTAAGAATAGCCCAAAACTGGTGTATTTATTGTAAAAACTCTTGTCTGGATGGCAGGTTTGCTTACTTTTGTAAGATGAAGAGACTCACACAGTTTTGTTTTAATTCACAAGATGAATAATATTGCATTCAGGGAGCATAAACAGTACATGAGACTGAAGTTAACCCAAGTAAGAGGAAAAGATCATATCACAGAGATTTTAACTGCACACCATGAGCCGCCACACAGATACAACTGTGATGTGCACAGGAAACCTATTCAGTTCAGTTTTGGATTATTTTAGGCATTTTGACCAATTTTCAGATTATTTTTGTTTCACAAAGTGATACATGTAAACTTTAGATGAAAGCACACAAAAATATTTTGAAGCCTCTACATTAGCTTTACCCATATTCATTTTGAGACTGATTTAATGTGAATTTACTAAGGGGTCCTTTTACCAAGCTATGGTGGCATCAGCATGCAGGGCCGTGCCTAGGGTCTCTGGTGCCCCCCTGCAGACTGTCAGTTGGCGCCCCCCCCCCCTCCCCGTGAAAATGATCGCTCACCACTTGCCACACTGAAAGGAATTGTCAGAGATATTCTTAGAAACAAATTGCTATACATTGCAAAATAAGATAGCAGATGTAAATTCTCAAAGTGGACTTATTCCAAACACTAAAATGAAAATAAAATGAATTTTTTCTACCTTTGTTTGGTGACTTTCTTTTTCTGATCATGCTGGCTCAGTATCTGATTCTGCTGCTATCTGTCCTCTTAACTCCATTTCCAGGGCTTCCTTTCCATTTATTTCTTTCCTTTCCTCCTTTCTTCTTCATTTCTGGTCCTCAGCTTCTGCCTATTTTCTCCAGCCACGTGCAGTTTTTCTCCTCTCTTCCTTTTCCTTCATTTCATCTCCTTCATCTCTCTTCCCTCCCCTCTATGTCCAGCAATTTCTCCTCTCTCCCTGAGCCAAGCCCTCCCATCCATGCTCCTCTGTCCCCTGCCCCCTCCATTCATTCCTATCCAGGTAAATAAAATAAGATGATACCTTTTTTATTGGACATAACAATACATTTCTTGATTAGCTTTCGAAGGTAGACTAACACGGCTACCACACCTCTCTATTCCTATCCAGCAATTCCCCTCTCCCTGAGCCCTGCCCTCCCATCCATGCCCATCCATGCTCCTCTGTCCCCTGCCCCCGCCATTCATCCATATCCAGCAATTCCCCTCTCTCCCTGAGCCCTGCCCTGCAATCCATATCCATCCATGCCCATCTGTCCCCTGCCCCCTCCATTCATCCCTATCCAGCAATTCCCCTCTCTCCCTGAGCCCTACCCTCCCATGCATCCATGCCCATCTGTCCCCTGCCCCCTCCATCCCTATCCAGCAATTCCCCTCTCTCCCTTCCATGAACCCTGCCCTCGCATCCATGCTCCTCTCTCCCCCGCCCTCCCGCTCCCATGTCCCAACTGGCCGCCCACCCTCTTCTCCCCTCCCCCCCAACATCCCTTTCCTTTTTTTTCTTTTAAATTTACCTCCGGCAGCGCAGCGTCAGTGAAGGAGGTGGCGCTGCTGACGTGTCTAGCCTTCCTTTCGCTCAGTGTCCCGCCTTCTTCTGATGTCATTTCCTTGATGTCAGAAGAAGGCGGAACACTGAGTGAAGGGAAGGCTAGACATGTCGGGAGCGCCGCATCCTTCACTGATTCCTGCGCTGCCGGACGGAGGTAAATTTAAAAGGAGAAAAAAAAGGAAAGGGATCTTGTGGGAAAGAAGAGGGCGGGCAGTTGGGCAATGGGAGCAGGAGGGCGAGGTAAGCATGGTGCGGCGGCGCCCCCAGAGGACGGCGCCCCCCTGCCATGCTTACCCTGCTTACCGTATTGGCACGGCCCTGTCAGCATGGGGGTTTGCCATGCTCTGAGGCCTGCTTTTACCGCAGCAGGTAAAAGGATTTTTTTTTAAATGGAAATGGCTGTGTGGGAAGTTAAGCAGTTGCCCTGCTTCTATTTTCTGGGGAGCCCTTATTGCCTCCTATTTAGGAGATGGTAAGGGCTGCCACACTAACCTGGCAGTAATGATTTCTTGAGTGCCGGAAATGGTGCCTGGCAGTAGGGCTCATTTGCTGCATGCCATTGCTGCGGGAGTCTTACCAAGGCTTTGTAAAAATATATGCCTTAAATTTTTCAAACTAAAAGTGCAAACCCAATGCATATCCTCTAATATTCAAACCTGTGACATTTTTATTTTGCTCAGACCTTTTTCAGTAGTAGCTCAAGATGAGTTACAGTCAGGTACACTAGATATTTCTCTGTCCCAGGAGGGCTCACAATCTAAGTTTGTACTGTTACAAGAAATTCTACCCACTTCTCCAGCAATTAATATGTTGGAAGAAATGATTTATTTTGGGGAAAATAGCTCGAGAGCAACTCGCCACTGCTTATAATTTAAGAGCAGGTGCTGTATTTATAAGTTTTAAGATATTAATTTCTCCACCAATCACCAAAGGTGATAATTGCAATAAATTAAATATATATTAAGTATATATAGCTTCTATATACTCAGAACACAAAGAGACCGTATTTTTAGTATACAAAAAGATTGATTTAATATACAATTGCACACGAGAGGTAGGTTTTAAGAGGAATCTTTACAGGTAATCTGTGCCTAAAATAGAACAAAGTAGCAGGTAGATCAAAAGTTATGTTACTTACAAGTCCTTGTTACACAGTATGAACAGCATTAGGTAAGCACATGTTTTAGGAGCAAGGCATCAGTGCTGAAGAGGATCTGACTTGCTTGCAGTGAAGAGAATCTGACTTGCTTGCAGTGAAGAGAATCTGACTCTTGGGAAACAGCTTGTCCTTTTATATTTTGCAATCTGCAGGAGCATATGCCATGTGGATCTTTGTTCTGATTTCCTGGTTTCCACACGACCCCTGAGCATTTGCAAAGCATTGTGGTATCTTGGTCTGCACACGACCCCTGAGTTGGTCCCAGTGAGAGGTAGTGGGATCGTAACCCACATTCTCCACAAATTAATATGTTACAAGAAATTCTACCCACTTCTCCAGCAATTAATATGTTGGAAGAAATGATTTATTTTGGGGAAAATAGCTCGAGAGCAACTCGCCACTGCTTATAATTTAAGAGCAGGTGCTGTATTTATAAGTTTTAGGATATTAATTTCTCCACCAATCACCAAAGGTGATAATTGCAATAAATTAAATATATATTAAGTATATATAGCTTCTATATACTCAGAACACAAAGAGACCGTATTTTTAGTATACAAAAAGATTGATTTAATATACAATTGCACACGAGAGGTAGGTTTTAAGAGGAACCTTTACAGGTAATCTGTGCCTAAAATAGAACAAAGTAGCAGGTAGATCAAAAGTTATGTTACTTACAAGTCCTTGTTACACAGTATGAACAGCATTAGGTAAGCACATGTTTTAGGAGCAAGGCATCAGCGCTGAAGAGGATCTGACTTGCTTGCAGTGAAGAGAATCTGACTTGCTTGCAGTGAAGAGAATCTGACTCTTGGGAAACAGCTTGTCCTTTTATATTTTGCAATCTGCAGGAGCATATGCCATGTGGATCTTTGTTCTGATTTCCTGGTTTCCACACGACCCCTGAGCATTTGCAAAGCATTGTGGTATCTTGGTCTGCACACGACCCCTGAGTTGGTCCCAGTGAGAGGTAGTGGGATCGTTACCCACATTCTCCACAAATTAATATGTTACAAGAAATTCTACCCACTTCTCCAGCAATTAATATGTTGGAAGAAATGATTTATTTTGGGGAAAATAGCTCGAGAGCAACTCGCCACTGCTTATAATTTAAGAGCAGGTGCTGTATTTATAAGTTTTAGGATATTAATTTCTCCACCAATCACCAAAGGTGATAATTGCAATAAATTAAATATATATTAAGTATATATAGCTTCTATATACTCAGAACACAAAGAGACCGTATTTTTAGTATACAAAAAGATTGATTTAATATACAATTGCACACGAGAGGTAGGTTTTAAGAGGAATCTTTACAGGTAATCTGTGCCTAAAATAGAACAAAGTAGCAGGTAGATCAAAAGTTATGTTACTTACAAGTCCTTGTTACACAGTATGAACAGCATTAGGTAAGCACATGTTTTAGGAGCAAGGCATCAGCGCTGAAGAGGATCTGACTTGCTTGCAGTGAAGAGAATCTGACTTGCTTGCAGTGAAGAGAATCTGACTCTTGGGAAACAGCTTGTCCTTTTATATTTTGCAATCTGCAGGAGCATATGCCATGTGGATCTTTGTTCTGATTTCCTGGTTTCCACACGACCCCTGAGCATTTGCAAAGCATTGTGGTATCTTGGTCTGCACACGACCCCTGAGTTGGTCCCATGTCTTATGACATCACGAGACTTACAGTCTGGACTTTGCTGGCAAATGTCTTTTGATGTCCTGTGCAGTCTCTGGGGCAGATACACATTACAAGTCCTTCCTTTCTGCACATGTCTGGAAGCTGATGGGAGGGGCAGGTATACCTTTGACAAGCAAATGTCCTGTTTATGCTTCTCCTGAGTATTCAGGTGTCCACCTTAGTCCATCTTTTGTTAGGTGGGAGGGCAGAGGAAGCTCTTTTGTGTTTGTTAAGTGTTTGTGATTAACTATCTCAGAAGTTCCCAGAAAAAGGAATGGAGAGAGAGGGGCTTGAAATAAAACTATTCTCTCTGCTGCCGTGTCAAATATATATTTTTAAAAGATACACAAATATATTGGTGTATATATAATCCAGCAAATATGCTACATATTTCAGTAATAAACTGATACCATTACAGTACCTGAGGCAATGGAGGGTTAAGTGACTTGCCCAAGATCACAAGGAGCAGCAGTGGGATTTGAACCGGCCACCTCTGGATTGCAAGACAGTGCTCTAACCACTAGGCCACTCTTCCATTCCATATTATTGTATGCTGATAGAGGTTCTTATTTTCACTGCTGAGGACATACCAGTGTATCTTTCCACCCTTCCTTTTGTTCTTATGTCTGCTGAATTCATAAGTGTCATCTCCAGACTTAGTGATGGGCCACCAATGTCATTTCAAGGGCTTTCAGCATCTCTGCTCCACACAGTGTGAGGGATCCCTCCGCTCCTCTCAGGAAAACTCTGGCCTCCAGCACAAGTTTTCTATATGATATTCCACTTAGGTACAACTCCCTGTAATCCTCCAGGTGTACCCTCCGACCTGAGGTACGTCAGCAGTACTATTCCAGCACAGCTCCACGGATATTCGCCAGGGAAATTATCCCAGCGGTTTCAAGAATGCAATCCCAAAAACAAACAGTTTAGAAAAAGTAGTTTTTAATAATGCAGTTCCAAAAGCAAAGCAGTTCAGGAATCTCCACAGCTTCAAAAATGCAGTTAATAAACCAACAGGACATGAATCTCAGCAGTCCCAGTGATGCAATTCAAAATAAGTAATCCCCAAAGCAAAAAATGTTCCACAAAGAAAAACAAGCAGTTCAACAAAAACAGACAGTTCAATCAAGCAGTTTAGAAATCCCATCAGCAGTTCAGAGGCAGAGAGCTCCCAGGGGTCCCCTCCCTCCTCAGGCCAGCTCTATCTCCTGGCTTCCTCCCACTTGACCCCTTCGCTCCCTGGCTCCTCCAAGATAGCCACTGCCTTCCCTTGTTTACCAAGACCCCGCACCAAGTGATTACCTGCTGTCTGAACCTTTTACTTGTGGATCTTGCCAGGGCTGCAATCTCCATTGGCTCCTCTTGCCTCACTTCTTCCTGCTTTTCTTCCCCCTTCCATTCCATGGGCTCCTCGCCCCACCCATTCCCCAGCTGATCCTCCTCCCCCTGATTAGCTCTGCATAGAGGCTCCCCCTTCATTCCTGGCCTCCCCTCTGTGTCTTGGGTTTCACCTTTACCTGCCTTTCTCTTGGGCTCCACTGGGGGCTGCTGGGATAGGAAGTCTTTGATTCTGTTGTAAGACTTCCTCAAGGGCTGCTGGGAATCGTTGTTTTTACCATATGAGCATCTACAGCCTCCCGTTTTGCAGGTGTTGAGGGCTTCTGTGGTAATCCTGTGCTAATCAGTTAATGTGCGGTAATGTACTACTACTTATCATTTCCATAGCACTACTAGACATACGCAGCGCTGTACATTGGACATGAAGAGATAGTCCCTGCTCAACAGAGCTTACAATCTAATTAGGCCAGACAAACAGGACAAATAAGTAAACATAGTAGATGACGGCAGAAAAAGACCTGCACGGTCCATCCAGTCTGCCCAAGAAGATAAATTCATATGTGCTATTTTTTTTTATTTGTACTGTCCTCTTCGGGGCACAGACTGTATAAGTCTGGCCTGCCCTATCCCCGCCTCCCAACCACCAGCTCTGGCACAGACCCTATAAGTCTGCCCAGCACTATCCCCGCCTCCCAACCACCAGCTCTGGCACAAACCGTATAAGTCTGCCCAGCACTATCTCTGCCACCCACCACCGGCTCTGGCACAGACCGTATAAGTCTGCCCAGCACTATCCCCGCCTCCCAACCACCAAACCCGCCTCCCAACCACCAGCTCTGGCACAGACCGTATAAGTCTGCCCAGCACTATCCCCGCCTCCCAACCACCAGCTCTGGCACAGACCATATAAGTCTGCCCAGCACTATCCCTGCCACCCACCACCGGCTCTGGCACAGACCGTATAAGTCTGGCCAGCCCTATCCCCGCCTCCCAACCACCAACCCCGCCTCCCACCACCAGCTCTGGCACAGACTGTATAAGTCTGCCCAGCACTATCCTCGCCTCCCAACTACCAGTCCCGCCTCCCAACACCAGCTCTGGCACAGACCATATAAGTCTGCCCAGCACTATCCCTGCCTCCCACCACCGGCTCTGGCACAGACCGTATAAGTCTGTCCAGCACTATCCCCGCAGCCCAACCACCAGCCCCAGCACAGACCGTATAAGTCTGCCCAGCACTAGTCCCGCCTCCCAACCACCAGCCCCGGCACAGACCATATAAGTCTGCCCAGCACTAGCCCCGCCTCCCAACCACCAGCTCTGCCACCCATTCTAAGCTAAGCTCCTGAGGATCCCTTCCTTCTGCACAGGATTCCTCCCTGTGGGATAAGAGATAAGGACAAAGAGTAGCAACTTTCTGTGTGGAATCCCAAAGAGTAACAAGATTCCAGAATTCCAAAGACTACTACTACTTATCATTTCTATAGCTCTACTAGACGTACGCAGCACTGTACACTGAACATGTAATGAGAATGGGACTTATATACCACCTTTCTGTGGTTTTTCCAACTACATTCAAAGCAGTTTACATATTATATACAGGTACTTATTTGTACCTGGGACAATGGAGGGTTAAGTGACTTGCCCAGAGTCACAAGGAGCTACAGTGGGAATGTTCGAATCCAGTTCCCCAGGATCAGAGTCCGCTGCACTAACCACTAGGCTACTCCTGCTCGACAGAGCTTACAATCTAATCAAGACAGACAAGTAGGACAAATAAGTGATAAGGACAAAGAGTAGCAACTTTCTGTGTGGAATCCCAAAGAGTAGCAAGATTCCAGAATTCCAAAGACTACTATTACTTATCATTTCTATAGCTCTACTAGACGTACGCAGCACTGTACACTGAACAAGTACGAGACAGTCCCTGCTCTACAGAGCTTACAATCTAATCAAGACAGACAAGCAGGACAAATAAGGGATAAGGACAAAGAGCAGCAAGATTCTGGAATCCCAAAGAGTAGCAACATTCTGTGTGGAATCCCAAAGAGTAGCAAGATTCCGAAATTCCAAAGAGTAGCAAGGCTTTGTGTAGAATCCCTAAGAGTAGTAAGATTCTATGTAGAATCCCAAACTGTAACAAGATTCCAGAATGCCAAAGAGTAGCAAGATTCCGGAATCCCAAAGGCTACTACTACTTCTATCATTGCTATAGCGCTACTAGACGTACGCAGCATTGTACACTGAACATGTAACCACTAAGGAGCAGATTCTATATATGGCATCTAAAAAATCCACATGGAACTAAGCGTACGCTATAAGATTTAGGTGTGGTGTATTGAAAACGCTTAGTTGATACTGTAATGCCTAAATCTACGCGCATCCATTTACACCAATAAATCCCTGCGCATAGATTTAGGTGCACTGACCTGCAGGGCCGGTGCTGGGGTCTCTGGCACCCCCCCCCCCCTGCAAACTATTAGTTTGTGCCCCCCCCCCCCGATCCAGCTTCTCCTTTCTCTTTTCTCCCTCCCCCCTTCTCCCACCCGCCCCCTTTTTTACCCCAGTGCCTTAAAAGGTGAAGAACAAAAGTTTGTTTGTTTTTTTTACTCAACAGCTTTTTAATTTATTTGAAAGCTTCCCATATGTAGATATAAATATCATGAAATAAAATTGAATATCACTAAAACTGCTTAAAAAATTATTGTAGCTGGTGGAAGCAGCTCTAATAAAGGTTATATTTTGTGCTCTTTTTTCTACACTGTTCCGTACAATACAGTATGGCCAGATTTCAGTGGGGATATCCTGCTTACGGATGGGTTCTTCTTAACTGTTGCTGTAATCTACCTTGGGAAGCCTGGTGTTATAAAGACTGGAAATAAAATTTCACTGGGGCACATGGAATCACATATTCACCTCATCTCTTTTGTACAAATGGATTATTCTGTTTTGAGCATGTTTCGGGGACCAATGGTTTTCATAAGTCAAAATAATAAAAATATTTTATTTCGTGCAGATCTCTCATTTGTTTAAGCATAACTAAACGGACTATGAGCCCCTAATGCAGTCCATTGGTTTGTCTTATATTGTGCCAAAACCTGCTGCCACCACCCCACCGCCACAGTTGCTGCTGTCGCCGCCATCCCCCCTCCTGCATACCACAACCCCCGCACAGTACACAGTGCTACCTTGAAGGGCCCACCCAGTGGACTGATCTGCAAGGCTTCGTTCTTGCGCCAGAAGAAGAGGACCTTGGCTGGTAGAGGTTGGGGTCCCCCACCAGCAAAGGATGGCGGCGGCGGGGGAGGGTTGGCGGCGGGAGAGGGGGTGGAGAGGGTTGTCGGCAGGGGGGTCCAGGGCCAAATCTACGGGGGCCCAGGCCCCCGTGGCCCCACGTAGCTACGCCACTGTCACCCACCCTCCCTGGTGGTGCAGTGGCCTCTGCGGCTGTGAGGGCAGGAAAGAAGCCCACGTACAGGATAGTGTAGTTAGCTGGTGTAGTTGGCAGGAGAAGGGTATTTGGTTTGTTCACAGCTTCTTCAGGGGCGACAATTTAAATCTTTCAAAGAGTTAAAGAGGGAGTATAAGCTGGGGCCAAAAGGTTATTATCAGTGGCTGCAGGTGAGGCATTTTTATTGAATTATTGGGATTTATTTCTTATGAAGAGATTCACCCAAGGCGGTGTACAGTAGGTACAGTGTAACATCATACTTATAATCTTGCTAACAGCATAACAATAGTAGAACAAACAAGTATAAACATCAAAACAATGAAAGAGGAAAACTTGAAAAAGCAAATTGAAACCTAATAATAGGTCTACCTGGAACAGGATCAAAAATATACACATTTAACAGCCCTGGAATCAGGGGCGTAGCCAGACACCTAATTTTGGGTGGGCCTGGGCCCAAGATGGATGGGCAGAAGAACTTCACCTTATCCCACAAGTGATTTGGTCTCTCCCTCTCTCATCTGCATGCCATATGGTTTCGCAAACATCCCCCCTCCCCCGCATACCTTTTAAATAGCAGATTTTCACCAGCAGCGAGCAGCAACTAATACGCACTGCTCATATTGGCCCCACAGCCTTCCCTCTGATGCAACTTCCTGTTTCTGCAGAGGCAGGAATACATGAGGAGGAAGGCTGTGCGAGCAGTATGTATCAGTCGCTGCTCACTGCAGGCAAAGATCTGCTATTTACAAGGTATGCAGGAGGGCCAGTTGTTAGGAGTTTTCAGCTGGTGGGGCTTGGGGATCCCTGTCAGTCACATCATAGGTGTGCTGCTACTGGGTGGGCCTGGGCCCACCCTTGGCTACACCACTGTCTGGAATTCAAACAACAGAGATATAATACGATGTAAGCGTAATAGTGATGCAATATTATTTATTTATCCCACATTTCCCCACCTAATTGCAGGCTCAATGTGGCTTACATGGTACCGTAAAGGCGATCGCCAATTCCGGTATGAACAAATACAAAGTGATGTAGTGGTAGAATAAAGTTCATGTGTGACAGACACATTAGGGAATCGTAGAGGGGAAGAGTTAATTTATGTCTAGTACTAGCTTTGGTTTTGTTGTGTTGCACACAATTAGAGCATTCAAATAGTGGCCTAGTGGTTAGGGTGGTGGACTTTGGTCCTGGGGAACTGGGTTTGATTCCCACTTCAGGCACAGGCAGTTCCTTGTGACTCTGGGCAAGTCACTTAACCCTCCATTGCCCCATGTAAGCCGCATTGAGCCTGCCATGAGTGTGAAAGCGTAGGGTACAAATGTAACAAAAATAAAATAGATACTATTGGAGATTCTACATGGAATGTTGCTATTCCACTAGCAACATTCCATGTAGAAGGCTGCGCAGGCTTCTGTTTCTGTGAGTCTGACGTGCAGGATGTCAGACTCACAGAAGCAGAAGCCTGTGCAGCCACATTGGTGATCTGCAAGGGCCGACTTCTACATGGAATATTGCTAGTGGAATAGCAACATTCCATGTAGAATCTCAAATAGTAGCAACAGTGGAGGAGTGGCCTAGTGGTTAGGGTGGTGGACTTTGGTCCTGAGGAACTGAGTAAGATTCCCTCTTCAGGCACAGGCAGTTCCTTGTGACTCTGGGCAAGTCACTTAACCCTCCGTTGCCCCATGTAAGCCACATTAAGCCTGCCATGAGTGGGAAAGTGCAGGGTACAAATGTAACAAATAGCAATAATACTAATCTTTTCTATAATACAGCATTGTCTGCAGGGCTTGGGTCTGGTTGCAGAGGTGGTCGATGGGGATTCAGGGTTAAAGGATTTTTGTGTTGAGCTGGCTGGGGTGCCTAAGAAGGGCTTCTGCAGTGTATAGGAAGGTTACATTTGAAAGTGTGTTTACATGTGTTGCATTGGAGCACATTTGGGTGTATGATTTAGGGGAGGTTTTCTGCGTTGGTATAGGAAAAATTGGGGATCACAGTTTGAAGGCCTTCTTTTTCAGCCTCAGTTTTGCCATCGTTGTTCTATGTTGCTCACAAAGCATTATGGACTCCTTATACGATGTCTGAGCACAAGTCCAGAAAGTGTCGATCCTGCAAGTCAGCTGTGGCTATTTTTGCTTGTTTGAATTTAAAACATTTTGGGGATTCAATTTGGGAAAGGATTTCAACTGTGTTGGGTATTCAGATTGAATTAGGGTATGAAATAGTAGTTATGCGATCAGCAGTCTTGTCTCCTCATAAGTACATAAGTATTGCCTTACTGGGACACACCAAAGGTCCATGAAGCCCAGCATCCCGTTTCCAACAGTGGCCGATCCAGGTCACAAAAACCTGGCAAGATCCCAAAACATTACAATACATTATATGCTGCTTATCCTAGAAATACACAACTAACTATTGGTAGAGCAAAGAAAGCTCGGTAAACAATTCAATATTCGATGAGGGGACGTCTCATAAAGTCACTCAGGCACTGTACATCGTGCTTATAGCGAGCCTCTTATTTTGTGACAGTTTATAATCATCGACTGCCCCCAACCTCCAACAGTGCACAAAACTTGCTTCAAACTAGTGTCCATTACTCGATTTCAATCTTACATCCACCGTGCAACAATTGTTTTATTTTTATTGTATATTTTTCTTATTTTTTCCGTGCACTACCAGTTTAAAAACTGCAACGTAGTTATAGTACTGCTTATACGAGCATTAATCGTATGCAGGAAAACATTACTTATCTTCTCACTGCTGGATGTCACAAATTTATCTTATCTTGACATCAGGTATTTAGTCCATGTCACTTGTCTGCATTCAAACCACGGTATACGCTAAGTCCCGACAGGAGCCTGTTTCGCATTAGACAGCTTTGTCTGCAGCAGCTGTTAATATCAGGTATACGAGGACTTTCCCTTGACAAAGCAAGTTTTGTGCACTATTGGAGGTTGGGGGCAGTCGATGATTATAAACTGTCACAAAATAAGAGGCTCGCTATAAGCACGATGTACAGTGCCTGAGTGACTTTATGAGACGTCCCCTCATCGAATATTGAATTGTTTACCGAACTTTCTTTGCTCTACCAATAGTTAGTTGTGTATTTTTCAAAACATATAGGTGGAGGGTTGCCATTTTTTGTTTGTTTTGGACTATCCTAGAAATAAGCAGTGGATTTTTCCCAAGTCCATTTTAATAATGGTCTATGGATTTTTCCTTTAGGAAGCCATCCAAACCTTTTTTTTAAACCCTGCTAAGCTAACTGCTTTTGCTACATTCTCTGGCAATGAATTCCAGAGTTTAATCACACGTTGAATGAAGAAAGATTTTCTCCGATTCGTTTTAAATTTACTAATTTGTAGCTTCATTGTGTGCCCCTAGTCCTAGTATTTTTGGAAAGAGTAAACAAGCCATTCACATCTACCTTTCCACTCCACTGATTATTTTATAGACCTCTATATCTCCCCTCAGCCGTCTTTTCTCCAAACTGAAGAGCCCTAGCCGCTTCAGCCTTTTCTCATAGGGAAGTCGTCCCATCCCCTTTATCATTTTTGTTGCCCTTCTCTGCACCTTTTCTAATTCCACTATATCTTTTTTGAGATGTGGAGACCAGAATTGATCACAATATTCAAGGTGCGGTTGCACCATGGATCAATACAAAGGCATTGCAACGTCCTAATTTTTGTTTTCTATTCCTTTCCTAATAATACCTAACATTCTATTTGCTTTCTTAGCCACCGCAGCACACTGACCAGAAGGTTTCAACGTATCATCGACGATGCCTAGATCCCTTCCTTGGTTGGTGACTCCTAATGTGGAACCTTGCATTACGTAGCTGTAATTCGGATTCCTCTTTCCCACATGCATCACTTTGCACTTGCTCACATTAAACGTCATCTGCCATTTAGACACCCAGTCTCCCAGTCTCGTAAGGTCCTCTTGTCATTTTTCACAATCCTCCCGCGATTTAACGACTTTGAGTAACTTTGTGTCATCAGCAAATTTAATTACCTCACTAGTTACTCCCATCTCTAGGTCATTTATAAATATGTGAAAAAGCAGCGGTCCCAGCACAGACCCCTGGGGGAACCCCACTATCTACCCTTCTCCATTGAGAATACTGACCATTTAACCCTACTCTCTGTTTTCTATCTTGTAACCAGTTTTTAATCCACAATAGAACACTACCTCCTATCCCATGACTCTCCAATTTCCTCTGGAGTCTTTCATGAGGTACTTTGTCAAACATCTTTTGAAAATCCAGATACACAATATCAACCGGCTCACCTTTATCCAAATGTTTGTTCACCCCTTCAAAGAAATGTAATCCCTTTTAAACAAGGGATAAAGCTAAGTTGTTTGATATACTTACAAGGGTTAGCTATATAACTGGTTTTGTCTGCCTGGAGAAATAACAGTGATTTGTTAAGGAATGCCTGGTGGAATGTTGTCTGCTTGGTTAGTTCTAAATATGAAGAAGTGACTGATATTAAGAGATGTAAAATTCAGCTGTTTAAAAGGGGGTGGGCACCGTTGGATGCTTTTTGTCAATTTGTTAATGTTAATATTTGATTGTGCTGGGAACTCAGTTATTTGAGAATGAAGGCCTTTGGATTAGGGATTGTATGTATTTGAGTTTTTCAGTAAAAACATTGAACTTAAGGGGTCCCTTTACTAAAGTGCACTGAAAAATGGGCTGTGCCAGTGTAGGCGCATGTTTTGGGCGCACACAGATCCATTTTTCAGCGCACCTGTAAAAAAAAGGCCTTTTAAAATAATTTTCACAAAAATGGACGTGCGGCAAAATAAAAATTGGCACATGTCCATTTTGGGTCTGAGACCATTGACTTACTGGTAAGGTCTCATGTGGTAACCGTGCGGTAATCATCTACGTGCAAAGAAGATGATGATTACCGCCCGGTTTCTGCTGCGCACCAGAAAATAAAAATTATTTTCCAGTGCTCATAGCGGACGCTAGTGGCGTAGCTACGTGGTGCCACGGGGGCCTGGGCCCCCGTAGATTTGGCCCTGGACCCCCCTGCCGATGACCCTCTCGACCCCCTCCTGCCGCCAACCCTCCCCTGCCATCACCGTCGCCATGGGCTACCTTTGCTGGCGGGGGACCCCAACCTCCGCCAGCCGAGGTCCTCTTCTTCCCGCGCAAGGCAGGACGTCAGAAACAGAACGAAGCCTTGCGCGGAAAGAAGAGGACCTCGCCTGGTGGGCATTGGGGTCCCCCGCCAGCAAAGGTAGGCGACGGCGGCGGTGGGGGAGGGTTGGCGGCGGGAGGGGGATCGAGAGGGTCGTCGGCAGGGGGGGGTCAAAGTTGTTGGTTGTGGTGGTGGCGGCGGGGGGGGGGGGGGTCGGCAGCAGTGGGGGGAGGCTAAAATGTGCCCCCTCACCTCAGGCTCTGGACCCACCTCCCACAGAAGTGTGGCTACGCCCCTAGTGGACGCACGTAAAAAATGAAATTTCCACCCAGTCCACGTGGTACATAAGTACATAAGTACATAAGTAGTGCCATACTGGGAAAGACCAAAGGTCCATCTAGCCCAGCATCCTGTCACCGACAGTGGCCAATCCAGGTCAAGGGCACCTGGCACGCTCCCCAAACGTAAAAACATTCCAGACAAGTTATACCTAAAAATGCGGAATTTTTCCAAGTCCATTTAATAGCGGTCTATGGACTTGTCCTTTAGGAATCTATCTAACTCCTTTTTAAACTCCGTCAAGCTAACCGCCCGTACCACGTTCTCCGGCAACGAATTCCAGAGTCTAATTACACGTTGGGTGAAGAAAAAGTTTCTCCGATTCGTTTTAAATTTACCACACTGTAGCTTCAACTCATGCCCTCTAGTCCTAGTATTTTTGGATAGCGTGAACAGTCGCTTCACATCCACCCGATCCATTCCACTCATTATTTTATACACTTCTATCATATCTCCCCTCAGCCGTCTCTTCTCCAAGCTAAAAAGCCCTAGCCTTCTCAGCCTCTCTTCATAGGAAAGTCGTCCCATCCTCACTATCATTTTCGTCGCCCTTCGCTGTACCTTTTCCAATTCTACTATATCTTTTTTGAGATACGGAGACCAGTACTGAACACAATACTCCAGGTGCGGTCGCACCATGGAGCGATACAACGGCATTATAACATCCGCACACCTGGACTCCATACCCTTCCTAATAACACCCAACATTCTATTCGCTTTCCTAGCCGCAGCAGCACACTGAGCAGAAGGTTTCAGCGTATCATCGACGACGACACCCAGATCCCTTTCTTGATCCGTAACTCCTAACGCGGAACCTTGCAAGACGTAGCTATAATTCGGGTTCCTCTTACCCACATGCATCACTTTGCACTTGTCAACATTGAACTTCATCTGCCACTTGCACGCCCAATCTCCCAGTCTCGCAAGGTCCTCCTGTAATCGTTCACATTCCTCCTGCGACTTGACGACCCTGAATAATTTTGTGTCATCTGCGAATTTAATTACCTCACTAGTTATTCCCATCTCTAGGTCATTTATAAATACATTAAAAAGCAACGGACCCAGCACAGACCCCTGCGGGACCCCACTAACTACCCTCCTCCACTGAGAATACTGGCCACGCAATCCTACTCTCTGCTTCCTATCTTTCAACCAGTTCTTAATCCATAATAATACCCTACCTCCGATTCCATGACTCTGCAATTTCTTCAGGAGTCTTTCGTGCGGCACTTTGTCAAACGCCTTCTGAAAATCCAGATATACAATATCAACCGGCTCCCCATTGTCCACATGTTTGCTTACCCCCTCAAAAAAATGCATTAGATTGGTGAGGCAAGACTTCCCTTCACTAAATCCGTGCTGACTTTGTCTCATCAGTCCATGTTTTTGTATATGCTCTGCAATTTTATTCTTAATAATAGCCTCCACCATCTTGCCCGGCACCGACGTCAGACTCACCGGTCTATAATTTCCCGGATCTCCTCTGGAACCCTTCTTAAAAATCGGAGTAACATTGGCTACCCTCCAGTCTTCCGGTACTACACTCGATTTTAGGGACAGATTGCATATTTCTAACAGTAGCTCCGCAAGTTCATTTTTTAGTTCTATTAATACTCTGGGATGAATACCATCAGGTCCCGGTGATTTACTACTCTTCAGCTTGCTGAACTGACCCATTACATCCTCCAAGGTTACAGAGAATTCGTTTAGTTTCTCCGACTCCCCCGCTTCAAATATTCTTTCCGGCACCGGTGTCCCCCACAAATCCTCCTCGGTGAAGACCGAAGCAAAGAATTCATTTAATTTCTCCGCTACGGCTTTGTCCTCCCTGATCGCCCCTTTAACACCATTTTCGTCCAGCGGCCCAACCGACTCTTTGGCCGGTTTCCTGCTTTTAATGTATCTAAAAAAATTTTTACTATGTATTTTTGCTTCCAACGCTAATTTCTTCTCAAAGTCCTTTTTTGCCCTCCTTATCTCCGCTTTGCATTTGGCTTGGCATTCCTTATGATCTATCCTGTTACTTTCAGTTGGTTCTCTTCTCCACTTTCTGAAGGATTGTTTTTTGGCTCTAATGATTTCCTTTATCTTACTGTTTAGCCACGCCGGCTGACGTTTAGTCTTTTTTCCCTTTTTTCTAATACGTAGCCGGGCAGTAACTCCAAATTGATGCACGTAGGCACATACTCGGCTTAGTAAAAGGGCCATTTAGACTCTAAAAAAGATAATTAGTCCAAAGTTTAATAACAGAGGGGATGATCAAGAGGTTAGTGTTTGAAGACCTGAGACAAGTGGATGAGGGATGGGCATAGAGAACAAGATGAAGAGGTAGACTTGAATAAACGCACAGTGAATTAACATAAGGATTTTGAATTGGATACAGCTGCATATAGGGAGCCTACGTTGTTCTACCAGCAGTGAGGAACCGTGATTTTATTCTGTGTGTGTGTGTGTGTGTGTGTTGTCTACCCTATTGCAGGTTTTAGTATCATCCACAAAGAGAATGCTCTTTGACGATATCGCTTACAAAAATGTTATGCCATCTGGCCCCGTTGATTTGTCCACCTTTAGTTTAACTAAACACCTCCAACAGGAAACCAGTTCCAACTTGGTGGCTACAGCTGTTTAATCTTAGGTCCACCAGTCTTTACAATGAGGATAAAAAACCTATACAGCAAAAAAAAAAAAAAAACTCCACTACAATTAATGACCACCCAGCAATGAGTGTATCTGTATAAAGGTCTTTCCCACTCTTCAGATTCCACATCTTGTGCTTCATTCATTGATATCATAACAATGTAAGCAAACAGCCCAACTTATCTGTAGAATCAACTCAGAAGATGTACCCAACTTGCATAACTCAACAAGGGCCCTTTGTTTCACCAGAGCTGCACAGGGAGTTTAACATATTCAATCACTGGACCAGCTCTGGTGACCACCAAGGCATACTTAAGGTAGGCTGAGGGGGAAAGGTTTCAGGGGTTTGAGGAGGTCTTGAGGAAAGGGTGGATGATAGGGGCTTTTCAGGAGGGGGATGTTCAAGGGTGCTGCTTAGAAAGAGGTGGATGCTCTTGAGGAGGGGTTTTGTGAAGGGATTGATGCTCTGGAGGGCTTTAAGAGGGGGTGAATGCTCTTGGGGTGGCTTTGGGAAGGGGTGAATGCTCCTGGCAGGTCTTTGGGAGGGGGATGCTCATGGGGGCTTCAGAAGAGGTTGACTCCTTGGGGGGGGGGGATTGGGCAAACTAAACCCACTCCCATTTTTAATTGGGTGACTAATCGCAATTAACATTTTTAATCAAACCACAGCTATAATTTTAAACTATTCTTACCCTCTGGATGTTTAAAGGTTGTAGCCTTTTTCTATGTAATAATCAAAAAAGCTACCTGGAGCTGTAATCTTATCATTGCCCACCAGAGGGCAAGATGGAGCTCAGCAAGTGTGACCAGGAACAGCCCCAGCTGGTTGTTGTGTACACTTTAAAGCCCCATCTCTAAGGGATCCAGGATACAGGAAAGAAAGGGAAGAGAAGCAGAGAGAGAGAGCACAGCTCCCAGGCAGGCTTGACAGGAGCGGAAAATGCTGCTGTCCCCACTAATGCAAGGAGCCGTGGAAAACCAGCGTTTAATGCTCCCTATTGCAGCTAAATAATATGTGGATCTCGGGGGGTGTGGAAGCTCCCAGCTGTACTGAGTGGGGGGGGTCTTGCTGCATATTTGAAGGGATGAGTTAATTTCCCTGTCCTCCTTCGGTGGGGTGAAAGTGCTGAACAATGCAGGAGATTCATCTTTGATAGTGACCCCCCTCATTGCACAAAACAGACTTTAATAATTCCACATATCCGACCATGAAGGAGGGAGGAGAATCCAAAGACCAGCAACTTATTGTGAGTAGCTCGTACCCTGTAGTTGGTTTGAACTAGCTAGATCTGTTTATGTGTGGAAATTGTATATTTGACCTCTCCACACGTACTATGCAGACGCATGGTCCATCTGTTCTTTCTCTGCCGTCATTTACTGTGTTACTATGCTCGATAAACAGACGTGAATCTTTTCTTGTGAATGCCCTGGACCATAGGAGCCAGCTCTATGGGTGCTTGAGCACCCCCAATATTGAGAAAATTCTTTGTATGTGACCAGTGAGGGGTTATTTTCAATGTGCTTAGCACCCCCAATAATTTTGAAAAGTTGGCTCCTATGCCCTGGACTATTTTGACACCTAAAGCTGAAGCCATCAGGGCTGCATTTTCGGTGTGAGCTGCAAAAAGCAAGGTCAGAATGGGATAGGCAGCCCTCCTCTCCTCTCCTCCAGCTCTGTCTGTTGTGATGTGGTTTGAGAAGCAATCACATTTGCAAGCAGAATAAATGAAGACACTGGAGAAACACTTTGCCTTAATTTGTTTCCACACCCAGGACTGTGCAGGACCAATGAGCGTTATCTGCTGCTCTTTCAAGTAATGAATTGTAAATTGTTTGAGAGAAAGACAGGTGAAGTTTTTGTAAAATATTGTAGTTCGTGCATTCTTTAAAATCCTGAGTGGAGTGAAGAGGTGCAGCCGAGTAAATTGATTATTTACTCTTCAAAATGTACAAGGGGACACTCCATGAAGTAACATTGTAGCACGTTTAAAACAAATAGAAGAAAATATTTTTTCACTCATCCTATAGTTAAGCTCTGGAACTCTTTGCGGGGCAGGTGGCAAAAGGGGTTAAAGTAGTAGGGTTTAAAATAGGTTTGGACAAATTCCTGGAAGAAATGTCCATAAACTGTTATTAAGGTAGATCAGGGGAAAGCCTCTGCTTGTTCCTAAGATTAAGTAGCATGGAATTTTGCTATTTTTGGGACGCTACCCGGTACATAAGTACATAAGTAATGCCACACTGGGAAAAGACCAAGAGTCCATCGAGCCCAGCATCCTGTCCACGACAGTGGCCAATCCAGGCCAAGGGCACCTGGCGAGCTTCCCAAACGTACAAACATTCTATACATGTTATTCCCGGAATTGTGGATTTTTCCCAAGTCCATTTAGTAGTGGTTTATGGACTTGTCCTTTAGGAAACCGTCTAACCCCTTTTTAAACTCTGCTAAGCTAACCGCCTTCACCACGTTCTCCGGCAACAAATTCCAGAGTTTAATTATGCGTTGGGTGAAGAAACATTTTCTCCAATTTGTTTTGAATTTGTAGTTTCATTTGTTGTAGTAATCACCTGGACTGGCCACTCTTGGAAACAGGATACTATGCTAGACAGACCTTTGGTCTGATCTGAAGGGACAACTCTCATATTCTAATGTTCTTATCCTGGGGCAGTGAGCACATCAAATTAATGTAGGTAGAGAAAGACGTTGGAGGAGATGAAACAGTCCAGCTGGTAACCCAAGTTAAAATCTACAGTCAAAACCTTTGCTTGCAGATGAGGACAAACATGATCCAGTTAGATATGAGACATATATGTTTGACTCATACTGATCCAAAAAGAAACCACACAGAGTGCGGAGGTGCACTTAATCCCCACAAAACAATTAAAAGGGAACAAGGGGGAATGGTGAAGGTAGGCTCTTCACAAACAATGGGGAAGACGTATAATTTCAATTAAAAAAATAAAGTTTATTACAACAGGTTGAACCCACTCCCCCTTGTTCCCTTTTGACTCAAACTGATAACAGCATCAGTGTACATAGAGCTGTACAAACTGCTACGCATATCCATTATTTCATCCGCAGCCATCTCTTCCTCTCACAAACCTGTAACAGATTGAGGGGGGGGGGGGGCAGTATTGTAGCATAACCAGATGAGTTTAATCTTAATCTGCCATTTTCATTTGTTTCTTGATATACCACCATTAATTTAAAAAAAAAAAAAAACCTCACAACAACGTACAACATTCAGTCTGGAAAGGAGGGAGTTCATTTTCATTTTCTTGTGATGTTTCATCCAAATGGTGAAACATTACTACAAACCTTTCCCCTACCCTTAACCCTGTCACAGTTTCTTCACTCTATCATAGCTTCTGTCCAGCATAGGCCTGTAGCCTGTCTGTAGGCTTAATTCTAACCCTAATCCTACCATGAATCCCTAATCCTAAATCTAACCCTAATCCTAACCCTATAGGAGCCCCAGCCTTCACTGTAACCTAACATGGCGCCTAACCTTAACCCCAAATCCAGCCCTAACTCTAACCTGCTCCTTATTCTACCCCCAACGTAAGCACAGTCCATAATCTTAAACCTCATCCTTTTAACTCTAACCTAGCATGGCCCCTAACCCAAACACAGCCCTTAATTTTAATCCTAACTCTAACCCTAATCCTATCACAGTCACAACTCTGAACCTAATTTAGCACATTCCCTGACCCTAATCCTGTCACAACCCTAATCCTAACTCTAACCCTAATCCTATTGCAGTCATAACTCTAAACCTAACCTAGCACTTTCCCTGACCCTAATCCTAATCCAATCGCAACCTTAATGCTAACTCTAACCCTAGTCCTATCACAGTCATAAATCTGAACCTAACCTGGCACATTCCCTGACCCTAATCCTATTACAGTCCCTCACCCTAACCACAACCCTATCTAGCACAATCCTTAGCCCTAAACCCGTCTCTTCTGCTCTAGCAGTGGGATTCTGTTTACCTTCCCTTCTTGCATATGGTGTCACTTTCAGCAAGCTGCTCTTTCCATCTTGTGACCCAGCCTCACCAACAGTGCATTATTTCCATAGCTAAGAATATCAGAATGCCGTGATCAGGACAATTAGCTTATGTCTTGGTAACGTACAATCTGTGCCACCCTGCTTTCATGGATGTGAACTGAAATTGCTACTCTTTGCCTGGTGTGGGAAGCTGAGTCCCAGCGTTCAGGCTCTACAATGATTCATCTCCCTTAAGGACACATTTAGCTGCCTGCACTGGTTCTGGCATGCAACAGTCTGGGATCTCTGGGTACTGATGCCATGCTGTCATAAGTGCATAACTATTGCCATACTGGGACAGATCGAAGGTCCATCGAGCCCAGCACCCTGTTTCCAACAGTGGGTAATCCAGGTCACAAGTACCTGGCAAGATCCCAAACCAGTACAATACATTTTATGCTGCTTATTCTAGAAATAAGCAGTGGATTTTCCTCAAGTCCATTTTAATAATGGTCTATGGGCTTTTCCTTTTTTAAACCCTGCTAAGCTAACCACGTTTACTACATTCTCTGGCAACAAGTGATGTAATGTTGTGATCATTTTCCGAACACACCGTGTGTTATTTCTAGCTTATAATGAGGCCATTGGGTGTGATGAGTTCGACTGATCTTAGCTTGGTGTCCCCCTAATGAAAATCGCTGTTTAGAATTCCTTTGGATCTGGTCAAGGGACATCGCAAAAGGATAAAGAACAGATTGTATCCTAAAGAGGGAGCCTGCTCCAACAAAGGTTATTCCTCCAGGGGTGGTGTGCCAAAGTGAAAAACCATGACTGATTATGTGTGTAGGTTGAGCACTGAGAGCATCATTCAAAGAAAGCTGGCCCTGCCTCTTGACACTCCCGAAGGACAGCTGGAACCTGACATGCAAGGTTTCTGCTGACCTCCAGGCCCTGTCTGAGCCTCTTCTCCAATTGATGGGACTTCAGGAGGCAGATAAGACAGGGAAGAGGGATGCAGCCAGCTGAAAAGTTTCACATCTTGATTTATTATAGAGCTGACTGAACAGCCAGCTAATGAGAGCTGCTGTTTCTGTTGTGCCTTCACTGTACAAAGGACCTCACATGGTCCTAAATAGCTTATAAACTAAATGTAAGTATATTAAACCTAAGGTTGGGTTGGGAAGGAAATCTAAGGCCGGGAGGTGTGCAGTGTTGTGGTGTCTTCTGCCAGCAAGCCTGTAATGTTCGGTTCTCCTTTTACTTCTAAGGTGGCACTCCGGATTCGGCCAATCAGCGAAGTGGAGTTGGACGATGGAGCTGTCATTATTGCACACAAGGTGGATGAACAGGTAAAACCCCAGCTCCATATTCCAAAAAAACATTTGATCCAGGGGTAGAAGGTCTACATCATGGGATGCAAAGCACTTTAATGGACAACGTCAAACACTAGGTTCTCCAAACCTTTGGGGAATGTTGATCTAGAAGGAGAGCTAAAAGCCATGACATCTTCTGGAGGACTGAGGTGGAACTGCATACACGCACACACCGAGTCAGTGGTTCCCAGTCTTGGTCTTGGAGACAGCCCAGGCAGTAAGGTTTTCAGGATATCTGTAATGAATATTCATGAAAGAGAGAGAGATTTGCATGTGGAGGTGGTGCATGCAAATCCTTCTCATGAATATTTATCATGGATATCCTGAAAACCTGACTGGCTGAGTTGCCTCCAGGACCAGATTCGGGAACCGCTGCGCCAAGTTATAGCGTCAAGTTCCTTGGGCCAGGGTGGCCGGTCCGGGTTTTCTCCCTCATAGTTCTAGTTTTGCTGTCCCAGTTTCCCTCCGAAGACAGGAGCTGCAAATCTATAGATGCAAAGAGGCACAATGCCAGGGCCAGCCACCTTTGCCCCTCAATCAGTGAGGTTTGGCATCAAATGCATTGACCAGTGTCCATGACGTCCTCAGTGCATCTCCGGGTGCTTCTGTGGATGCACTTTGTGAAATCATAGCTGTGAGTTGTGGATCTGAGTGTGTGGCAAAAGTGTCCATTGTTGGGGTGGAGGGTTGGGGGTCAAATCACAGCCTGCCTTTCTGGCTACAGTATGAGAGCAGAGCTGCCAAGTGATCCAGTTCAAAAAGGGAGATTTTTTATTTGCCAGTCCTGGTTTCTGAATTTACATCCCAGTATATTGTGCTGGGGCGTAGCTACGTGGGGCCACGGGGGCCTGGGCCCCCGTAGATTTGGCCATGTCGACGACCCTCTTGCCCCCCCCCCTCCAGCCAGCAACCCGCTGTCGCCTACCTTTGCTGGCGGGGGACCCCAACCCCCGCCAGCCGAGGTCCTCTTCTTCCTTCGTTCTGTTTCTGAGTCTGACGTTCTGCACGTTGTACATGCAGGACGTCAGACTCACAGAAACAGAACGAAGCCTTGCAGATCACAAGGCTTCATTCTGTTTCTGTTCTGTTTCTGAGTCTGATGTCAGACTCAGAAACAGAACGAAGGAAGAAGAGGACCTCGGCTGGTGGGGGTTGGGGTCCCCCGCCAGCAAAGGTAGGCGACAGTGACGGCAGGGGAGGGTTGGCGGAGGGAGGGGGGTCGAGAGGGTCGTTGGCAGGGGGGGTCAAGGTGGTGGCGGGGGGGTGTTGGCAATGGTGGGGTGGGGGAGGGTCAGCAGCGCTGGGGGAGGGGGGCTAAAACGTGCCCCCTCACCTCCTGCTCTGGACCCCCCTCCCACTGAAGTCTGGCTATGCCCCTGATATACTCACATCATGAGCTGTTCCAGATATACTATGTTCCATATATGTTACCATGTATGTATACACCCTAACACAATACCATTTGTAAACCTGCTACACGGAAATGGCAACCGCCATTCTGGCAAATGTAAGCCACATTGAACCTGCAAATTGGTGGGAAAATGTGGGATGCAAATACTACAAATAAATAAATATTGGGTTTATATTCTTTATAAGACACCTAAAAAAATCCATGCAGTAAACATTTCCACCTAAATGTATTCTATAAGCGGTGCCTAGATTTAGGCACAGTATATAGAATACGCTTAGTTGATATCCCAACGCCTAAAACTACCGCCTCCATTTATACCTGTGAAAAAGTGGCATAAATCCCTGTATGTAGATTTATGTGCCCTGGGTCATATTCTATAACTACGCATTTAAATTTTGGAACGCCCACGAAACACCCCTTTTGAACTGCGCACATTATAATTTAGGCACAGTTCACTAGGGAATACGTTTAGCGAGTTGTGTGCACAAATTCTAATTATTACCAATTAGTGCTTATTATTGCTTGTTAAGTGCTGTTATCAATGCTAATTAGTTCGTTAAGCCAAATAAGTTACGTGCATTAGGCTCCGATCTCTAGGCATATAGAATCCGAGAGTTGGTGTCTACAAATGTGCACAGGCAAACCGTTTTTGATTTGATGTTAGATTTTTGAACTTTTTCTCAATTTTGGAACATTTCTCCCCATTTTAAAAAATTTACTTTAATTTTTAACACACATTAAAACTTTTAACTTGCACAAATCAATTGCACACATTTAATTCACAGGTTTTTATTTTATTTATTACATTTGTACCCCACGCTTTCCCACTCATGGCAGGCTCAATGCAGCTTACATGGGGCAATGGAGGGTTAAGTGACTTGCCCAGAGTCACAAGGAGCTGCCTGTGCCTGAAGTGGGAATCGAACTCAGTTCCTCAGGACCAAAGTCCACCACCCTAACCACTAGGCCACTCCTCCACTGTTGCTACTATTTGAGATTCTACATGGAATGTTGGTATTCCACTAGCAACATTCCATGTAGAAGTCGGCCCTTGCAGATCCGATCACCAATGTGGCCGCGCAGGCTTCTGCTTCTGTGAGTCTGACGTCCTGCATGTATGTGCAGGACATCAGACTCACAGAAACAGAAGCCTGCGCAGCCTTCTACATGGAATGTTGCTAGTGGAATAGCAACATTCCATGTAGAATCTCCAATAGTATCTATTTTATTTTTGTTACATTTGTACCCTGCGCTTTCCCACTCATGGCAGGCTCAATGCGGCTTACATGGGGCAATGGCGGGTTAAGTGACTTGCCCAGAGTCACAAGGAGCTGCCTGTGCCTGAAGTGGGAATCGAACTCAGTTCCTCAGGACCAAAGTCCACCACCCTAACCACTAGGCCACTCCTCCATCTTTGATTTTTAAACCCAGTAAATTGCTCAAGCCATGCTAATGAACTTTAATGCACATCCATGGTCCCCGATTCTGTCATTGGACATCAGTGTCACCAGTGCCAGAATACACCAGGATGGGACTCTCTGAAATTCAGAACTGGCCTAACATCTCCCTCCTGGAGCTGGATCACTTGGGTAATGGTGGCAGAAGATCAGATTAAAGAGCTCCAAGACAGGAAAGGTCCACTTTATCGGATCTGGGAGCACCTGCAAGTGGACCTCCCTGCACTGGCTTTGGCTTCTACTTTGACAGGTGACTGATTACCTTTGAATGCAGCGAGTTTATCTGCATGCCGTGTCTGTTGATTCTTCACAGTGACCCGCTACTACTACTACTTATAGCGCTACTAGACGTAGGCAGCGCTGTACACTTGAACATGAAGAGACAGTCCCTGCTCGACAGAGTTTACAATCTAATTAGGACAGACAAACAGGACAAATAAGGGATTAGGGAATATTAAAGTGAGGATGATAAAATAAGGGTTCTGAACAAGTGAACAAGGGTTAGGAGTTAAAAGCAGCATCAAAAAGGTGGGCTTTTAGCTTAGATTTGAAGTCGGCCAGAGATGGAGCTTGACGTACCGGCTCAGGAAGTCTATTCCAGGCATATGGTGCAGCAAGATAAAAGGAACGGAGTCTGGAGTTAGCGGTGGAGGAGAAGGGTGCAGATAAGAGAGATTTACCCAGTGAACGGAGTTCTAACCCCTGAGGCAGGCGTTAGTACGCCGAAACACGGCCCGTGTCGGGTCATTTTCACATTAAAGGACAACATTTATCTCTATCCTGAAGGCCCAGTGTTGCTTCTTTTGTTTCTGGGCCGCTTGGTTAGAAATTATACCATCGCTTGGCAGCTCAGTGGCAGATTGCAAGCTGGTATTCCTGAGAGAAAATGTGGGTTCCTTTTACAGCTTTGTCTAGGTGTAGATTATCCACTGCTGGGGGCGCAGGTGGTGAATGTACCTGGCAATCTGCTGGGAACTCTAGCCTGTTCCATTATTTCCATCTATAAATGGAGACTGGCACTGTGAAAGGGGAGGGGGAGGCTTGGTTTCTATGTCAGACTCAGCAGAAACATCTCACCTTTACCTCTCTCTCCCAGAAGCGTAGCCAGTTTCAGCCAGGTTGACGGCGCAGGGGGAGCGAGAGCGGGCTTCCACCGGTGCTGGCGCACATTTTCCGTGCTACACAACAACAACAAAAAAAAAAATAGGCACCAGTGCCAGCAGAACTCCGTTTGGGGGAGCAGCCGCTTCCCTGGCGCCCCACCTAGCTACGCTACTGCTCTCTCCCTGTGATTTTTTTTTTTCTTCCCATCATTTTTGCTTTTACTTTTCCCTCTCTTTCAAATTCAGGAAACTGTATTGGCTTAACGATTTGTACATGTGTTACCAAAGTATTACACCTAAAATGGTTAAATAAAAATGAAAAAAGAAAACATATGCATAATAATAGCACATAAAATTACAAAGTGTAGAAAAGACAAGAAGCTCTTTCTCCTCTTTCCCCGGATCATTCAATTTTTCCTGCTCATTCTTTCATGAAAAGTCTTTGATTTTCTTTCTCAGCTTTGTGAAATGTCATTTCTGCTCGCTTTTGTGTTTGCACTCAACAACAGGATATGCACTTCGATGGCTATTTCCATAGAGGGTCTTTTATGAAGGCGCGTTCACGTTTTTGCAGCGCGCTAAAATTGGCAGGCTAAAAATTGTGGACGTGCTAAACGTTAGAGATGCCAATGCATTCCTATGGGCGTCTCTAACCTTTAGCGCGCCCACAATTTTAGCACGCGCTAAAAAATGTGAATGCGCCTTCGTAAAAGACTCCCATAGTGTTGCATTGAGGTAAGGTCTGACTTCTTGGGGTTTCAAGTTCAGTTTATCTCTACGTGTCTCTAGTTCCATTTCACGGTCCCGGTATTTGGTGACGCTCTCTCTGTGTTTTGCATGTGTGATCAAGGTCAGGTAATATCTGGATAGAGACCTATAGTTGTTATTGGAGTGGCCTAGTGGTTAGGGTGGTGGACTTTGGTCCTGGGGAACTGAGGAACTGAGTTCGATTCCCACTTCAGGCACAGGCAGCTCCTTGTGACTCTGGACAAGTCACTTAACCCTCCATTGCCCCATGTAAGCCGCATTGAGCCTGCCATGAGTGGGAAAGTGCAGGGTACAAATGTAACAAAAATAAAATAGATACTATTGGAGATTCTACATGGAATGTTGCTACTATTGGAGATTGTACATGGAATGTTGCTATTCCACTAGCAACATTCCATGTAGAAGGCTGCGCAGGCTTCTGTTTCTGTGATGGTCATCTGCAAGGGCCGACTTCTACATGGAATTTTGCTAGTGGAATAGCAAATGTAGAATCTCAAATAGTAGCAATAGTGGAGGAGTGGCCTAGTGGTTAGGGTGGTGGACTCTGGTCCTGGGGAACTGAGTTTGATTCCCACTTCAGGTCACAGGCTGATCCTTGTGAATCTGGGCAAGTCACTTAACCCTCCATTGCCCCATGTAAGCCACATTGAGCCTACCATGAGTGGGAAAGCGTGGGGTACAAATGTAACAAAAATAAATTATTAGTATTTACTTACTGCCTTTTTTAAACAATTCACTCAAGGTGGTGTACAGTAAGAATAAATCAAACATCAGCAATAGACAATTACAGCAATAAAACTATTCAAATAACAATACAATGTATGGCATAGTTATTACTTACAATGTCAACACAATACGTAATAGAACATTTTAATTGATAGTGAGGGTGTAAGCAAAGATGGAACATATAGATAGGTAAGAGAGTAAGAGGAGTTAGAGAATAAGGTGAGTGATTTAATGAAAGTTGCACATGAGGTCAGAGAGATAGTTAAATATTATCTCAATTAGGGTAGGAGTGGATCAACATGTCCTGCTACAGTATGTGCAGCCTGGGTCACTCCTTGTGTGTGTGAGTGAGACTAACGAGTTAATTACTTCTTCCATTAAAGGCTTGGTTGAAGAGCCAAGCTTTCACCTGCTTCCTGAAGTACAGATAGTCTTGTGTTAAGCGGAATCTCTCAGGGAATGCATTCCAGAGTGTGGGGGCTACTCTGGAGAAGGCTCGCTTGCGGGTCTCACATCCTGTAATGTCTTTTGGAGAGGGTGTGGTTAGTGAAAGTCTTTGGGAAGACCTTAGTGTCCTTTGCGGTGTATGGAGGATCATCCTATTTTTCAGATACTCAGGGCCATTTCCTTTAAGGACCTAGAGTTTTCAATTTAGCCCTGTAGCCAGTGTAGTTGTCCACCTTGCTGAATTTCCTGATATGAGATGTCGTGGGTTCTTCTAAGTAAATTTTGTGCATTCCATGGCAGGAATGAACTTTATTCCTGTGCCAGAGTATGAGATTAATGTCTCAGATTTACCGATGGTTTTCAATGCTTGCATTGTGCCTAAAAAAGTCTCCTTCTAGAGGTCATATTCCTCTCTTTTACAATTTCTGGCGAGCTTTGCTTGTAAACCCTCTTGATTGAAATACAAGGGTGGCCTTTTACTTAGCGGCAGCGTGCTTTCTGCGCAGTAAAATCTATTACCATGGAACATGCTCTACGGTAGTTTTGTGTTCGGTGTGCAATACCCATGAGTTAAAAATTAGAAAATATTTTTTCGCCCTGAGGTGTGCTTGGGGGCGGAGAGTAGGCGTGCCCAACACTAATCAGTTAGCACCAGACGCCCTTTGAGCATGGACACCGTGTAAATTAGGGCACTAGGGCAGTGCTAGTGGCCTTTATTGCCCGCATTTACTTTTGATCATCTGGGCCTCAGTTCTTTAGCAGGGTAGGGAAAGGAGAAAGAGGACTTGATATACTGCCTTTCTGAGGTTTTTGCACCTACATTCAAAGCGGTTTACATATATTCAGGTACTTATTTTGTACCAGGAGCAATGGAGGGTTAAGTGACTTGCCCAGAGTCACAAGGAGCTGCAGTGGGAATTGAACTCAGTTCCCCAGGATCAAAGTCCACTGCACTAACCACTAGGCTACTCCTCCACTCATTCCACCAATAAGAGCCAGCCTCATCAGTGATGTCACAATGGCTTGATTGCCCAATACAGTTCCCCAGGATCAAAGTCCACTGCACTAACCACTAGGCTACTCCTTCACTCATTCCACCAATAAGAGCCAACCTCATCAGTGATGTCACAATGGCTTGATTGCCCAATACAGTTCCCCAGGATCAAAGTCCACTGCACTAACCACTAGGCTACTCCTCCACTCATTCCACCAATAAGAGCCAACCTCATCAGTGATGTCACAATGGCTTGATTGCCCGATACTTGGCTCACTTCTGATATTGTGATGTCATAAGGGAAAGGGGGAAAGGGAAATGGGACTTGATATACTGCCTTTCTGAGGGTTTTGCAACTACATTCAAAGCGGTTTACATATACATAGTAACATAGTAGATGACGGCAGAAAAAGACATGCACGGTCCATCTAGTCTGCCCACGATAAACTCATATGTGTATACCTTACCTTGATTTGTACCTGTCTTTTTCAGGGCACAGACCGTATATTCAAGTAACTTATTTTTGTACCAGGGGCAATGGAGGGGATAACACAAGCCAATGGCCTTCATCTAGCATTTGATCTCTCTCTTCCCCTCCCCCATCTCTCTGGGTAGCTTCTCGCTTGGGCAGTAGATCAGAAGCAAACACAGGCGATAGAGGCTATTAGAGCGTTTGCTACTGCCCCATGATTAGAGCCCTCAAGCGCATGAAACAATATGCTCGTGGGCTCTGAACGCAACTAGCACGCAAATGCATGTTAAACAGGGCTCTTGTTAAACAGGAATATGTTTGGCATGCTCAAATGCATTCCAGACATATTCCTCCCCGATGATCAGCGAGCAGCGCGCTAAGCATTGGCACACTGTCCGCGGCAAACCCTACGCTATCTCCCTTATATGGTGTGAAGCCCTGTCCAGCGCATCCCAGGATGCACTGGGCAGGGCCGGGCATCGCCATTTTCAAGGCAGTGCTGCTGGAAGAGGAGGGAGTGTACCTCCCTCCTCCAACAAAGCTACAGGGGGAGGGGGAGCAGGAAAGAGGGCCGCTAGACCACCAGGTTTGAAGGGGTTTAATTTGTGACCCACTGGGCCACCAGGGCTTTTTTGGGGGGATGAAAGAGGGGTTAGGGGGCTGGAGACCCACCAGATCTTCAGCCCCCCCCCGAACCTGTGTCACTGGCTTGGGTGGGGGTGTGATGGGGGCACGGGGCCATGTTGTTTGGGATCTGGTGGTCCCTTGGACCTCCAGCCCCTGCGTTTTAAGCACGCTATTCTCTCTGATCATAGGGGCGGTAAAGCTCCGTGCTATTTTTAGAGTGCTGTTTGGAACAGCGCTGGGTTTTCGATCATCTCACCTGTGTCTTTCTCCCTCTGCCCTCATATGTCTCATCCTTGTCTCCTTTCCTGTACATTGTATTTGAAGGTAGGTTTCAGCAGGGGCGTAGCTAGGTGGGGCCACAGGGGCATGATCTGTTTCTGACTCCTGACGTCCTGCTTGGGGCTACCACGCAGGATGTCAGGAGTCAGAAAGATCATCAGCGAAGACGCCGGAGTCGACCAGCGCTGAAGAAGACCGGCTGTCAGGGGTTGGGGACCCCCACCAGCAAAGGTACCTGGCAGTGACGGGGGGGATCCAAATGGCGGGGGGCAGGGGTCGGTGGCTGGGGGAGGTGGGCTAAACTGTGCCCCTCCTCCACCTCGGGCTCTGGACCCCCATCCCGCCGAGGTCTGGCTACGCTCCTGGGTTTCAGTAGATGATGAATTGTTAACTTTCCATATTGTAGCCATTAGCCACACCTATTGGGGTGGGGAAGGCTTTAGACATTGTTCCTTTGTACCCAAGTTCCTTCTGTTCTCCTCCCACCCTGCCAGACCCGTTTCATTCAAACATTGGCACACAGGGATCTCCTTAGTAGAAGGGTTGGCTGGCTTTTGCTACTAAGATGATTATTTTGTGTGAAATAGCTTCATTTTTCTGATTTAAGACGTATTCCAGCCTGTGTAACATTCTGGACTCAGAGCTTGGCCCCCCTCTCTGGGGTGAAAAGATGCTCTTGAATAGAGTGAGTGGCTAATAGCCATGGGGGGGGGGGGGGGGGGGGGGGGGGAGGGGGAAAAGGTGAGAAGAAGACTCCATATTTATACAGGTTCTAGCCCTGATTACAGGGTCTCCTTCAGTCTCCTTGTGACTGAGTTGGGCTCAGCCATCTTTATTTATTTTATTTTTGTTACATTTGTACCCTGCGCTTTCCCACTCATGGCAGACTCAATGCGGCTTACATGGGGGCAATGGAGGGTTAAGTGACTTGCCCAGAGTCACAAGGAGCTGCCTGTGCCTGAAGTGGGAATCCAACTCAGTTCCCCGGGACCAAAGTCCACCACCCTAACTACTAGGCCACTCCTCCACTGTTGCTACTATTTGAGATTCTACATGGAATGTTGCTATTCCACTAGAAGTCGGCCCTTGCAGATCACCAATGTGGCCGCGCAGGCTTCTGCTTGTGTGAGTCTGACGTCCTGCACGTATGTGCAGGACATCAGACTCACAGAAGCCTGTGCAGCCTTCTACATGGAATGTTGCTAGTGGAATAGCAACATTCCATGTAGAATCTCCAATAGTAGCAACATTCTATGTAGAATCTCCAATAGTATCTATTTTATTTTTGTTACATTTGTACCCTGCGCTTTCCCACTCATGACAGGCTCAATGCGGCTTACATGGGGCAATGGAGGGTTAAGTGACTTGCCCAGAGTCACAAGGAGCTGTCTGTGCCTGAAGTGGGAATCCAACTCAGTTCCCCAGGACCAAAGTCCACCACCCTAACCACTAGGCCACTCCTCCACTGTTGCTACTATTTGAGATTCCACTAGCAACATTCCATGTAGAAGTCGGCCCTTGCAGATCACCAATGTGGCCGCTGCGCAGGCTTCTGCTTCTGTGAGTCTGACGTCCTGCACAGGACGTCAGACTCACAGAAACAGAAGCCTGCGCAGCCTTCTACATGGAATGTTGCTAGTGGAATAGCAACATTCCATGTAGAATCTCCAATAGTAGCAACATTCCATGTAGAATCTCCAATAGTATCTATTTTATTTTTGTTACATTTGTACCCTGCGCTTTCCCACTCATGGCAGGCTCAATGCGGCTTACATGGGGCAATGGAGGGTTAAGTGACTTGCCCAGAGTCACAAGGAGCTGCCTGTGCCTGAAGTGGGAATCCACCTCAGTTCCTCAGTTCCCCAGGACCAAAGTCCACCACCCTAACCACTAGGCCACTCCATTTCTGGAGTCATGTTGTGAAGACTGGGAAGATTCTCCCTAGTTTCCAAACGTAGAAGTAACTGACTAGATGCCAGGGCCACTGAGAGCGGGGGCAAGATTCCTTGGGACCAGACTTCAAGGGGCTCCCGGCAAGGCTTCTGGTGTCAGGTACAAAGAGGATCTTCACCTCGTCCTTTCGCTATTGGAGTCCTAAGCACTGGAATGCACTCCCGCAACACCTTAAAACCCAAGCGGACCACTCCCTCTTCAAGAAGTTGTTAAAGACCTATTTCTTTGCCAAGACCTACTCCCCACTTTTCACCATTGACTGATGCACTCTCCTTGACCCTTACCCTGCTTGATCCACCCCGTTGATGTTTTTCATCCTGTCTCCTCCTTGTATACTTTTCTAAGTTTCCTATTTTGTGATTTTATTTAACTTTTTTGTAAGCCACATTGTGCCTGCATGTGTGGGAAAATGTGGGATATAAGCAAACCATAAATAAATAAATAAATAATAAATAAAACATCTACTCAGGTTTGTGCTTGTGGTGGCGATGGGTAGAGGGTGCTAAATTGATGGGGGGAGCTGACCATGGAGGGCACGGGATGCAAGATTAATGAGGGAGGTGCAAGATTGAGGTTTACCTCAGATATCATTGTCCCAGCCCTCAGTACAGTTTGGGAATGAAGGGGTGCTATGACTGAAATCACTTTCTGCCTTCTTCAGGCAACAGACAAGTTCTGAGCAAGGTGACCGTGACCAGGATTAGTTGAAAGCAGCCCTTTGTTCTCATCCTCTCTTACCTTCTGAATCCCTGGCTTGTTCCTTGGCATTCTCTGGCCCATCCCTTCCCTTGCTCGGCTCAAAGAAGCCAGCTGTTCTTTCATCCACCCCATGGGATACTTTCTCTCCCCTCCTCTCTCTTTCAGCTACTGTTTGCAATGGACAATGGCCTCCCTGTGCATTTGGGCCCACAGAAGAGGCAGAACAAGTTGACCGGGCCTGAGCTCATGCGGCTTTCATTGTGCTTCCCACTCCTCCAAGCCTGCATCACACAGATCGCAGCACTGCCCATCGCTCACTCCGCAGCCAAAAGCCAAATAGAAGAGGACTTGAGAACTGAGGAATGTGATCCATTTTATTGTCCAATGATCAGATACAGGAACCAAACACAAAGGGACTCACCAATATTTCTCTCTCGTTACAGAAATGGTTTTCCTCCCAGTGTGTACCGTGCTTTTACCCTCATTCTTCCAATCACTCTCACATTAAAGAAGAAATTCCGCTCCTTCCTTCCCCCGCCTCAGCCCAGGATCATCCCTCCCCACTCTCCATTCTTTCACCCACTCTTTTACGATTAGTGCCAGATGGACACCAACACAGGAGTGTGGGGGTTTTTTCTGGGTGGCACTCTGTGGAATGCTCCACCTCTACAGATTCGAGCGGAGAGAAGTTTGAAGAACTTTAAGGCATAAGTAAATAAGTGCATAGGTATTGCCAAACTCGGACAGACCAAAGGTCCTTCAAGCCCAGCATCCTGTTTCCAACAGTGGCCTGTCCAGGTCACATGTACCTGGCAAGATCCCAAAACAGTACAATACATTTAATGCAGCTTATCCCAGAAATAAGCAGTGGGTTTTCCCCGTCCATTTTAATAATGGTCTATAGACTTTTCCTTTAGGAAGCCAGCCAAACCTTTTTTAAACCCCGCTAAGCTAACTGCTTTTGCTACATCCTCTGGCACCAAATTCCTGATTTTAATTACACGTTGAGAGAAGAAAGATTTTCTCTGACTCATTTTAAATTTACTACTTTGTAACTTCATTGCATGTCCCCTAGTCCTAGTATTTTTGGAAAGAGTAAATAAGCGATTCACGTCTACCTGTTCCACTCCACTGATTATTTTATAGATCTCTATCATATTTCCTCAGCTGCCTTTTCTCCAAGCTAATGATCCCTACCCGCTTTAGCTTTTCCTCATAGGGAAGTCGTCTCATCCCCTTTATCTTTTTGTCACCCTTCTCTGTACCTTTTCTATTTCCACTCTATCTTTGTTGAAATGCGGTGACCAGAATTGCACACAATATTTGAGGTGCGGTCACACCATGGAGCAATACAAAAGCATTATAACGTCCTCAATTTGTTTTCCATTCTTTTCCTAATTATACCTAACATTCTATTTGCTTTCTTAGCCGCCACCACACACTGAGCAGAGGGTTTCAACATATCTTCAACGATGACGCCTAGATCCATTTCCTGGTTGGTGATTCCTAATGCGGAACCTTGCATGACGTAACTATAATTTGGGTTCCTCTTTCTCACATGCATCACTTTGCACTTGCTTACATCAAATGTCATCTGCCATTTAAATGCCCAATCTTCCAGTCTCGTAAGGTCCTCTTGTAACTTTTCACAATCCTCTTGCAATTTAATAACTTTGAATAATTTTGTGTCGTCAGCAAATTTAATTACCTCACTAGTCACTTCCACCTCTAGATCATTTATAAATATGTGAAAAAGCAGCCGTCCCAGCACAGACTCCTGGGGGAACCCCACTAACTACCCTTCTCCATTGAGAATACTGACCATTTAACCCTACTCTCTGTTTTCTGTCTTTTAACCAGTTTTTAATCCACAATAGAACACTACCTCCTATCCCATGACTCTCCAATTTCATGAGGTACTTTGTCAAATACCTTCTGAAAATCCAGGTACTCAACATCAACTGGCTCACCTTTATCCACATGTTTGTTCACCCCTTCAAAAAAATGTAGTAGATTGGTGAGGCAAGATTTCCCTTCACCAAATCCATGTTGACTTTGTCTCATTAATCCATGCTTTTGAATATGCTCTGTAATTTTGTTCTTAATAATAGTCTCTACCATTTTGCCCGGCACCGACATCAGGCTCACCGTTCTATAATTTCCCAGATCACCTCTGGAACCTTTTTAAAAAATCGATGTTACATTGTCCACCCTCCAATCTTCCGGTACCATGCTTGATTTTAAGGATAAATTGCATATTACTAACAATAGTTCTGCAAGCTCATTTTTCAATTCTGTCAGTAGTCTGGGATGAATACCATCCGGTCCAGGAGTTTTGCTACTCTTCAATTTGTCAGATTGTGCCATTACATCCTCCAGGTTTATAGAGATTTCATTCGGTTTCTCTGACTCATTAGCTTTGAATACCATTTCTGGCACCAACATCTCTCCCAAATCTTCCTCGGTGAAGACCAAAGCAAAAATTAATTTAATCTCTCCGCTATGGCTTTGTCTTCCCTGAGTGCCTCTTTTACCCTCAGTCATCTAGCAGTCCAACTGATTCTGTTGCCAGCTTCTTGCTTTTAATACACCTTAAAAAAAATGTTTATTATGTGTTTTTGCCTCCAATGCAATCTTTTTTTCAAAGTAGCTCTTTGCCTTCCTTATCAGTGCTTTGCATTTGACTTGACATTCCTTTTGCTGTTTCTTATTGTTTTCAGTGGGTTCCTTCTTCCATTTTCTGAAGGATTTTCTTTTAGCTCTAATAGCTTCCTTCACCTCACTTTTTAACCATAGTTTGAATTGAACTCGTGCCTCAGCCAGTGGAGCTTTATCGACAATGGCGTAACCCTATCATGTTTGTGTAGCGAATATATCAGTCTTGCTGCCGTATTCTGAATTGTTTTGCAATCTTAAGAAGGTATTTAGGACAGACTGTATATGCAACATTACAACAGTCCAACTCGGACAGTAATAGACTTTGCTCCACTAGTCGAAAAATTGGCGGATTGAGAAACCTTCTAAGTCTTCTTAATTTTCTTGTCATAGAAATGATCTATTAACCAATATATTGACTTGTAATTCAGGTGCCAAAGTGCTATTTAAATGAACTCCCAACATATTTTAAACCTGATTCAAATTTAAATGTAGAATTACAAGACATTATTATGCTGTCATTCCAGATATTGTTGGCCTGTCCTATCAACAGAACTTTAATTTTCTCATTGTTAAATTGCAAAAAATGTCCAGTGATCCTGTTACCTAATAGATTTAAGCAATCATTTATTCTACTCTGCAGATTGTAATATGAGGAGAAAAACTGTAATGTCATCAGTATTGATCAGTATCAGTTATTGATTTTGTTTTGTAGATGTGAATGAATTATATGGATGGTAGTATAGAGATGTTTGTAATAAAGGCATAAATTGGATTTTTCATTTTGGCTTCTCTCATCACTCCCCCTTTCAATGTCAGTTTTGACACATTCTAAGGGAGGGAGAGAAAGAAAGAAAGAGACCTCCTCCTCCCCCCCCCCCCCCCCCCCCACCACCAATTCTATCTATTGCTGTTGCTCTGGATCTTTCCCCTATGAAGCACATCCCCTTCTTCCCATATGATATACTCTATGGTGACTACACTCACATACACACCCTATGTGATACAAGCTATGCCGTGGCTAATATTCACACCCCCATGCGAAAGACACCCACTCCCACGTGCAATACACTATAATCATAACCCCCCCCCCCCCCATGTGATACACACCGTACAGTGACTATACTTATTGTAAAGTGCTCTGGCTAGTTTGAGAAGGGTGGGCTATCAAGTGTATTAAACTATTAAACTCACATCCCATGTGAAAGACACTACATTTCCACATGAAACACATACGCTCACACACTTCCTATGTGATACACACCATAGAGTGACTATGCTTCTACTCTCACAGGAAACACACTACACTCACAAACACCCTACTCACACTCCCATGTCAAACATACTATGCTCACACCCTATGTGATACACCCCATACAGTGACTACACTCACACCCCATATGAAATACAGTGTACTTGTCCACACACTGTCATAGTCACCATAAAATGACTACACTTGCACGTCCTTGTGAAAGATCCTACACATGCACACACACTATGTGATACACATAATGCACTGACAACACTCACACCCTATGTGAAAGACACTACAGACACACTCCCTCGTGAAACACACTATTCCCATGTAAAAGACTTCCAGTGGCATATCTCTCTGGGAGGGCCTAACCACCAGCAGAGCTGAAATTTGTTTTTAACGTTTGCTACAAAACAAAGCTTGCTCCATTGCCCTCACCCTCTCTCCCCTCTCTGTATCTGTCCCAACTACGTACAGCTGTTACCATAGGAACAGTGTCGCGTGATAAAACACGTCAGCAGCGAAGCTTCTGAAAGCATTGTCACCCCCCACATCTCCACCCTTCACACAGCAAGGGACATCCAACGCTGCCATCCCCCCCCCCCCCCAACCTCTGATTCTCTTCCCCTCTGCACTCAGTTCTCTCCTCCGTCTTGTTTCTTTTACCCTGGGCTGTGTGACCAGACAAAAATCCCAAACACTATTTAAAGCTCTTCTCGTGTAGGGGAGGGGAAAGGGAAATGGGACTTGATATACCGCCTTTCTGAGGTTTTTGCAACTACATTCAAAGCGGTTTACAATATATTCAGGTACTTATTTTGTACCAGGGGCAATGGAGGGTTAAGTGACTTGCCCAGAGACAGAAGGAGCTGCAGTGGGAATTGAACCCAGTTCCCCAGGATCAAAGTCCACTGCACTAACCACTAGGCTACTCCTCCACTCCTGTGTAGATAGATTTATAACCAAAATGTGTGCACACTTTTGTGTTCATATGTGTTAGTACAGGGAACAGACCTTGAGGGAGGGGGTGTTGGTCCAGGATCCCCTCTCTCTCTTAGGGGCTTGAAGGTACAAGAAGAAGAAACCTTTGTCAGAAAAGACCGAAATCAGAGAAGCAAAGAGCTCAGAGGAGCCTCTAGAGCATTTACAGGCATGTAGCAGTGACTCCACGCCCTCCGTCCCTCGGTCAGACCGCTGCCACCCTCCGCCCCCTTACCTTCCTGCGCCTGCTCCGGTCACTCTCCTGTTCCTGTGTGCCTTTGTGCCGGCTCCCGAGATATCGCGTTAACGCAATCACCCGGATGACTCAGCTCCTGAAGCTGGAGGTGGAAGGAGGCTTTAGAAACGCTGCTTTCCTCTGAGGTGTGGCATCGTACAGGCAACTCATGGGCTGATGACCAGAAGCAAATGCACCATACTATCACCTGCGTTTGCTACCGCCCCCATGCTCAGAGTCCCCGAGTGCGTGAAACAGCGTGCTCACAGGCTCTGAACGCAGCTAGCATGCAAATGCAAAAGAGTCGGTTGGGCCGCTGGACGAAAATGATGTTAAAGGGGCGATCAAGGAGGACAAAGCCGTAGCGGAGAAATTAAATGAATTCTTTGCTTCGGTCTTCACCGAGGAGGATTTGGGGGGGACACCGGTGCCGGAAAGAATATTTGAAGCGGGGGAGTCGGAGAAACTAAACAAATTCTCTGTAACCTTGGAGGATGTAATGGGTCAGTTCAGCAAGCTGAAGAGTAGTAAATCACCGGGACCTGATGGTATTCATCCCAGAGTATTAATAGAACTAAAAAATGAACTTGCGGAGCTACTGTTAGAAATATGCAATCTGTCCCTAAAATCGAGTGTAGTACCGGAAGACTGGAGGGTAGCCAATGTTACTCCGATTTTTAAGAAGGGTTCCAGAGGAGATCCGGGAAATATAGACCGGTGAGTCTGACGTCGGTGCCGGGCAAGATGGTGGAGGCTATTATTAAGAATAAAATTGCAGAGCATATACAAAAACATGGACTGATGAGACAAAGTCAGCACGGATTTAGTGAAGGGAAGTCTTGCCTCACCAATCTAATGCATTTTTTTGAGGGGGTAAGCAAACATGTGGACAATGGGGAGCCGGTTGATATTGTATATCTGGATTTTCAGAAGGCGTTTGACAAAGTGCCGCACGAAAGACTCCTGAAGAAATTGCAGAGTCATGGAATCGGAGGTAGGGTATTATTATGGATTAAGAACTGGTTGAAAGATAGGAAGCAGAGAGTAGGATTGCGTGGCCAGTATTCTCAGTGGAGGAGGGTAGTTAGTGGGGTCCCGCAGGGGTCTGTGCTGGGTCCGTTGCTTTTTAATGTATTTATAAATGACCTAGAGATGGGAATAACTAGTGAGGTAATTAAATTCGCCGATGACACAAAATTATTCAGGGTCGTCAAGTCGCAGGAGGAATGTGAACGATTACAGGAGGACCTTGCGAGACTGGGAGAATGGGTGTGCAAGTGGCAGATGAAGTTCAATGTTGACAAGTGCAAAGTGATGCATGTGGGTAAGAGGAACCCGAATTATAGCTACGTCTTGCAAGGTTCCGCGTTAGGAGTTACGGATCAAGAAAGGGATCTGGGTGTCGTCGTCGATGATACGCTGAAACCTTCTGCTCAGTGTGCTGCTGCGGCTAGGAAAGCGAATAGAATGTTGGGTGTTATTTGGAAGGGTATGGAGTCCAGGTGTGCGGATGTTATAATGCCGTTGTATCGCTCCATGGTGCGACCGCACCTGGAGTATTGTGTTCAGTACTGGTCTCCGTATCTCAAAAAAGATATAGTAGAATTGGAAAAGGTACAGCGAAGGGCGACGAAAATGATAGTGGGGATGGGACGACTTTCCTATGAAGAGAGGCTGAGAAGGCTAGGGCTTTTCAGCTTGGAGAAGAGACGGCTGAGGGGAGATATGATAGAAGTGTATAAAATAATGAGTGGAATGGATCGGGTGGATGTGAAGCGACTGTTCACACTATCCAAAAATACTAGGACTAGAGGGCATGAGTTGAAGCTACAGTGTGGTAAATTTAAAACGAATCGGAGAAAATTTTTCTTCACCCAACGTGTAATTAGACTCTGGAATTCGTTGCCGGAGAACGTGGTACGGGCGGTTAGCTTGACGGAGTTTAAAAAGGGGTTGGATAGATTCCTAAAGGACAAGTCCATAGACCGCTATTAAATGGACTTGGAAAAATTCCGCATTTTTAGGTATAACTTGTCTGGAATGTTTTTACGTTTGGGGAGCGTGCCAGGTGCCCTTGACCTGGATTGGCCACTGTCGGTGACAGGATGCTAGGCTAGATGGACCTTTGGTCTTTCCCAGTATGGCACTACTTATGTACTTATGTACTTATGTAACAGGGCTCTTAGCGCAAGTAGCATGCAAATACGTGCTAAACCTATTCATCCCCAATGATCAGCAACCAGCGTGCCAAAGATTGGCTCGCTGGCCATGGCAAACCCTACACCAGCTCAGAGCTGGCATTAGGATTTGCAGACCATTGGGGAGGAATGATGAGCCCTGTCCAGCATTCATTTGCATGCTAACTGGCCCCCATTCTCCCCAATGCAGCAGCCCCAGCAGGAATCCCGACCCCCCCCTAACCACCCCCCAGCATCCCACCAATGTCCCTGGTGGGCCACGGGTAAACCCCACCCCCATACCTGCAATTGGACTCTTCCATCGGTGCCACCTGCAAAATGGCAGCGTCCAGCCCAGCCCCGCCCAGTGCATCCTTGGGAAAAATCCACAATTCCAGGAATAACATGTATAGAATGTTTGTACGCTTGGGAAGCTCGCCAGGTGCCCTTGGCCTGGATTGGCCGCTGTCGTGGACAGGATGCTGGGCTCGATGGACCCTTGGTCTTTTCCCAGTGTGGCGTTACTTATGTATCCCACATTTTCCCACCTATTTGCAGGCTCAATGTGGCTTACATAGTACCATCAAGGCATTCACCAAGTCGGTCGATAACAAATACAAGGTTATATTGTGGTCGAATGAGGTAGATGTGTGTAACAGGAACTATGAGGGTCAAGGGAGTGAAGATTGTATGTTGTCCAGTACGATCATTGGTTATGCTGTGTTGCTGGATGTGGGGATTTACGGTGGGGTAAGCCTTTTTGAAGAGGTTGGTTTTTAGTGATTTCCTGAAGTTTATGTGGTCATGGATTGTTTTCACAGCTTTTGGGAGTCCATTCCATAGGTGTAAAATGTGATTGAGTGACTGAATGCAGCAGTTAGATGCCTAAGTGACAGCATTCAATAAACTATGAGCTTAAGTAGTCAGAAAGCTCCTGCCCTGCCCGTGTGAGCTCCCCCTTTGCAGTTAGGCACTAGAATACTTTGGGGTCTATATTCAGCTGGCCGTGATCAGTATTTTGCTGACCCACCACCGGTGCCAAACCCAGAAATTCATTACTGGACTATGTCCAGCACTGGCATTGAATTTCTGGGTTTGCAGATCCAGCTAATGCATAGGCAGTTAAGTGTAATATTCAGCACATTTACCACATAAAGATAGGACTAGCTTTCATGCCGTCCTATTTATGTGGTGAACCTGACTGGTTAAGTTCTGAATATCAGCCCTTGGGACGTCCCCAAAATAGCCAGTTTTCAGTTCAGCGCTAGCCGGTTATTTGCTGCAGCAGTAACCGATTATAAGTGCTGCTGAAAACGAAGGGTTAACCACGAACAGGTGATTTAACCAGCTAGGAGCTGCTTCTGACCAGTTAAATCGCATTTAGGTACCAGGTTACAGAATAGCACCTCCATTTTGCCACTTAACTTCGATTTTGAGGTGCCTAATTGGTGCATTATGTGGAATTGGGGGGGGGGGTGGATAATTCGCATGAAAACTTGTGCATTCCAGAGTGTCAGGCAAACATTTGCAGCAGAATCAATGTTTTGCATAGATTGTAGCTGGATCTGGACGCATAGGAGCCGGCTCTGTGGGTGCTTGAGCACCCCCAATATTGAGAAAATTCCTTGTATATGTCCATGGAGGAGCTATTTCCATTGGGCTTAGCACCCCCAATAATTTTGAAAAGTTGGCTCTTATCTGGAGAGCGTGGTATACACATACAATATGCAGGTATCAGTTTATTCAGATTGCATGTGTGTTTATTCTGTTCAAAAGAAATCAAACGATCCAGTTATCCAGGTGAATGAGCTGGAAACATAGAAACAGATGGCAGATAAGAGCCAAATGGCCCATCTACAGCAACCACCTCTATCTCCTCCTTTCCCTGAGAGATCCCACCTCACCCACCTTTCCTGCAGATGGTTCTTCAGTTTTTATGACTCAGGGCAGCAGGTGTGTCCTGCCCCAGCCTCTCCCTTCCAGGCAGCCTTCAAGAGAGAGGAGAAGAGGGAAAGGAAAATGGGATTTGATATACCGCCTTTCTGAAGTTTTTGCAACTACATTCAAAGCGGTTTACATAGTATATACAGGTACTTATTTTGTACCTGGGGCAATGGAGGGTTAAGTGACTTGCCCAGAGTCAGAAGGAGCTGCAGTGGAAATCGAACCCAGTTCCCCAGAATCAGAGTCCACTGCACTAACCACTAGGCTACTCCTCCACTAGCAACATTCCATGTAGAATCTCAAATATGGAAAGGGAAATGGGACTTTATATACCACCTTTCTGAGGTTTTTGCAACTACATCCAAAGTGGTTTACATGTATTCAGGTACTTATTTTGTACCAGGGGCAATGGAGGGTTAAGTGACTTTCTCAGAGTCACAAGGAGCTGCAGTGGGAATCGAACTCAGTTCCCCAGGATCAAAGTCCACTGCACTAACCACTAGGCTACTCCTCCACTCATTCCACCAATAAGAGCCAACCTCATCAGTGATGTCACAATGGCTTGATTGCCCGATACTTGGCTCACTTCTGATATTGTGATGTCATAAGGGAAGGGAAATGGGACTTGATCTACCACCTTTCTGAGGTTTTTGCAACTACATTCAAAGCGGTTTATGTATATACAGGTACTTATTTTGTACCTGGGGCAATGAAGGGTTAAGTGACTTGCCCAGCGTCAGAAGGAGCTGCAGTGGGAATTGAACTCAGTTCCCCAGAATCAGAGTCTGCTGCACTAACCACTAGGCTACTCCTCCACTAGCAACATTCCATGTAGAAGCCTGCCCTTGCAGATCAGCAACGCGGCCACACAGGCTTCTGTTTCTGTGAGTCTGACGTCCTGCACGTACGTGCAGGACGTCAGACTCGCAGAAACAGAAGCCTGCGTGGCCGTGTTGCTGATCTGCAAAGGCAGGCTTCTACATGGAATGTTGCTAGTGGAATAGCAACATTCCATGTAGAATCTCAAATAGGGAAAGGGAAATGGGACTTGATATACCGCCTTTCTGAGGTTTTTGCAACTACATTCAAAGCGGTTTACATATATTCAGGTACTTATTTTGTACCTGGGGCAATGGAGGGTTAAGTGAATTGCCCAGAGTCACAAGGAGCTGCAGTGGGAATCGAACTCAGTTCCCCAGGATCAAAGTCCACTGCACTAGCCACTAGGCTAACCACTAGGGGGTGATTGTCAGGATCTGTTGTTCTGCTTTAACGCCCCCCCCCCCCTCTGAAGCTGCTGCCCTAGACCACTGCCTGGTTGGTCCAGCCCTGCTCATACCAAATTGTCTTTACTGCAGACAGAAGTGAGTGGCAAAAAGGATTCAACCTGCTTCGTTTCCCACCATGAAGGTACTTTTGCTGGCTTGCCTGGGTGCATCAGGTTCAGGGTGAATGTTGAAAAGAAGCATTTTGCACCGTACAACAGCTTCTTCTCTGCCTCACTGTGTTCCTGGTGGGATGGAGGAGGTGACAGAGAGGTCAGGACCATGTTAAGTGATCCTTTTTTGAAACCAGAAGAGACGTTCTCCTGCTAGGGGCACTTCTTAGTTTTCTGTTGCAGAGCTATAATTAACCGAAGAGCTTGGAGGGTGATATGAGATAGACAGCAGGATCTCTAATGACAGTAACCATATAAAAACAAGGTGCAGTGCCCCTTGGGTGCATGGATCCACCATGCCCCCGATGAGCCTGTGCATGGTAAGCTGCTGGGGTTGCTGAGTGGCAGGGGAATTTTCCCGCCATGCACCGGCACCTCCCATGGTGGGAGGAGGAGTTGGAAGCAGGGTTTAAACCCCCCCCCCAAGGAAATCTCAAATGCCATTTCAAACATCCCTCCCTCCCTAATCACAGGATAAAGCATCCAGACATAATGTCGCAGTTTGTGGTGGGTGTACCCAAGCCTGAGATATAAGCTAGAACTGCTACACTTAAGGTTGAGCCCCCTTGCTGCGCAGAAGGGGAGCTCTGGTTTGCTGCTTGATGAATTATCAGTTTTGCTGATGGCGGTGGACTGGGATTGACAGGTTTAAGCTTGAAAGTTGCTGGTTGGTTTGGGTATACTCTTTTAAAGTTGAATTTAAATAAAGCTGGACCAAGTTATTGCCATTTTGTGAATACACGAGTCATGTTCTTATTTGTGTCATCAATGAAGTTTTTGGCAGGCACAAGAGGTCTGCTTATGTTAAGAGGAAAGACCTTGAGGAACCTCTCTGCTGGAACAAAGTGTTCAAAGACCATAGTCCAGTGGCTCTACAAGAACTGTCCAACAAGAGGTGCTGAAAAACTGATTGATGCTTGACGTTGGTGCTGTCCACTGGGAAGTACTGAACAGATCACCATTCCTATGTCTACTGACCCAACAAGAACATCTGTAGTAATGTCATAGGACTGACCGACCTTTTGACTTTCATGAGCATCAAATCCAAAGCTTTACCCTATGCAGACCTGATGGATTCCTGTTATTAGAACAACCTTTGGGTTAGATAACAATGTTCTAGCAAAGGGGGTTATTCTCATGAAGTAAATGATACCTTCCAGGTTTCCAGCATCTTTTACCAGCATCTCAATATCTGCTGCACAGACCCTACAAACCTATCTAGTAAATCTGAGTCCCCAGTAAAATGTGTAATTTCTTTATTTATTTTTGGAGAGGGTGTGGTTACTGATAGTTCTTGACAGGACTTTAGTGTCGTTGGCGGTGTGTGAAGGATCATCCTATTCTTCAGGTACTCAGGGCCATTTTCTTTGAAGGCCTTGAAGATCGGACATAGAGTTTTAAATTTAGCCCTGTATTGTACTGGTAGCCAATGAAGTTTTTGCAAAAATGGTGTGATGTGGTCACGTCGCTTGCAACCTTCTATGAGTCTTACTGCAGTATTCTGAATCAATTGGAGCTGGAGCAGACCCTTTGTAGTCAGACCAGTGTAGACTGCATTACAGTAATCCAGTCTTGATGTTATCATGGCATGCACAACTGGGATAAGATTTGCCTTCTCAATGTAAGGAGAGAGGCAGCGTAGCTGTCGCAAATAGTAGAAGCAGCTCTTGAAGGTTGCTTTGATTTGGGGAATCAGAGTAAGTGTTGAATCTAGCTGTATTCCAAGGTTCTTGACTTGTGATTTGACGGGAAGTTTGCACTTCCCAAAAGGGATTTTGATGTCAGGTATGTATCCACTTGTGTTAGGGACCCAGAGAAGCTCGATTTTACTTGGGTTCAGGCAAAGCTTGTTGTATTTAGCCCATTCTTGAATTGATGTTAGACAGGTAATCAGTTTATTCAAGGTTATGGGTAAGTCAGGCTCAATGAGTATGAGTAGCTGCACATCATCCGCATAGATGTAGAACTGAGTGTCCATTCACGTATTTATATTTATTTATTGTATCTATTTACAAAGTGATCAGCTCTTCAGCAAAGATCTTAAAAAAAAAAAAAAAAAGCCGGCACAGCTGTGTAGGCAGGGGAGGGTGATGGGGAGGGATGCTTATAGCATCAGCAGCCACAAGGGTACATGTGTTCTTTGTCTGAATTTACAGAGCTAAAACACCCCTGGAGCCACTCCTTTACTGACTGTCTATGAGTAATCTGCTGGTAAGAAAGAGACAGGCCAATAGGATCAGACATGCCAAGTTCACACCAGTAATCTTGCATTTGACAAACATTCATTAAAGTTCCACAGTGCCCAGTCTCCTGTATTTCCACTGCCTGGGCTGCATCTGGACAGGCTCTTTCCTCTCATGTTTAGAGGGAAAGAAAATAAGATGATACCTTTTTTATTGGACATAACTTAATACATTCCTTGATTAGCTTTCGAAGGTTGCCCTTCTTCGTCAGATCGGAAATAAGCAAATGTGCTAGCTGACAGTGTATATAAGTGAAAACATTCAAGCATTACTATGACAGTCTGACAGGGTGGGAGGATGGGGGTGGGTAGGAGGTATGCATGGGGACATCAAAGCATATCATTGAAATTCTAACAGGATGGGTGTGGATAGGTGAGGGATGGGGCGATCAACAGAGACATACAGCTTTATGGTTTATAATGGGTTAGGAACCCCAGATCCTTGTTAAGTCCTTTCTGTTGGGTGTTAAAATATTCAATCATTCTGACTTCAAAGGTCTTACGTTCTTGTATGGTTTTAAAGTTACCTTTTAGGATTCTCACTGTGAAGTCACTGGTACAGTGTCCTGGTCCTGTAAAATGCTGACCAACAGGGGTGGGAGCCCTACTGGCACCAGTATTGTTCATGTGATGTCTATGTAAATTGAATCTTGTCTTAAGCATCTGGCCTGTTTCTCCAATATAGCATCCTTCCTTACATTTTTTACACTGTTCCTAGCCCATTATAAACCATAAAGCTGTATTTCTCTGTTGATCACCCCACCCCTCACCTATCCACACCCATCCTGTTAGAATATCAATGATATGCTTTGATGTCCCCATGCATACCTCCTACCCACCCCCATCCTCCCACCCTGTCAGACTGTCATAGTAATGCTTGAATGTTTTCACTTATATACACTGTCAGCTAGCACATTTGCTTATTTCCGATCTGACGAAGAAGGGCAACCTTCGAAAGCTAATCAAGAAATGTATTAAGTTACGTCCAATAAAAAAGGTATCATCTTATTTTCTTTTCCATGTTTTATTTTGTTTGATTTCTATTGATAACCTTAAGAGTGGACTAACACGGCTACCACACTCCTCTACTTATGTTTAGAGGGAGAAACTTTTACTGAATCTCTGGGGCAGGTGCTGTGATCGCTTGATACTTCCTATTATATGATACTGCCATGGCAATGCTGATTGCATACAAGGCAGTCTCCAGATAACATGTCCCTCGCAGGTCTGTGCAGCACCTGGCAGGTTATCGTCACCAACTGCTCATCTGTGACAGGCTGATTTCTGATAAGGACACTGCTGAACTGGCAGGCAGATGGGAGGCAGGCTCTGTCTCTGAGCCATGTGGCAGATGGTAGCCCCAGAAATGAACTGGTCATTCATTTAGTTGTTGAAGCAGACTCAAATTGTTTGTGAAAGCAAATTTTTTTTTTGCATTAATTAATATGAATAAGACATCTAAAATCAAAGGGGTCAATTTTCAAAATATTTAAGGGGCTCATTTTTGAAAGGGGAAAAACATCCAAAAAGTGTCATGAAGCACCATTTGGATGGATTTCTTTCCAAAACGTGCAAATCGGTATTTTCAAAACCTATTTTGCAGATATCTATCTATGCATTTTGTCTGTGGTGCATCCATATCACAAGAGGGCATATTGGGGGGGGGGGGGGGTTCGAAGGCAGGATTTGCACGTTTTTACAGCCATAATGGATCAAAACGAAAATGTCTAGGGCGAAAACTTCAATGTTTTTGTCTAGACCTGTTTTCAGAACAAATAAGGCAGAAAAGGTGCCCTAACTGACCAGATGACCACTGGAGGGGGATCAGAGATTTCCCAAATGAAATGTGAATAAAAGTAGTACTTACCAGCCTCTATGACAGCCTCAGATATTGTAGCCAGGTCCATTAGAACAGCGTGCAGGCCCATGGAGTAATCTAGTGGTGGGTGTGGTGCACTGTAGACAGGTGGACCCAGGCCCATACCTCCCCCTACCTCTTACACCGCTGGTGGAAACTGTGAGCCCTCCAAAACTCACTAAAAACCTACTGCACCCACATATAGGTGCCGCCTTCATCCAAAGGGCTATTGTAGTGATGTACAGTCGGGGTTAGTGGGTTTTGGGTGGGTTTTGGAGGGCTCAACAGACAAGATAAGGGAGCAATGGTGAAAGGTGTACCTGGGAGCATTCATTTGAAGTCCACTGCAGTGCCCCCTAGGATGCCCTATTGCTCTCCTGGGATATCTGGGGGACCAGTCTGCGAAGAGTCCAAAATCATGCCCAGGACCCTTGATGTTTTTTTTTCGTTTTTTATACACAGAGCACAAGTTACTTTGCTCATTTGCCATTACATTTTCTTTCTTTGCCTTTTCAGAGCAAATTCTATTTCTCACTTCCATCTCTTGTGTCTGGTGCAAACATTGTCTACTTCAGTACTTTGGATTTTGCAGATGGTGGTTCTGATGGACCCTATGGAAGATCCAGATGACATTTTGCGAGCCAACCGTTCCCGGGAGAAATCCTTCATGTTTGATGCAGCCTTTGATTACACAGCGACCCAGGTGAGGAAATGATACAGTCCTGCTTTTACTCTGAACACACCTATGGATGTGTAGTGCCAGAGTCTCTATGACGGGCAGAAACTAAGAGATCAATATTCAGCTGGTGGCAGTGAGTGTTTTTTTGTAGCCGTCAGCTGCGTTATTCCTGGATATTCAGTGCCGGGCCACGTCTGGAAACTGACAGTGAACATCCGGGTTTACACAGCTGGCTATCTGACATGCATTTACATGCGATATTCATCTCTTAATCGCATAAGTGACACTGCATAAAGATAGGACTGACTTTTATGCCGATCTGATTTGATCATTAAACTTAGGCGGTTACATGCTGAATATCGAGACTTGGCCGACGTAGATACAGAGCAACAGAAGCCCTCAAAGTCACAAAGACACACTGAAAACAGCGAAGGTGACTCGACACGGGCTGTTTTGGCCTATCCGACCTGCCTCAGGAGTCTTCTAAAGGATGTTTTCACGGTGAAATGACTTGCAGTCTTTACAACAAAGTTGAGGTCGCTATTGAATGGGAAATAAGTAAAAAAAAAGTACTGATCACTTGTACGGCCATTTCTTGCCAAAGAACTAGTTGTAACTTGAAACTTAACCAAAAAATCTCCTCAGAGTCTTTCAAGCACTTCTCATACTGAATCATGAAAGACTGAATAATGATTGAATAATAAATTTTTAGTCATTTTGAACATTGTCTGATCCAGGGGTGTAGCCAGACCTCAAGGTGGGAGGAGGCCAGAGCCCAAGATGGAGGGGGGCACGTTTTGGTCCATCGCCTTGCTGCCGCCCCCTTCTCCGCCTGTCCTCCGCCGCCTCACTGCCCCCTCCACCGCCTTGCCACCCTGCTCCACACCCACTGCTGCCACTGTACATCTAGGATAGTGGGGGTCCCCAACACCCACCAGCTGAAGACTTTGTCCAGCACTAAAAGGAGCGTGCCCGACGTGAGGGGAAGAGAGAGCAGGGCAGGCAATGCGGCAGCACCAGAGACCAGCGCTGGACAACGTCTTCAGCTAGCAGGGGTTGGAGACCCCCACCAGCCAAACCAGGGGCCCAGAGCAAATTTTTTTTTGGGGGGGGGGGGCCCAGGTCCCTTTGGCTCCACGTAGCTATGCCACTGGTCTGATCATTTATTGAGTCACCGTCACTGTTTTTGCTGTGAATATCAAGAATTAACATAAGTGCCGCTTGGACCGTCCACAAAATAGTCGACTTTGAGTTTAATGGTCTGTGGTGATGTTCAGAGGCACTAACTGGTTAATTGCCGATGAATGGTCAGCATAGCCTCGAACAAGTGAATTAACCAGCCAGGAGCCATTTCTGTATGGTTAAATCACTTTGAATATCGACCCCTCAATGTTCTAACTGGAGTAAACCTGGGAGCAGCTTAGCCTGTTGCTGATGGCATGGCACTGGCTGTGGGAATGTCTGTTCCCCCCTCCCCCCCCCCCCCCCCCCCCCACACACACACACACAGATGACATTTTTACATGGTGTCGCTTTGTTGTTATTACAAAACATCATTAATTGAGCAGCAGAAAAGAAAATATGTTGCATTGAGGTCGCAATTCACTTTACATGCCATCCCATCATTTGCATTTCAAGCTGCCAAATGTTGGATTGCACTTCCTTTTTCCATTAGTTCAGAGACGTGTTATTTAAAGTTTATAAAACGAATGAAGGCATTTTTTTTCATAGGTTTTTTAATTAAGTGTTAATTGAATTTTGTGTTGTAAGAGGCTGTAAATGGCTGGCATTCTTTTTATTGTTATCCATGCAGAGCCTTTTGGCTTGCAGTGAAATAGAAGTATTTCATTGTATTGTATCGCATGCCAATAACCAAGTCAGAATCAGAACTCTGAGATCAATTCTCTAACCTCTGGAGCAAACTGTAAATAATTGTTGTCTTCTATTAACATTGAGGTGATGATCTCTAGGAAAGAGGGACCAGGGCTAAGTACTATTGGTATTTTTCCAATGATTGCCCCTGTAGGGGTCAGCCAGGTGCCTGAGTTTCATTCCAGGTCAGATCTTCTGCTCTCCAGGTCCATTGAGGTCATCCCAATCATTCTGGAAGGAGCCCTGGTGTGGTCGTGGTTTCCGGGCACTGGGTTAAGCGATTCAGGAAGGATGGCTTTCTATATATGTCTGGGTTTTTGTGCCAGACCAGTAGGGATGTGAGTTTGAGGATCATCTGCCCATTTATGGAATCGTAAATCTCTTTGTTCCTGTGCCATTCATTCTCTTAAAGTCAAGGCTCTCCTGCAGACAAGAGGCAAAGTCTGCTGAGCCCTGGGAGATGCCATTATTCCCCAATGCTTGTACTCCAGTAGTACATTAATTAGCATTTCCAGGAACATCTTGCCTCTGGGACGTTCCTCTGGTTGTTGTGAAGAATCAGATCTGAGGCTGCAGACAGCAGAACGCCCAAACTGTGCCCATGGGGGACTCGGCTAAAAGGCCGTAAAAAGAATCATTCCAGGTTACAATGTCAGTGGCATCTGTGAATGGCACAGGAGGGACCTCTATAATGTTTTACTTATTTATTGGGATTTATTTATTAACCATCTTTATGAAGTGATTCACCAAAGGTGGTGTACAGCAGTTTAAACATAACACTTAACAGCATAACAGTAGTAAAATAACTGAAAATAAGAATAAATACAATGAAACTTGGAATTGACAAATTGAAACATAGTAACAGGACTAACATGATACAGTATCAGAAATAGAAACATTTAACAGCACTATAGAGCAATCATATAACAGAAATATGATACACTAGTAAAAAAGGCCCGTTTCTGACACAAATGAAACGGGCGCTAGCAAGGTTTTCCTCGGAGTGTGTATGTTTGGGAGAGTGTATGTGAGAGTGACTGTTTGAGAGTCAGAGTGAAAGTGTGAGTGTGTGAGAGAGAGAGTGAGTCTGGGTGTGAGTGTGTTTGTGAGAGAGTGTGTGTGTGAGAATGAGAGTGTGTGCAAGTGTGTATGTGAGACACAGTGTGAGAGAGAGTGTGTGTGTGTGGGCGAGAGAGAGAGTGTGTGTGAGACACAGATTCTCTGTTTGAGTGTATGAGACCAAGCGAGTGTGTGAGTGACTGTGTGGCACATAGAGAGTGAATGTGATACAGTGTGAGACAGAGTGTGTGAGAGTGAGAGTCAGAAAGACATTGTATATCAGAGAGAGAGTGTGAGCCGTGCCCTCCCAATCCATGGCCATCTGTCCCCTGGCCCCTCCATTCATCCTTTTCCAGCAATTCCCCTCTCTCCCTGAGCCCTGCCCTCCCAATCAATGCCCATCCATGCTCCTCTGTCCCCTGCCCCCTCCATTCATCCCTTTCCAGCAATTCCCCTCTCTCCCTGAGCCCTGCCCTCCCAATCCATGGCCATCCATGTTTCTCTGTCACCTGCCCCCTCCATTCATCCCTATCCAGCATTTTCCCTCTCTGCCTGAGGCCTGCCCTGCAATCCATATCCATCCATGCCCATCTGTTCCCTCCATTCATCCCTATCCAGCATTTCCCCTCTCCCTGAGTCCTGCCCTTCCAATCCATGCCCATCCATGCTCCTTTGTCACCTGGCCCCTCCATTCATCCCTATCCAGCAATTGCCCTCTCTCCCTGAGGCCTGCCCTGCAATCCATATCCATCCATGCCCATCTGTCCCCTCTATTCATCCCTAGCCAGCAATTTCCCTCTCTCCCTGAGTCCTGCCCTCCCAATCCATGGCCATCCATGCTCCTCTGTCCCCTGCCCCCTCCATTCATCCATTTCCAGCAATTCCCCTCTCTCCATGGGCACTGCCCCCTCCATTCATCCCTATCCAGCATTTCCCCTCTCTGCCTGAGGCCTGCCCTGCAATCCATATCCATCCATGCCCATCTGTTCCCTCCATTCATCCCTATCCAGCATTTCCCCTCTCCCTGAGTCCTGCCCTTCCAATCCATGCCCATCCATGCTCCTTTGTCACCTGGCCCCTCCATTCATCCCTATCCAGCAATTGCCCTCTCTCCCTGAGGCCTGCCCTGCAATCCATATCCATCCATGCCCATCTGTTCCCTCCATTCATCCCTATCCAGCATTTCCCCTCTCCCTGAGTCCTGCCCTCCCAATCCATGCCCATCCATTCTCCTCTGTCCCCTGCCCCCTCCATTCATCCATTTCCAGCAAGTCCCCTCTCTCCCTTCCATGACCCCCCCCCCCTTGCATCCATGCTCCTCTCTATCCCATGTCCCAGCCTGGCCCGCCCTCTTCTCCTCCCCCCCCCCCCCTTCGCATCCATGCATCGTTTTGGGTTTTTTTTTCTTCTTTTTCAATTTACCTCCGTGGCGTTTCCGGCAGCGAAGCGTCAGGGAAGGAGGCGGCGCTCCCGACGTCTAGCTTTCCCTTCGCTGTGTTCCGCCTTATTTTGAAGGCGGAACACAGCGAAGCGAAGGCTAGACGTCGGGAGCGCCGCCTCCTTCCCTGACGTTTCGCTTCCGGATTTGTTTGTTTTGTCGCGAGGGCGGGGCAGAGACGGCTGGCTGGCTGGCTTGAAGGGAGGCTTCACACCACGAATCCACGAACCCTTCAGCCTCAGCCTGGGAGTGACGTCAGATGGCTTCATAGAACGTTGTCCTCATTAGAACGTTCACGGTGCGTTTTATTATATTAGATATCAGCAGAATACGAATGATACGATAATGGGCAGCATGGAAAAACATTCATGTAACATAGATATGATATGATGTCAGCATAATACCAATGAAACACCTAACAGACACACACTAGAACATTTGAATTACATAGATATATTTGCAATGTCAGCACAATACAAACGAAACGTTCAAATAATATAGATGCGATTCTAATGTTATTCGCACAATAAAACATCTTAATACGTAGCCAAGGGAGCAAGTGTCAATTAGATATATACAGTGGCGTAGAAAGGGGGGGCGGTGGGGTGGTCCGCCCCGGGTGCACGCCGCTGGGGGGTGTCGGCGCCTCGCTGGTTCCTTGCTCTCTCTGCCCCGGAACAGGTTACTTCCTGTTCCGGGGCAGAGAGAGCAGGGAACCAGCGAGGCGCCGACACCCCCCAGCGGCATGCACTCGGTGGATTGGCTCTCCCGCCCGCCCCTCACCACCTTCCAAGTATGTTCTTGGGGGGGGGGGGTTGCGCTCCGGAGGGGGGAGGGTGCGCCGCGCTGCATCCGGGGGGGGGGGGGTGCACAGTGGCGACCCGCCCCGGGTCTCAGCTGCCCTCGCGATGCCACAAGGTGGATAATATGAAGTCATTGGGCTAAATCGATGGATGGCTAAACTGAAGGCAAATTTTATGTACAATTGAATAAGCTATGAGGAGCTGGTCTTAGTTACAGGATGCGCAACAAGCTAATTCGGGTGCGGAGTGCGTTTATAGTCAGTCACCACATGTATTAAAGGCTTGGGAGAAGAGCCAGGCTTTCACCTGCTTCCTGAAATAGACTAAACTCTCCCTTTGCACTAAAGATGTTTGTAAGCCGAGCAGTGGGATTGGCCACAGGTCCCTTCTTTCACTCTGGGCTGACAGCTGAGATTAATTACTGATGAATGTGAGAAGATGAGGTAGCCAAAGCCTTTCTAATATAAACCTCCTTTCAAGGATCCATTACTGCTCTCCGCATGCCCTTCTGCCGCTGAACTGGGAGTGAAATTTCAGCCCTGCATTTGCATAAGTTCCATGCAGTAATGGCTTCCAGTGTGTCATGTCTATCTGATGCTGGTTTTGCATATTCTGCGTCTCACATATTCAGGTCTGGGGATTCACATAGGAAATAACATTCATGACTTTTCCTTGCATTTTTTTTTCTTTTTGCAGTATGCATCTATTCATTTTTCTCCTTCCCTGTCTGCAACCCCGTTCCCTCGTTTCTCACCCATTCCATGGAATCACTGATCAGGATGTCTCTGTTTCTGGTCTGTTCCTCCTCATGATCACATCAGGGCTTTCTGATCTGCCTCTCCTTTTTGCCTCGGAGTCCAGCAGACCCCTTGAAGCTTATTTTATTTTTGGAATAGTTCACTTGGCAAATATTTTGTGATTATGCCTGCAGAATAAGAGTTCTCTTCTAATCACGTAGCTCCCTGGGTCCACTACATGGTTCTGAATACCCAGTATCAGCTTTGCCTCCCATCTTACCACGTCAGTCTCCGAGACCTGTGGCAGCTGAGAAGTGGGACGAGGTTGAAGTGTAGGACAGAAAGTTCAACAAATGTTTGTCATATATTGAGGGAACTCAGTTAACCACAGTATCCACAATGCTGTAATCAATAGCCCCTCTTTATCAGGCATGCTAGTTCCTGCTGTCATTTAAGTGATGTGAGCATCGTGCAAGGCGTTACCACACCTGGATGAGGGATAAGAGTGGGGTCAATGGATAATAGGTAAGGTCAAAATATGCTGTCCTTCTGAGTAGTAATATCAAATTCCTCACCATACCTCCAAGTGTCTTGAGAATGACCAAGCAGAAGTGTAGCTGGGGGGGGGGGGGGGGGGGAGGAGGAGGCAAGGGGAACAGCTGTTCCCCAAACAGATTTTGAATGAAATGGCATCTGTGCTCTCCCTGACATCATAACCTGGCTACATTTCTGTGTCTAGGGACATCCACAGTCCTCAGGCATCACTGTTAAAATCCTACAGAATGTTTACTTAGGACTGGGATGCTATAAATGGTTTCGATGATGCTTGCTGTAGTTTATTTTTCCGGTGAAAACAAATTAGGTAAAATACTTCCTTCTCCTTTATGTGCCTCTATCTCAGACAAAAGGGTGGGGATAGGAAAAACTAGAACCACAAATAAGACCCCTGGGGAAATTGAACTGCAAGTCTCTGCTGTTCAGCACCATTGCATGGACAGCTCCTGTGACAGACAGAGGGACAGACAGATAGAAAAATGAAAGAGAGGGGGAGAGGTATTTCACACAACAAAGCAACTGGGGCCCAGATGCACTAAACGCTTTTCATCGTTAAATGAGCTTTTCATCCTTAAAGGAAGAATTTCCTATCCTTTCCATGCACTAAAGCCTATTTTCCGACGACAGTAGCAGCTAACGAAAACTGAGTGCAGATGAGCAATTCTTCTACAAATCCCATTGAAATGACATGCACTAACCTTTTCCGATTCATTTAACGCAGGAAAACACCGTGAAATCTAACGAGAGTTTGTACCTCTCGTTAGAGCTGTTTGTCTGCTAGAAGTTTACAAAATCCATTAAAAAAAATAACTGGGGGGGGGCGAAAACGCGTCAGGGGCGTCCTTTATTGACGCCCCAGGTCGCCGCTGCTCCCCTCTCCCTCAGCACCAAAAAAAAAAAAAAGGATCGGGAGGGGGCAAGGGCGCGCGTCATGAGCGTCCTGTATGGACGCCTTGCCCCCCCCCCCCCCCGCACGAAAAATCTCCAATTTTAGCAGCCCCGGGCCGGCCCTCCTCCCTTCCTGTGTATTCTCCCACACTAGCTCCGCCTCCTGCCATGCTCCGGTCCCGTGCCCCACCCCCGCCGCTCCCCCTCCAACGACCCCCCCCCCTTTGCCTTACCGGCCCGTGCAGCACCTGTCACCTCTGCTGCACGGGCAAGAACAGCTGATTGGCGATTCAGAAGACCTCCTCAGACTTCCCTTCTTTCTTCTTGGGCCCGCCCTCCTCTGACGTAGGTAAACTACGTCAGAGGAGGGCAGGCTCAGGAAGAAAGAAGGGACGTCTGAGGAGGCCTTCTGAATCGTCGATCAGCTGTTCTTGCCCATGCAGCAGAGGTGAGAGGTACTGCACGGGCCGGTAAGGCAAAGGGGGGGTCATTGGAGGGGGGAGTGGCAGCCACGACCAAAGGGGGGGGCGGCGGGGGTGGGGCACGGGACCGGAGCATGGCAGGAGGCGGAGCTAATGTGGGAGAATACACGGAAGGGAGGAGGGCTGGCCCGGGACTGGGGCTGCTAAAATTGGAGTTTTTTTGTGCGGGGGGGGGGGGGGGGGGGAGCGGGGAGCAGCGGGGGGGGGGGGCAAGGCGTCCATACAGGACGCTCATGACGAGCGCCTTTGCCCCCTCCCGAAACACACGTGTTTGTGGGGGGTTTTTTTGTTTTGACAGCTGGGCCTGTCCCACACTTTCTTAAATTCACAGTCCTTGTCTTCACCCCCCCTCCCCCCACTGGGAGGCTATTCCATGCATCCACCACCCTTTCCATAAAAAAGTTATTTCTTTAGATTACTCCTGAGCCTATAACCTCTTAACTTCATCTTATTCCCTCTCATTTCAGAGGGGGGGGGGGCACCTAGATATGGGTACAGTGGGTTTCTGGTGGGTTTTGGAGGGCTCACATTTACCACTACAAGGGTAACAGGTAGGGGTGGGGATGGGCCTGGGTCCGCCTGCCTGAAGTGCACTGCACCCACTAAAAGTGCTCCAGGGACCTGAGTATGACTTTGAAGCTGGCATAGAGGATGGCACAAAAGATTTTTAAAGATGTTTTTTTGAGGGTGGGAGGGGGTTAGTGACCACTGGGGGAGTAAGAGGAGGTGATCCCCGATTCTCTCTGGTGGTCATCTGATCAGTTCGGGCACTTTTTTGTGGCTTGGTCGTAAGAAAAACAGGACCAGGTAAAGTCATCCAAGTGCTTGTTGGGGACACCCTTTTTTTTCCATTATGGGTCGAGGACACCCATGTGTTAGGCACGCCCAAGTCCTGCTTTCGCTACGCCTCTGATACGCCCACCGTGAACTTTGGTCGTCCCCGCAACGGAAAGCAGTTGGGGACGCCCAAAATCGGCTTTCGATTATGCCAATTTGGGCGACCCTGTGAGAAGGACGTCCATCTTCCAATGTGTGTCGAAAGATGGGCGTCCTTCTCTTTCGAAAATAAGCCTGATAGTTTTGAATATTTTACAGTAAATGTATTCGGGATGATACTCAAACCAGTTTAACCAGTCAGAAACTGTTCCTGGTCGGTTAAATTGCCTAAATTTTCAGCAGTTCTTAACCAGCTACTGACACTGAATATGCCCAGTTAGCGCTGAACTCAAAACCAGCTATTTTGGGGGCATTCTAGGGCACTGTCAGCACTTGGTCAGTTAAGTGCTGATATTAAGCATTTAACTGACCAGGTTAACCACATCAACAGGACCACGTAAAAGTCAGTCCTATCTTGATGCGGTTCCCCATAGCCACTTAAGAGCTGAAATTCACACTTAACCGACTATGTTTTTGTTGGCTGTGTAAACTCGGAAATTCAGTGTTGAAGGCCAGACATAGCCCAGTATTGCATTTCCAGGCATTATGCCAGAAGTGGTCAGGAAAATACTCTGCTCTGGTGGCTGAATACGGACCCCGTTATTTTCATGGAAGAAGCAGTGTAAACCTCTGCGGGTTCTGGCATGGAGAATAACCTGCACGGAACTGACTGGGCAGACTGGACAGGCCATTCGGCCTTTATCTGAATGCCGTCATTTTCTGTGTTCCCTTTTCAAAAGGAAAGTGAATCTAAAATGCACAGGGAATGAAAGTAATTCACGCTGTCCTTTGGCTTGTAGGATGTGGTTTATCGTTTCACAACCAAGGGTTTGATCGAAGGAGTCATTTCCGGCTACAACGCTACTGTCTTTGCCTACGGACCCACAGGTGAGTGAAGTATCGCCCATCTTGGATAAGCTCTTTATTCGCGTATGGCCTCTTCAGGGAGCAGGAAGGAGCCCAGTACCTGCATCTCTAACTTGAAGGCCCTCCAGCTGAATGCGTTAGATGTCATACTTGCCTTTTACATTAGCTGTGTTAATTCCCAGATACCTGGGAATCTGCCGAGGTGGCAGCCTGTAGCTCATTTCCCTAGACCTAGGCGGCCATATCTAGGGAAATGAGCATATTTATAAGGAAGGTAATTTGATCAATTGGCACCAATAATTGGGAATCACATTCTAATAAGCCCTAGTGTTATGGCACCTCATTTCAGGGGGCAAATACTTGGACAGAGCATGGGTGAAAACAAGGAAGTGGGAAATAGACCCAGAGACAAACGAGGAAGCTTCAGTACATTGTGGACAATTTATTGGTGAAAACTCGACACAGTACCGTGTTTCGGCTGGTGTCCTGCATCAGGAGTCTTTAAAAAGACCTTTAAGTTGAAAATACGTGGATTCAGCTTCAAACAGTTCAATTTTTAATCCACGTATTTTGAACAAAGGTTGTTTTTTTTAAAAGACTCCTGATGCAGGGCACCAGTCGAAACACGGTACTGTGTCGAGTCTTCACCAATAAAATGTCCACAATCTACTAAAGCTTCCTCATTTGTCTCTGGTTAACCTGGTCTATTTCCCACTTCCTTGTTTTTGCTATTGTTTCTTCGTGGGATCTCGGTGTTCCTCCACCCCAGCGGATTCTCACTAGAGCATGGGTGAGCCATGGGTTGTGTCTTCAAGCAGCATGCGTAGCTTATAGAATACTCCCGGTTATGCACATCGCTTGAAGTATGTAGGCAGAACATTATCACCTGCCACTGACATGGTGAAGAAAGGTGCGTCCATGCCGACTTATGCTAGCATTTCATTACAACCTCTTGGTGCAGAGATGCCATTCTGGAACTGGCGCCAAGTGTTCGCCATTAGTGAGCCTAAATGGAGACACCAATTTATAGAAATGTTTCCAAGATGTTTGGAATACGTCAGAGAAGAGCTTGTAAAGATCTTTACTGAATGACAAAGAGCACTAGCTGGGATCAGCCACTCGAGGACATACAAAAGGATGAGCTCAGATTTTATCCCCCAAATGCCCTTGCCCAACCCCTTTTACTCTATCATGGCAATGCATTTATACCAGTTATACACAAGGCCGGCTCAAGGAATAGTGGTGCTTTGGTAGCACCCCTCCCCCAATCGCGTCACTTCAAGCGTCACCTCCTTCCTCCCACCCCCTTGCAGGTTTGGCATCTCTACCACCCTCCCCCGATCCAATCTCTCTTTACCCCCTCCCTGCGGGCCCAGCATTGCTTCCCCACGGTCTTATAAAGTTTATATCAATTGCCGGTAGCAGCAACATGACATGCTGCCTTCGGTCAGCCCCTGGGTCTTCCCTCTGCTGCATCCTGCCCACAGGAAATTGCATCAGAGGAGGCAGGATGCGGCAGGGGTTGGCCAAAGGCAGCCTGTCATGCCGCTGCTGCTGCTGCCACTGGCGAATAATGTAAACTTTACAGAACCGTGAGGGAGTGAGACTGGTGAGGGGGTAGTGCCGGACCTGTGGGGAGGGGGAAGAGAGATGATCAAAAGCCCCATGCTGTTCCAAACAGCACGGGGCTTTACCGCACCAATGATCAGAGATAATGCATACAAATTTAAGCAGCGCAATTATCTCTGATCATGGGGTAGAAGTGCGGGAGAATTGTGCCTGAGCATGCACTCAGCACAATCCTCCCGCACTTGTTTGACAGGTCTGGGCTGTCAAAAGCCCAAACCTGTCAAACGCAGGGGCTGGAGGTCCATGGGACCACCAGGCCCTGACAACCCCTGCCCCGAGCAATGGAGGCTGAAGGTCCGGATCTCCAGCCCTCCCTGAACCTGGGGTGGGGGGGCCTGCTGGACAGAGCTCACCATTCCTCCCCAATGATCCTCAAATCCTAAAGCCAGCTTGGAGCTGGCGTAAGGTTTGCCGCAGCCAGTGACCCAATCTTTGGCACGCTGGCCGCTGATCATTGGGGATGAATATGTTTAGCCCTGGTTAGCATGCATTTGCATGCTAGTTGCATTCAGAACCCTCAAGCGCGTTGTTTTACGCGCTCGAGGGCTCTGATCATGGAGCGGTTGCAAACGCCGGTGCTAGTATGGCACTAACAGCCTCTAGCACCGGCGTTTGCTTCTGATCATCCCCTTGTTAGACTGCTTCCCCAATCTGTATCCCACCCTGCTTTGTCCCTTCCCCATATCTTCTCCTCCCTCGTCATTGGAGCCCCTTCATAAGTGCTGCCTATGGGGTGCAGTGGGTACTTGAGTACCTCCAATATTGAGCAAACTCCTTTACTGGGTCCAGAGAGGAGAAATTGCATCACTTACCCCCTTCAGTCCTTGTGAAAAGTTGGCTTCTATGAACTTCTCCTTCCATCCCTTCAGTCCTTCCCGTCTCTTGGTTCTTCCTTTCTTACATAGTGTTATCACATGTTGTGCACTGTACTATGTCCGTGCAATGTACCCTACTGTCACTCTGCTTCTTGCTGAATCCGTAGGCTGTGGGAAGACGTACACCATGTTGGGGACAGATTACGAGCCTGGAATCTACGTGCGCACCCTCAACGATCTCTTCAGAGCCATTGAGGAGACCAGTGATGACATGGAGTATAAGGTTTCCATGTCTTATCTTGAGGTGGGTGCTGCTCTGTTTCTCCCCAGAAGGAGGGGGGGGGGCTAGGTGGTGTGTATCTGAATGTCAGTGTACTTGCTGTGCGGGTTGTGGAGTGTGTTGTGCAGTCTTTAAGCAACATCTCTGCGTGATAGTTGTGTGTTTGTTGATCTGTGTGTTCCGAGCTCAGAAACTCTGGAACAGGTGACATCTTTGAGCTGTCTCTCCATGGATAGGGCATATTCAAGGGGATTCCATGAAGGGTGTTCAAATTCGGGCACTATCGTGAGATATGATTGCAACCAAAGTGGGTAATGAGCCAATTAACATCAATCAAAGGGTGCTAAGAATCAATTATTGATGTTAATTGATACCAATTTGGATTTGCGCATATCTTGCTATGCACTGTTCTATGACTGAGCACTCCAATCTTATGGCATGGGAGGGGCATGGGCGAGTCAAGGGCATTCCGGAAAATTGTGCGGGGTTATAGAATGCCATGGATGCATGCCCAAATTGGGTATGGGAATTGGTGCTCTGCCCTGTTCTCTAAAGGGCGAGTGGGTGCTGACTTTTTTCGGCACCCAAGTTTGGGCGCCATTTTCTACATCAGGTCCTATATTTGTCTCTGTACGTGGCAATAATTTTATAACAGAGAACTTATGTGGAAAGCAAATAGAATGTTAGGCATTATTAGGAAAGGAATGGAAAACAAAAATGAGGACGTTATAATGCCTTTGTATCGCTCCATGGTGCGACTGCACCTCGAATATTGTATTCAATTCTGGACGCTGCATCTCAAAAAAGATATAGTGGAATTGGAAAAGGTGCAGAGAAGGGCGACGAAAATGATAAAGGGGATGGGACGACTTCCCTATGAGGAAAGGCTAAAGCGAAGGCGGCTGAGGGGAGATATGATAGAGGTCTATAAAATAATGAGTGGAGTTGAACAGGTAGATGTGAAGCATCTGTTCATGCTTTCCAAAAATACTAGGACTAGGGGGCATGCAATGAAGCTACAATGTAGTAAATTTATAACGAATCGGAGAAAATGTTTCTTCACTCAACGTGTAATTAAGCTCTGGAATTTGTTGCCAGAGAATGTGGTAAAGGCGGTTAGCTTAGCGGAGTTTAAAAAAGGTTTGGACGGATTCCTAAAGGAAAAGTCCATAGACCGTTATTAAATGAACTTGGGGAAAATCCACTATTTCTGGGATAAGCAGTATAAAATGTTTTGTACGTTTTTGGGATCTTCCCGGGTATTTATGACCTGGATTGGCCACTGTTGGAAACAGGATGCTGGGCTCGATGGACCTTTGGTCTTTCCCAGTATGGCAATACTTATGTACTTATGTAACAGTTCCTATTTTATCTCTGTTTTATCAGAACAGTATAGCTGCCTATGTGCTTTGATAAAACAGACTCTCAGCAGTGCCAGAATGAGCTGTTTTAGTGCTTGGGGTGCATTCTCTGACCACCTCCCTCCCTACAGATCAGTGCCGAGCACAAATCACCCCCTCTGTACCTACGCCCCCTAGTGGCCTGTCCACTGCACCACAGCCAAGAAGACAAGACAATACACAGGAAGCAATTTCGGTGCTCCTGTCTTCCTTGCACCTTGTGCGGCTGTACTTTTCACGCAGGTCTGGGTATGGACCGCAGTGCCAGAAGCACAACTTAAAGTACAGTGGTCAGTTCAAAGCCCCAGTCGTCCAATCACCCAATCACCCTGCTCCTTGCAATTATCTCTAACAGCGCTCAGATTCCCACTCAGAAATGTGTAGCTTCTCTGAAGACAGTGTAAGAGTGTGTGAGTGTTTGCGTTTGTGTGTTTGCTTGTGTGTTCAGGGCAGGATTAAGGCATAGGCAAACTAGTGCCATGCCTAGGGACCAGATGTTCTGATTCAGTGGTCCCAAGGCAGATTTTGTCCTGGCTTGACAACCTCTGATAGAAAGAACAGTAAGTGTGTGTGAGGGTGGGGGTGGAGGGGAATTATAGCCAGCACTGAATGCAAGGTCTGTCCGTTCTCCCCATCTCCTGTGCACTATCCTCCAGTCAGAGGAGTTGGGGAGTTGGGAGAGCAGCTCAATTTTTTCCTTTTGGTTTTGAAACGAATGTTGTTAATAGTGTAGGCTCATTTGCATAGAGTGTGCACTTTTCATAAAGTGTGAATGTTAATAGTGCAGGCTCATTTACATATAGTGCACACTTTTCATAAAGTGTGAATGTTAATAGTGCAGGCACAAGTCCATCACCACGCGCTATTCTAGAGAAGCCACTGACATTTTCTAGCACCAATCCAGTGCCATTCCTAGAAATCTCCCCCCCCCCCCCACCCCATGTTGGACAATATACAATTAGAGGATAGTGTGCACTCTTTCCCAATGATGCAGACACGTGCAAACCAATACATATGTGTGCACATTACAAACTGTCAGGAAAGAGTTTAGATTTGCTCACACCTTTTTCAGTAGTAGCTCAAGGTGAGTTACATTCAGGTACACTGGATATTTCTCTGTCCCAGGAGGGCTCACAACCTAAGTTTGTACCTGAGGCAATGGAGGGTTAAGTGACTTGCCCAAGATCACAAGGAGCAGCAGTGGAATTTGAACCGGCCACCTCTGGATTGCAAGACCAGTGCTCTGGCCACTCCTCCACACTCCCCTGCATTCTATATAGTGCAACTTGCTTTCTTAGCCGCCACCTCACACTGAGCAGTGGGGGTTTTTTTTGGGGGGGGGGGCTAAAAATGCTGAGCCCCTCCTACATCCCAATGGCTTGATTTTATATGTTTTTAACATGTATGGGTTTTTTTTTTCCCCCTGAAAATGGCCTAAAAAGATAAACGCACAAAGCACAAAACCTTGTTCAAAACGGTATTTTTGAAAAAAAAAAAGACATTTTTTTCTTTTTTCGAAAATGGATATATTTACCTATTCAGATTTGGTACGTTTAGTCCAAAACATCCGAAGTCCAACTTAGATGCACTATTGAAAATGCGCCCTCTGTATGCTCCACCTCTGCTTGTACCCTATGCTGTATATTAAAATTTTCCGTGCTATATTGTGTTGACATTGTAAGTAGTAACTATGCCATACTTTGTATTGTTATTTGAATGTTTTTACTGCTGTAATTGTCTATTGCTTATGTTGTATTTATTCTAACTGTACATCGCCTTGAGTGAATTTCCTTCAAAATGGCAATAAATAAATCTTAATAAATAATAATAATAATGCACAAATTCAGAAGAAACAGACAGAAAATAACAAAAGGCTGAGAAAAAGAAGTGTTTCTAAATAAAGAAATTGATGTGTGCAGAGGTGCACGAGTGACCTCCAGAAATATACACGTGAAACGGGGACAGGTGTTCGTGCAAGTGCCACACAGACCCTTTATCAGTTGACATCTGCCCTCCTATCGGGCCCTTTACGTTATTCTTTCTTTGCGTTCCGGATAACATTTGCCCTGATGAGTGCCGCCCTGACGCGTGTTATAAGCAGATAATCACCTTGGCAACAGATGCACTCATGCATGCTGCTCAGGCAAGCCAGGACAATATTTACCCTTCTAACAAGTTACAGAAAGTAAACAAAAAGCTTTTTAACAAAATTGTAAGTTTTACGCTCAGCAGCACCTGCTGTTCACTGCCTGGGGTGAATCTCTTCATAAAGACAGTTAATAAATTCCAAGAAAGAAACAAGCCAGGCAGGCAAGAGAGAATCAAGAATCAGAGGGAGCGATGGGATTCACCCTTCCGAGACTGAAAGGGAGAGGCCTGGAGACTCCCTAGTGATTCATTTGGGCTTCTAGTATTACAGGAGGTTAATTAGCCACCAACAATGTAGCTAATATGGGGTTGCACTGCAGGGAAAGCCCAAGGCAATCTGCCGCCTGAGGCAGCGATGAGATGCAGCCCGCCCCTGTGCCCTCGCCCAGGCTAGCATCTCCCCTCTTCCCCATGTTTACCTTATTTTTTTTCTAAAATGCAGCAGGGCAGCCAATCACTGTCGCTGCCGCATTCTCCCCCCCCCCCAAGATGGCCGTCTATCTTTCGTTTCGAAAATACGGTGGTGGAAGCCCAAATCCTGAAATCTAGGTCGTCCTTAGAGATGGTTTCAGATATTTAGATAATTGAATAGCAGTCATTGAGGTAAATTCCATCCATGGCTGATCATGGTTCACAGTACATCATAAGGCATTGCCTCCTGTCCCATGAGTTTTTAATTTCCTCAGAACTTTTACCAAATGCTTTCTGAAAATCCAGATACACTTTGACTAGCTGGCCTTTATCCAAGTTCATTCACACTTTTAAAAATATGTATCACCCTTCTCCACCACCGCCAACTCCAGGCTCCGCCCTTTCTGCCTCGCCTCGCCTCACCCCACGCGTGGAACAAACTCCCCGAGCCCATACGCCAGGCCCCCTCCCTCCCCATCTTCAAATCACTGCTTAAAGCCCACCTCTTCAATGTCGCCTTCGGCACCTAACCTCTACACCTCTACCCAGGAAATCTAGACTGCCACAACTTGACATTTCGTTCTTTAGATTGTAAGCTCCTTTGAGCAGGGACTGTCCTTCTTTGTTTAATTTGAACAGCGCTGCGCAACCCTAGTAGCACTCTAGAAATGTTAAGTAGTAGTAGTAGTAGTCCCTAGACTTGTTCATTTCTTATTTTCGGCGATAATGGAAACCAAGGACGCCCATCTTAGAAACGACCAAATGCATGCCCTTTGGTCATGGGAGGAGCCAGCATTCATAGTGCACTGGTCCCCCTGACATGCCAGGACAGCAACCGGGCACCCTAAGGGGCACTGCAGTGGCCTTCATAAATTGCTCCCAGGTACATACCTTGTGTGCTGAGCCCCCCAAACCCACTACCCACAACTGTACACCACTACCATAGCCCTTACAGGTGAAGGGGGAACCTAGATGTGGGTACAGTGGGTTTCTGGTGGGTTTTGGAGGGCTCACATTTACCACCACAAGTGTAACAGGTGGGGGGGGGGGGGGGGTTGGGCCTGGGTCCGCCTACCTGAAGTGCACTGCACCCACTAAAACTGCTCCATGGACCTGCATACTGCTGTGATGGACCTGAGTATGACATTTGAGGCTGGCATAGAGGCTGGCACAAAAGATTTTTAAAGATGTTTTTTTTAGGGTGGGAGGGGGTTAGCGATCACTGGGGGAGTAAGGGGAGGTCATCCCCGATTCTCTCCGGTTGTCATCTGGTCAGTTCGGGCACCTTTTTAAGCCTTGGTCGTAAGAAAAACAGGACCAAGTAAAGTCATCCAAGTGCTCGTCAGGGACGCCCTTTTTTGTTCCATTATGGGTCGAGGACACCCATTTGTTAGGCACGCCCAAGTCCCGCCTTCGCTACGCCTCTGACACGCCCCCGTGAACTTTGGTCATCCCCGCGACGGAAAGCAGTTGGGGACGCCCAAAATCGGCTTTCGATTATGCCGATTTGGGCGACCCTGTGAGAAGGACGCCCATCTTCTGATTTGTGTCGAAAGATGGGCATCCTTCTCTTTTGAAAATAAGCCTGATAGCATGTCTGAGACTCACATGGGACACCACCAGAGAGCAGGGAGGAAGCCAATGTGTTAGTTTGGGTTCCTTAAGTGTGTGTCACACCAGGGAGTAGGGAGGAGCCGATTGCGTGTGTTACATGCCGAGTGTGTTTGACTTGGCATGTCTGTGTTCTTTGTAATTAAGCCTTTAAAGTATTTGAACAGAGCACAGCTTTCCTTTCTGCTGCACGACTAATATTCCGCCAGTGTCGTTATGCTCATATTAGCCTTCTCCTCAAGTCACTTCACCGGCTTCCTATCCGTTTCCGCATACAGTTCAAACTCCTCTTATTGACCTATAAGTGCATTCACTCTGCAGCTCCTCAGTACCTCTCCACTCTCATCTCTCCCTACATTCCTCCCCGGGAACTCCGTTCACTGGGTAAATCGCTCTTATCTGCACCCTTCTCCTCCACTGCTAACTCGAGACTCCGTTCCTTTTATCTTGCTGCACCATATGCCTGGAATAGACTTCCTGAGCCGGTACGTCAAGCTCCATCTCTGGCCGTCTTCAAATCTAAGCTAAAAGCCCACCTGTTTGATGCTGCTTTTAACTCCTAACCCTTGTTCACTTATTCAGAACCCTTATTTTATCATCCTCACTTTAATATTCCCTTATCTCTTGTTTGTCTGTCCTGATTAGATTGTAAGCTCTGTCGAGCAGGGACTGTCTCTTCATGTTCAAGTGTACAGCGTTGCGTACGTCTAGCAGCGCTGTAGAAATGATAAGTAGTAGTAGTAGTCTTTGGGATTCCAGAATCTTGCTACTCTTTGTCCTTATCCCTTATTTGTCCTGTTTCTCTGTCCTAATTAGATTGTCAGCTCTGTCGAGCAGGGACTGTCTCTTCATGTTCAGGTGTACAGCGCTGCGTACGTCTAGTAGCGCTATAGAAATGATTAGTAGTCCTTTAGTTCAGAGCAGCAGTATCATAGCTCATAGCTGCAGCAGTATCTTATTCATCGTAGGATGAAGCAGGTCTCTCGCTACATTCCTTCCTCATGAGCTCTGACAGTTTGTTTTAAAAGACCAACCTTCTCACTATGTTGTCTTCTCTCTGGCTGCAATAGATATACAATGAGATGATCCGTGACTTGCTGAACCCATCTTTGGGGTACCTGGACCTGAGAGAGGACTCAAAAGGGGTGATCCAGGTGGCTGGTATTACAGAAGTCTCCACCATCAATGCCAAGGAGGTATTGCAGCTCCAGTGGGATTGGCTGCTCAGGGCTTTTTCGAACAAACACAGTATTTATTTTATTTATTTGAAATGAATTTATATATAAAAAAAACATTTCTAAGCAGTGTACAGTAAAACAAAAACATTATTACTAATATACAATATAATATCATAAAATAAAATAAAATACATAAATATAACAACATGACAATATAAAGAAAATACAATACATAAAACCTACACAGAAACTCAATCACTTCAGTTCTTGTTTGCTTTAAATAATGCAGTAACGAATGAAAGGAAACAGGTGTCAATCAAGCTTTTTAGTTTAGGAAATGGAACTGACTTTTAGCCAACAAATTAGCGCATCACACATCTGGCTAATTACTCATTTATGTGACTGGACCAATAAATCAATAAATGTTATACAGATAAATAGATAGATTAACGGATGAGGATAGATCAAGTGAAAATAAATAGATTGCTTAACAGACACACACAAAAAAGATCTAATATTTGATGACAGGTGGATGATTGCATGATGGGTGGATAGATGGCAGATTGAAGACTAAAGTGTTGACGATGGATGAGTGGCTTATAGGTGGGTGGTTGATGGAAGGATTATGGAAGGATAGCTGATGGATGACTGGATGGATATATGGTTGGTGGGTGGGTGATGTGGGCTAGCTAGATGGACCATGGATTGATGTGGATAATAAATGGATGGGTGGTGAATAGGTGAATGGATGACTAGGTGGATAGATGATGGATGATTGGATGGGTGAGTGATGTGTGGGTTGTTGGATGCATGGATCATGGGTGGGTGGATGAGTGAATGATCGGTGGGTAGTTAATTGATGACTGGATTTGTGAATGATGTGTGGATGGGTGGTTGGATGGATCATATATGACTTGATGGATGGATTGGTGAATAACTGATGGGTGGATAGATGAACAGGTGGCTAGAAGAACAGATCATAGCTGACTGGATGGATGAAGAAAGATTGATGGGTGAAGGGGTAGGCAGATGATGGATGACTGGATTAGTGAATGATGTTTGGGTAGTTGGAAGATGGAGTACGCCTGGTTTGAATAGATGAGTGGATATATGAATAGGTGAACATATGAATAGATGATGGATGACTGGATGAGTCGATGATTGATGGATAGCTGGATGGATGAATGATATGTGGGTGATTTGAAGGATGGATCGTGCCTGACTTGATGTGGCAGGATGGGTGAATGATTTGATGGGTGGATAGATGAATAGGTGAACAGATTATGGATGGGTGAATAATATGTCCATCCCTTGAGCCGTCCAGTCCTAGAGGAAATAGGTTCTGTATCCCTGTGGTCATCCCCTGAGCCCTCCAGTCCTAGAGGCGACAGGCTTTGCATCCCTGTGGGCCCTGGATAGAAGGACCACATCTAGCTTGATGGGTGGGTGGATGGATGGGTGAATGATGTGTGGGTGGTTGGAAAGATGGATCATGTCTGGCTTGATGGGTGGCTGGATAGGTGAATTGATGGATAAATGATTGATAGGGGATGGATGAACTCAGAGATATACAGGTGTGATTACTCAGTCCTTGCTGTTTTTCAGATAATGCAGCTACTCATGAAAGGAAACAAGCAAAGAACCCAGGAGCCCACAGCAGCTAATAAAACATCATCTCGGTCCCATGCAGTGCTCCAGGTGACCGTGAGACAGAAGAGCCGTGTGAAGAATATTCTTGAGGAAATACGGATTGGACGGCTCTTTATGATTGACCTGGCAGGATCTGAACGGGCTTCTCAGGTACTGGAATTCTCATAGATTCTCAGCCATTATCACCCAGAAAGATTTTATCTGAGGGCAGTGCTGGGTGCTAAAAATCTGAGGCATTATCCATGTTATTAGTGGGATGATAAGTGGAATGGGACCAGGCAATAACTGATTCCCACAGCCACACACAAAAAAATGTGTTTGAAGCTGTGAAATATCCTACTGTTTTATTTTGCATGTTTGATTATTGGTGGGATATTATACTCCAAACGGTTGAGTCAGACTCATAGCTGGTTAGGGCTGGGATAGGTCCTAGTGATCAGAGCACTTCAAAAACCAGATTCAAATCCCACCACTTCAAACTGTTCATTTACGGCTGAATTTAGGAAATGGTGCTGAAAATTAGGCATCGGGAAAAATCTATAAAGGTTGTTCTGGGATGGACTGTCTTTCTAGAATAGTGCGTAGCGCTGATTCCCATGCCCAACTTTGGCCGCAAGGACTTCCAACAGCTAAAACCCGGTGCAAATTCTGGAACACAAGTACAACACTGCCCACAACATTTCGGAAGGCCCATGACCCGCCCATGGTTAGGGTGGTGACTTTGGTCCTGGGGAACTGAGGAACTGAGGAACTGAGTTCGATTCCTGGCACAGGCAGCTCCTTGTGACTCTGGGCGAGTCACTTAACCCTCCATTGCCCACCGCATTGAGCCTGCCATGAGTGGGAAAGCGCGGGCTACAAATGTAATAAAATAAATAAAAAACAAATGATCCTCCCTTGGCCATACCCCCTTTTGGGTATGCACTGAGGGGTCCTTTTACCACCGGGTTAGCGCTGCACTAGAAATGACAGAATTATTTCCTGTAGCGCTGAAAATAGCGCTCGCTCAAGGCGGAACCTACCACTGGTAGCCACGGTAGGTCGGCAGGAGTTCCAGGTTGCCGCACAGCAACTCTTTAGTTAAAAGGCCCCTGAGGGATTTGGGTGCCCTTTGTTATAGAATAGCGCAATTGGTGCCAATTAACATCAATAATTATTAGCATCCAATTATTAAAAGTTAATTGCTCATTAACCTATTACGTTGCGCATGCATCTCAGGATCACGCCCAAATTTGGGCAACCTTTATAGAATTCGGGGGTTGACGTTGCTATGCTCAGGGTCACAATGCAGGTTCTTTGGTGGTGAAGTCTTTGGTACAGTGGAGGGGCAGACTGACTGTTCAGGCAACCGGGCAGTGCCCGAGGGCCCAGAGGCTTTGCCTGGATGCCCAGCATGCCACTGGTGGTCTAGTGGCCTCAGCAGGGGGGAACATGTTCTTTCTTGCGCGGTCCACTGGGCTGCCGCTATTCCCCTCCTGCCCAGCGCCACCATATTTTAAAAAATGGCAGCCAAGACTCCCTGCGGAAGTCTCACGAGACCCGCAAGACTACCGTGGGAAGTCTCGTCCGCCATTTTGAAAAGACGGCGCTGCTGGCAGGCGGGGGAATAGTGGCAGTGCAGTAGGCAGGAAAGAACATGCCCCCTCGCAGAGGCTACCAGACCTCCAAGACCCCTCAGATAGGACCGGGGCAGCGGAGGCATCTGCTGCGGCAGCAGGGGTGTCAGGCAGCAGCCAGGCAGGTGGCCCAGACCACCCTCAGTCTGCCCCTGGTATTATGTAGTTTGAGGAGAAAGACGCGTTGTGGGCTTGATTTTACGAGAGAATGCCGGAGTGAGAAGTCCAAACAGGTGTCTGTTTCATAAAGCTGACTGAATAAAATAGTCTTCCAGAACCAGTTCTAGTTGTGCATAAATGCCAGGGTACAAATTTACTGCTGCAAAAAAAGATGTAAATTTCTGTGTGACCTCTGCACATGACCTTGCAAAGAGATCACTGCAGTCTCCCGCCTCCACTGCCCCCAAACTACGTCTCTGGGAATGCCTATGCACTTGCTTCTTACACACGTGCAGTAGTGCAATTGTACAAAAGTCATTTACACGTGAAAAAAGTTTTATGATGACAGGAGCACGGGGGGGGGGGGGGGGGGGGTGATATTTTATTATCCATGACAAAACTCTATAAGCATTACCAGTTCTGTTCTGGGCTCAGACAATGTGCAGCGCATTTCATGGCTTCTCCTCAGGATTTTTACCCCGTTTTCAGGAATTTCAATTAAGTGACAGGAAAAACCTTGTTTCCAGGAATTTCAATTTAGTGACAGGAAAAAGTGCTGCTCAGATGCTCTCTCTGCTCATCTCTGCATGTTTTAAATAGATATTTGCTCCAAAACTGAACAAAAGCTTTCTTGGAATGAGCCGCACCGTCACCTCTGCCTCTCCACTGATGGTGAACAGCTTGCAGCGCCACCTAGTGCTTGTGCTTGTCATCACTTCCCTTGGGTGGCTGGCTGAAGAAGTTTCAAATTTGATTAAAACTATACAAAATTACATTAAAAAAATTAAGAGCATAGACTTTATGACTCACACCTTTCTGGTTTTTGCTAAATCTGGAGTCGTACAGCAAGGTGAATGCAGAGGAGTCATTGCTCAGGGTCAAGGGTCAATTTTGCTGCCTTCATGGACTAAAGGAAAGTTTATCATAAGAAAGCAGAAGATGCCCTAACTTCTTGGTCATGGCCATTAGAGCCAGGGGAAAGGTGGGCTGGAGAAGGAATGAAGGAAGCTCACAGAGATGGGGTTGAAGAACTTGCAGTCTTGACCGAAAGTGTAACTTTGCCCTAGTTAGCTCTTTCTCTCCACACACTTTTCCAGGTCCCCATACAGGGCTGGCACCAGTTTTGCAGCTGGGTTGGCGCAGGCTGGCCTCTTGCCTGCATTCCTCTCTTTTACAGCAAGATTGCCAGGAAACTGCCTGACCTTATAAAACCATAGGTGTTCTCACACACCTAGAGCAGAAATGGTACCCCTGGGATCAACACAACCACAAGAGTTGCTGCTGGGACTCTGTACCCCCGCACCCTCCCCTCCTCCACCCAACTGCAAGGGCTCCTGCTTGGGCTCTTTACCCCTGCACCCCTTCCCCCCAACTGCAAGGGCTCCTGATGGTGCTCTGCACCCCCTCCCACCCAACCGCAAGGGTTCTGGATGGTGCTCTGTACCACTGCATCCCCTTCCCCCCAACTGCAAGGGCTCCTGCTTGGGCTCTATACCCCTGCACCCCCTCCTCCCAACCACAAGGGCTCCTGCTTGGGCTCTGTACCCCTGCATCCCCTCCCCCAACCACAAGGGCTCCTGCTTGGGTTCTGTACCCCTGCACCCCCTCCCACCCAACCGCAAGGGTTCTGGATGGTGCTCTGTACTCCTGCATCCTCTTCCCCCCAACCGCAAGGGCTCCTGCTTGGGCTCTGTACCCCTGCACCCCCTCCCACCCAACTGCAAGGGTTCTGGATGGTGCTCTGTACCCCTGCACCCCCTTCCCCCCAACTGCAAGGGCTCCTGCTTGGGCTCTTTACCCCTGCACCCCCTTCCCCCCAACCGCAAGGGTTCCTGCTTTGGCTCTTTACCCCTGCACCCCCTTCCCCCCAACCGCAAGGGTTCCTGCTTTGGCTCTTTACCCCTGCATCCCCTTCCCCCCATCCAATATTGTGCTCCAGGCTCACTACTGTCTTTTTTTTTTTGTCTTCTCTATTCTCTCCCATGGTGCAGACTCAGAACCGTGGACAAAGGATGAAGGAGGGAGCTCACATCAACAGATCCCTGCTGGCACTGGGGAACTGCATCAATGCACTGACTGACAAGGCAGCAAACAAATATGTCAACTACCGGGATAGCAAACTCACCAGGCTTCTGAAGGTACAGCACAGCGGGGAACCAAAAAACTAGCAAAATAGTATTGGCATTTTGTGTGTGTTAAGATTTTCTATCCTGTGCTATTAAAGTAGGAAGCTGTAACAATATGGGGTCAGGTAAAACCAAATGATGAAAATGATATAGAAACAAAAAAACCCCCAGAAACATCATAAATCCAAAATGAAATGACATGATCACATTTATTTATTTATTTGTTGCATTTGTATCCCACATTTTCCCACCTATTTGCAGGCTCAATGTGGCTTACATTGTTCCGTCATGGCGATCGCCATTTCCGGAGTGAGAGATTCAAGTGGTATTGCATTAAGGATCATGATTGACGTGGAAGGGCATAATCGAAAGTGAGTGCCCATCTCCGTGGGCGGGCATGCGAGGGGGCAGGACAAACCGCATTTTTGAAAAAAGATGGGCGCCCATCTTTTTTTCGATAATACGGGTTGTGCGGGGGAAATGCCTAGGATCTGGGCGTTTTTGAGCTGGGCGCTACTGGTTTTCAGCGATAATGGAAACTGAAGGCGCCCAGCTCAAAAACGAACAAATCCAAGGCATTGGGTCGTGGGAGGGGCCAGGATTCGTAGTGCACTTGTCCCCCTCACTTGCCAGGACACCAACCGGGCACCCTAGGGGGCACTTTTACAAATTAAAAAAATATATATTTAATAGCTCCCAGGTGCATAGCACCCTTCCCTTGTGTGCTGAGCCCCCCAAATCCCCTCCAAAACCCAATACCCACAAGTCTACACCAGTACCATAGCCCTAAGGGGTGCAGGGGAGCACCTACATGTTGGTACAGTGGGTTTTGGTGGGTTTTGGAGGGCTCAACATTAACCAGCACAAGTGGAACAGGTGGGGGGGGGGGATGGGCCTGGGTCCGCCTGCCTGACGTCCACTGCACCCACTAACAACTGCTCCAAGGGACCTGCATACTACTGTCAGGAAGCTGGGTATGACATTTGAGGCTCGCATACAGGCTGTCAAAAAAGTTTTTAAAGTTATTTTTTTGTGGTGGGAGGGAGTTAGTGACCACTGGGGGAGTCAGGGGAGGTCATCCCCGATTCCCTCCGGTGGTCATCTGGCCAGTTGGGGCACTTTTTTGGGACTTGGGTCGTGAAAAAAAAGGGTCCAGCAAAAGCGACCCAAATTCTCGCTTCTGCCGCCCTTTTTTTTCGATTATCGGCCGAAGGCGCACATCTCTCCTCGGCCGATAAACACGCCCCAGTCCCGCCTTCTCCATGCCTCCGACATGCCCCCATCAACTTTGTTCGTTCCTGCGATGGAGTGCAGTTGAAGACGCCCAAAATCGGCTTTCGATTATACTGAATTGGGCGCCTTTGCGAGATGGGTACCCATCTCCCGATCTGGGTCGAAATATGGGGCCCATCACTTTCGAAAATAAGGCCAATAGTAGATTAAGCAGTTAGGTATAAAGAGTTCAGATTCAGAGTGAGGAATAAAGTGGTATTGCATTAGAGTTCATTTGTGGTAGAGTAGATCTTCGTAGTCAAGTATACAGAGTTAGGCCTTGTCCAGTTCTGGCTTGAGTTTCGTTGTCTGGTATTAGGACGGATCATTTTGGTATGCCTTGTTGAATAGGTTGGTCTTCAATGGGATACAATTAAACAATATAAAACATAAAATTATGACCACCTATCTCTGAAAGCACCGTCTCACAGGTGGCAATCTGTGACAGACGGACCACTTAAGGCTATGACAACCCTCTCCTGATGCATTATGGGACTCCAGGAATGATCTGCTTCTTCATTTCCTGAGTTGTAAGAACTTGGTCTATAAATCAGTTTATTTCTGCTGGGTTTATCAGGCAACTAAAATGGTGGAATTCCCTTCCTAGGGATATTAGATGCATAAATAATAATTTGTCATTTCGTAAATGGTTGAAAACGTTTCTTTTTAGAAAATTTTCAGTACTAGATGGTCCTTTTTTTATGTGATCCTTGTCTTGTATTCTTGCACATTGTAATTATGATGTTGACTAAGCCACATTGAACCGGAAAATATGTCTTTTGGATAATATGGGATATGTGTTAATTAATGAAGTAAAAATAGAAGGTCCCACTGGGTCCACATAGGTGGGATAAATCGTTAGCATACTTTAGCACTGATCCAGCCGGGAGCTGAAACCTACAGATACTGTATTTTCTTTTCCCTTTTCCCTCGCCTGTGAGGGTTGCCCTCAAGGGAAGGTTCTTTCAGTGCAGGAGACCATCTCTCACACTGTGCCTACTGCAGATTCTTTTTTAAGGACTTCTAAGTTTGCCTTTTAACTTCTCAGGACTCCTTGGGAGGAAACAGCAGGACGGTCATGATAGCACATATCAGCCCAGCCAGCATTGCATTTGAAGAGTCACGAAATACCCTCACCTATGCAGATCGTGCCAAAAACATCAAAACCCGGGTAAGAAGAACTGACTGGGGGAGGGCAATCAGGGCAGCTACCCTGAGCCCCTCAGCTCCAGGGGGCCCACGGTCCAGGCATCTCTTCCCCTTCTCCCCACCACAGTCCGTCTCCTCCTCCCTTCCCGATCTTCTTTAAAATGTATTTCCCTTCCCAGAGGGGCCCCGGCGTGGCAGCCACTCTCACAAGCTGCCCGCGGCTGCCCTGAAGCTTTCCCTCTCTGCCGCAGTCCACTCCCCTCTGACGCAACTTCCTGTTTCCGCCTGGGCGGGTTGCGGCAGGGAGGGATCTTTCGAGACAGCTGGAGGCAGTTTGTGAGGATGGCTGCCATTCTGGGTCCTTTCTGAGAAGGGAAATAACATTTTTGGAAGAAAACCGCAAGGTGAGGGGAAGGGAGGGAGACGGACTGTGGTGGGGAGAAGGAGAAGAGATGCCTGGACCGCATAGTAGCAATGGAGGTGGGGGGATCAGGGGCCCCCTCCTTAATTTCTGCCCTGGGCCCCACCATGTCTAAAACCAGCCCTGTATGTTACACATGTCCCTGCTAAATTTACATGACTGTAGTTACGCCAGGTCTAGGCTTGTAAATCTAAGGGATGCTGATACTGGGTCACACGGGTATTCTAGAATGGAATCTGGGCACCAGGCTCTCCGAGAGTGGGGGGGGGGGGGGGTACAAAATTCCCTGGGCCCGGTCCTCCAAGGAAGGCCTGGCACCAGGCCTTCGGAGGGCGCTGACAATTACCACAGGTACAGGAACAAAACTTTTTACCGCCCTGCGGGAACAGTAAACTGTTTTGTTCCCACAGTGAAAAATCTCTTCCTCCCCGCAGGTCTCACCTACAGGATCCTGCAGCCAGCAGTGCTTCACAGTCACAGGCTGTCTCCGTGGCCTTCTTTCTGCCGCGTCCCATCCGCTCTACTGCAACTTCCTGTTTAGCGTCAAAACAGGAAGTTGCGGCAGAAGGAAGGCCATGGAGACGGCCTCTGACTGTAAATCACTGCCGGCTACTAGATAAGACCAGCTGGGAGGAGGAAGGGAGGGGAGAAAAGCAGCAGTGGCCAGGGGGAGAGCAGCAGTGGTGTGGGGGTGGGGGGGGGGGGGGGGTAGCAGCAGTCGGGGGGAGCGGGAGGGGCCCTGAAGATTTTTCTGCCCCGGGCCCAACTTTGTCTCTCGGCAGCCCTACCTTGTGGCACCTAAATGGAGGCCCCCACTTATGGAATTGTCCCAAAATATGCAAGCAAAACCCAGCAACAATAAAAATCAATCAAATTAATCAAGAAAATACATACTTCTCTCTCATGTCTTTGAAAATCAGGCAAACAAATTCTAGCGCTCAGGCGCTATCGTGGAAAACTGACCTATCTGTCTCATTGTCTTATTCTGATGAGCAGATGATAATGAAAACAAAGCACCAATAATTTAAAACATACAAACACATAAACATCACCATTAGCCTCAAGCGTTATAGGGAGCCTGAAAAAGTTCAACTCCGCATTCAGAATCTTTGTTTTTATACCTTTTTTCCCTCCTTCCTCTGTCCCCTCTCAGGTAAAGCGAAACCTAATGAATGTCTCATACCACATCGCCCAGTACACAAACATCATTTCGGACTTGCGCAGTGAGATCAAGAGACTGAAGAAGAAGATTGAAGATCAGGGACTGAGGCCGCCGAGAGCTAACCTGCCAGGTGTGGAGCGCATAGGGCAGGGAGACCTAGAACACTGCACACGTCCTTCGTCCTAATGTCAGTGGCAGAAGCAGCTGCGCGGAGCTGTTCCGTGAAATTCCCTTCATTATTTCCATAGTAACAATGTAACACAGCGAATGGAAGCAGATAAGACCAAGGGGGGCCATTATTTTAAAAACATGCCCATGTTGAAACAGTCAAACACATCTATTTCCATTGCATACAATTATAGCAATTGTGTGTTATAGTTTAACGGACCGTCAGGGGTGATCTTCCACTGGGGGGTGACCCCTACTGTGAAAGTAGGTCGAAGACCTTATGTTGTCATCAGTCCGCTTATAAAGATATTCAAGATAAGTAATCTGAAGGTTGTGGATTATAAGAAGAAATTAAGATGACTATTGGAACCTGTTTCTACAAATTATGAGATAGTTATGATAGGAGTGGCCTAGTGGTTAGGGTGGTGGACTTTGGTCCTGATGAACTGAGTTCAATTCCCACTTCAGGCACAGGCAGCTCCTTGTGACTCTGGGCAAGTCACTTAACCCTCCATTGCCCCATGTAAGCCGCATTGAGCCTGCCATGAGTGGGAAAGCGCAGGGTACAAATGTAACAAAAATAAAATAGATACTATTGGAGATTCTACATGGAATGTTGCTACTATTGGAGATTCTACATGGAATGTTGCTATTCCACCAGAAACATTCCATGTAGAAGCCTGCGCGGCCACATTGGTGATCCGCAAGGGCCGACTTCTACATGGAATGTTGCTACTATTGGAGATTCTATATGGAATGTTGCTATTCCACTAGCAACATTCCATGTAGAAGGCTGCGCAGGCTTCTGTTTCTGTGAGTCTGACGTCCTGCATGTGGAGGAGTGGCCTAGTGGTTAGGGTGGTGGACTTTGGTCCTGGGGAACTGAGTTTGATTCCCACTTCAGGCACAGGCAGCTCCTTGTGACTCTGGGCAAGTCACTTAACCCTCCATTGCCCCATGTAAGCCGCATTGAGCCTGCCATGAGTGGGAAAGCGCAGGGTACAAATGTAACAAAAATAAAAAAAATTACAAGAGTTATAAAAATTGTAAAATTTAAGAATGATATTGGACTGATGGCGAGATAAGGTGTGCCACTTACTTTCACAAACAGAAAACATAACGATTGTAATGTAATGCTAAATACAAAAGAGAGTAACATCTACTCCAAGCCACATTGAACCGAAACCTGTTTTTGGATTATTGTGGGATGTAAGAAAGAAAGAATAGATACATTTTACACTGCTTTGTTCAGCGTTTTCTACAGATTCAGTTTCCCGGCATTTAAAAGTCTTTTCTTAAGACTCCTTTTTGCAACTTGATTTTCAAATTTCAAGTTACTTTCATAACCATTAACGATTTCATGAGACTCCTGAGGCAGGCACAGTAGCCGAAACACGGTGCCGGGTCGAGTCCTTTTCATGAAATAAACTTGTTTGGAACATCTTCATCTCCCACCTGTTTTTTCTCAAACGTAAGAACATAAGCGTAGCCATACTGGTTCAGACCAGTGGTCCATCTAGCCCAGTATCCTGTTTTCTAAACAGTGGCCAATCCAGGTCACAAGTACCTGGCAGAAACCCAAAGAGTAGCAACACTGCATACTACCAATCTCAGAGCAAGCAGTTGTTTCCCATGACTGCCTCAATAGCAGACTATGGACTTTTCCTCCAGGAATTTGTCCAAACCTTTTTAAAACCCAGTTACGCTAACCGCTGTTTCTGTCCTGTTGAGTTGACTACACTACGCCTTCTGTCCTGACCACTTTTCGTAGTGTTCAGTGTTCCTGCACGTCGTGGTTGATATTTGACTATTTTCATGCGGTAACCCATGGCCAAATAACTACTAAATTTATTTATTTATTTATTTATTTGTTTGTTTGTTTGTTGCATTTGTATCCCACATTTTCCCACCTATTTGCAGGCTCAGTGTGGCTTACATGGTGCCGTAGAGGTGTTTGCCAGTACGGTTGTTAGCAGATACAAAGTTATATTGTGGTCAGATGAGGTGGGGTCAAAGGAGAGAAGATTATAGGTTGTCCGGTACTATCATTAGTTATGCCGTGTTGCTTGGTGCAGGGATCTTTGTTGGATTGGTGGGATAGGCCTTTTTGAAGAGGTGAGTTTTGAGTGATTTCCTGAAGTTTAGGTGGTCATGGATTGTTCTCACAGCATTTGGGAGTCCGATTCCATAGTTGTGCGCTTATGTAGGAGAAGCTGGATGCGTAAGTTATTTTGTATCTTAGTCCTTTACAATTTGGATAGTGTAGGTTTAGGTATGATCGTGATGATCTGATTCTGTTTCTGGTTGGTAAGTCTACTAGGTCTGTCATGTATCCAGGTACTATGCCGTAGATAATTTTGTGTACCAGGGTGCAGATTTTGAAGATGGTCAGTTCTTTGATTGGGAGCCAGTGCAGCTTTTCTCGTAGGGGTTTGGCACTTTCGAATCGTGTTTTGCCATATATCAGTCTGGCCTGCTGTATTTTGGGTGGCGACTTCAGCAGCTGCGTCTTAGCTTAAAAGCTGACGCCCAAACAGGGCACGGCTCAGAATATCCAAGAATAACTCCGTCAGTGGTGATCAAAATGCTCACATTGACCCCAGAGTTTAGTGCATCAATTGAATGAACACCTTAGAATTCATATGAAAGCAAATTAAATAAGTTTAGTTTATTAAATATTTGCTGCACTACCACGTAGTTTACGGGGGGGGGGGGGGGGAGGCGGCAAAGTACACATCCACGAATAGGAATTTCAAAGCATTTTCCAACACAACACAACAGTCTGCCCACAAGATCCTTCCTCTGGGTTTTTGCCCCCCCCCCCCCCACACACCTCCCCCAGGGTCTTCTCCCTGTGTCAAGGCCCTCCCAGCACTGCTCTCCACAACTGTCCCAGTATTGTCCAAATTCTGTCACCATTGTAGCCTCCACTGCCTTAGGCCATTTCAGGCCGTATCACCTTCTCTGATTCTTCCAAGACCAATAATCCAACGAAAACACCTGCAGAAAACTGGTAATATAGTCTGTAAAGCCTCGTAACCTGTGGCCGCTGTCGGAGACAGGGTGCTGGGCTCGATGGACCCTTGGTCTGTCCCAGCAATGGCGATGCTTAGGGCTGGTGGTTGGGAGGTGGGGATAGTGCTGGGCAGACTTATACGATCTGTGCCCTGAAAAAGACAAGTAGAAATCAAGGTAAGATATACACAAAAAATAGCACATGTGAGTTTATCTTGTTGGGCAGACTGGGTGGACCGTGCAGGTCTTTTTCTGCCGTCATCTACTATGTTACTTATGTACTATAACCTGGTACGTAATTGTTAAGGAAACATTCCTGGTATTTTCTTCATTCCCACTTCGCATGTGTTTGTGTTTATGTCTGTCTCACAGCCGAGATCCAGTTCCAGAAGTCTCCGTACGATAGGCAGGAGATAGACCAGCTGCGAGAGCAGCTTCTTGGGGCTTTCCGGGAGCAGATGGGCATTCGACGGCACTTGATGGAGCTTGAAAATAATCACATGGAGATCCAGCTGGACGTATCTCGTCATTTGTTGATCATTGCTGAGTAGGTATCCTGCCGGGAAGCAGAAGCATCGGATCACATCCTGAGCAGCAGTGGAGGGGGGAACTGTGGGCGCTGGGGGCCGGTCGCGAGACTCCCAACAGGAGGCGAAATTGCGCTATGCCCCCAACACACACACGACCCACCCACTGAGGTAACAAAATATATTACTTACCAATTGTCATAAGAACCCAACTCAGTAAAAAAAAAAAACAAGAAATAGAAAGCAGGGAATAATATGCAGTAATAAACTTGCTTATTATGACAGAAGCGATGAACAAAAACAGGTTTGAAATACCGTGCTAAGCAAAAGAAAGGGTCAGAGAGGGGGAGAAGACTTCATTAACCGGCTTGAGTGGGTCTTTTGTGTGTCGGGCAAGTGATGTAATTTCTGCTTCTGTTGGGAATCTCGCGATTTCCTCCCAGCGACCTCAGAATGCTGCCACTCAGGAGCACCTACACAAGCTATACACACCCTGGGCAGGTCCCCAGGGGAGGGGAGGGCTCAGGGGGAATGTTGCTGTTGCACCCAGGCAGGGTTTTGTGATCGGCACTCATGGGGGAGTTTGGGGGGAGGTTCAACATTCATGGAGGGGGTCGGAAGGGGGGGATCAGAAATCTTGGTAGGGGGGTAAGGAGGGGTTCAGGAACTTTGGGGGCGGTAGGGGAGGGGTCAGGTGACAGATTGTGCCAATATGAATATCCATCTTGCCAGTAGCGTTCCTTGGTCGGCTGCCACCCGGGGTGGATAGCCGTTGCACACTCCCCCTCCCAGGTGCAGTGTCCCCCCCCCCCCCCCCCCCGGTCCCATCACCTCCAAGCCCCTCCCCCATGCATTCTTCTTATCTGCTAGGAGCAGCCGCGTGGCTGTCGGCTCCGCTGGTTCCCTGCTCCCTCTGCCCCAGAACAGGAAGTAACAGCAGAGGGAGCAGGGAACCAGCGGAGCACCCCTCCTGCAGCGTGCACCCGGGGCAGACCGCCCCCACCACCCCACCCTCGTTACACCACTGCATGTGCTGTCAAATGGACGTGTCTGGCCTGCTTTTCCCCATCATTTCTTGCCTAAAATGGGATGTCCCTGCTGCATGGAGCTGGCACACAGATGTCCATTTCACCATGTCTTTTAGAACAAGCTCTAGGTCAACGGAGCTACTTCTTCAGAGGCAGATTTCTTAATATCCAAAAGAGATCTAAGCTATTGAGGAATTAAAAAAAAACATATTGTACATGTTCATATGTCACCAAACATTTACAAGGAAATCGCAATTGCAATGCTGCTCCTGGCAACCTGGGTTCGATTCCCACTTAACCCTCCATTGCCCCAGGTACCAAAGCTTAGATTGTGAGCCCTCTGGGACAGTGAAAGTACCTGCATATAATGTGTACAGCAGTGGTGTACCAAGGGGGGGGGCGGTGGGGGCGGTCCGCCTCGGGTGCACGCCGCTCGGGGGGTGCCGCGTGCCTGTCGGCTCTTCGTTTTCATGCTTCCTTTGTCCCGGAACAGGTTAATTCCTGTTCGGGGCAGAGGAAGCATGAAAACGAAGAGCCGGCAGGCGTGCAGCACCCCCCCCCCCCCAGCGGCGTGCACCCGGAGGGGGGGTTCTTTCGCCAAGGGATTGGGGGGTTTCGCCGGTGGGGGGGAGCGTCACGCTGTTCTGGGGGGGGGGGGCGCTGCACCCGGGGGGCGGGGTGCATCGGCGATCTGCCCCGGGTGTCAGCCCCCATAGGAACGCCACTGGTGTACAGCACTGTGTACCTCTAGTAGCGCTATAGAAATGATTACTAGTAGTAGTAGTAAATCCAACAGAGCGACTCAGTACTGTGTGATGGGGATGGAGGCAGTTAGCAGTTTCAAGAAAAATAGTCTTGAACATGACCAGAAAGGTAGTTTAAAGACAAATACGGTAAATAAATGAATAGAAAATTGTTGCTACTATTGGAGATTCTAGATGAAATGTTGCTACTATTGAGATTCTGTTGCTACTATTGGAGATTCTACATGGAATGTTGCTACTATTGAGATTCTACATGGAATTCCACTAGCAACATTCCATTTTTAGATTGTGAGCTGTTTGAGCAGGGACTGTCTTTTCATGTATGGTTTACAGCGCTGCGTATGCCTTTGTAGCGCTATAGAAGTGATAAGTAGTAGTAGTAGCAGTAATGTAGAAGCTTGCCCTTGCAGATCAGCAATGCGGCCGCGCAGGCTTCTGTTTCTGTGAGTCTGACGTCCTGCAGGATGTCTGACTCACAGAAACAGAAGCCTGCGTGGCCGCATTGCTGATCTTCAAGGGCAGGCTTCTAGATGGAATGTTGCTAGTGGAGGAGTAGCCTAGTGGTTACTGCAGTGGAACATGGGATGTTGTTACTATTTGAGATTCTGGAATGTTGCTATTACTTGAGATTCTACATGGAATGTTGCTACTATTGGAGATTCTGTTGCTACTATTTGAGATTCTACATGGAATGTTGCTACTATTGGAGATTCTAGATGGAATGTTGCTAGTGGAGGAGTAGCCTAGTGACTAGTGCAGCGGACTTTGATCCTGGCAATCTAGGTTCAATTCTCACTGCAGATCCTTGTGACCTTGGGCAAGTCACTTAACCCTCCATTGCCCCGGGTACAAACACCTAGTTTGTGAGCCCTCTAGACACAGAGAAAGTACCCGAATATAATGTGTACAGTGCTATGTATGTCTAGTAGCACTATAGAAATGATTATTAGTAGTAGTAAGAGCCGATGTCTCCTGGCACATTGTCAAAAGCAATTTTCACCTCCCCTCCCCTGGGTAGCCCTAGAGAGGGTCAGGAAAAATCCAAACTTCCTGTCCCTCAAACAGACTTGGAGCCTTCCAAAAATCCAAACACATCAGTGAGTTCAGATCCTGTTCAAATACAAGAGTAACTAATAAAAGTAGCTCCAGATCTGTCTAAACTATCGTACGAAGGTCCCCTTTCTAAAATGTCGCTCCACATCTCGTTGCTGCTTCCAGCTGGGAACAGGAGAAAATGCACAGGACCCGGAAATGGCAAGAAGAGCTGAGGAAAGAGACCCAGGGCAAAGATGACGGTGAGAAGGACTCAGACACGGGGGACGACCAGTCTGATATTCTAGAGCCCCAGGAAGTGACCTCAGCAAGAGAGATGATCACCTCCCTCATGGAAGAACAGCAGAAACTGCGCAGGCAGAAGGTAGGACAGTCTGAGCTCACTAGCAGCAAACCGGAACACGTTAGAAATGGGGGGGGAGGGGACTCAATATTCAGAAAAGGCCAAGCTTAGGGGCCTACATTTTCATGAAAAACTAATCTTCATTTAGGAGCTTAAAAATTAGGCTTATAAATTTATGTCTACGTATATGAGCCTAATCACTGTTAACGCTCCTAAATATTTGTCCTGCTTTTGTTGACACCCAGATATAATGTTCCTAAATTTAGGAGTTTAGTGAAATTTTCTGGTCGGTATTCAAAGCGATTTCACTGGGCAGGTGAGGCTCCTGGTCAGTTAAGTAGCTTCTGCTTGGCTTTCGCTGATGTGCAGTAGCACTTAACGCTTTAGACTCTAGAATCTCAGTTCTGACCGCTAAAACGAAAGACAATTAATTTGTGGGCAGCTCGGGGGCAGAGCTGATATTCAGCATCTTAACTGCCTAAGGTCGCCATTTACAAAGCCAACGCTAGTGGCTGGCAGCGCAGTCCTGCCGACACAGCCCGTTCACCGCTAGTGCGGCTTTGTAAGCAGGGGGAGTAAGTTAAGCGGTTCAATTGGGTCACTTCAAAGTCAGGCCTATCTTTTTGCGGTGACCCCTTTGAATATCACACTTATAGCTGGCCGCCTGGACATGTCTTGGTGCTGAATATTCAGGGATGACACCACCAGAGACTAAAAAAAACTCTCACTGCCTCTGGCTGAATATCGATTCCTTTGAATACAAATTTAAGCACTCAGCCCTAGTAAAGCTTAACAGGCAAATTTAGGAGAATAACTTTCAAAGTTAGGAGCATAAACCCTTCGAATATCAGGCCTAGGAAATCTTCTCTGAAGTTTATATTCTCAGACTTGTCTACTTGTGATTTAAGACTAAAGGCTTTCAGGCCCTTTGCCTAGGGCTACCATACCTCCGGGATTACCCGGACATATCCTCTTTTTGAGGACACTGCAGGGCATCTGAGCGCATTTTGCCAGCCTGCCCATTTGTCTAGGTTTGCAGGTGGGCAGGCAGGCTGTACTCTGGCGACCCACCGCAGAAATCATCAAACTCCCTCCTTCCAATCCCCCCCCCCCCAACTGTGGGAACATCATCAAGCCCCTCTCTCCCCTCCCACCCCAGAAATCATCAAACTCCTTTCGTCCAATCCCTCCCCCCCCCCCAACTGCAGGAACATCATCAAGCCCCTCCTTTCAATAACCCTCCCTCCCAGCCCCTAGAACATCACTCAACCTCTCTTTCCAATCCCACCAACACCAGCATATGACTCAGCCAGTGGAGCCTCAGAGTGTCCTTCCCTCCTTTCCCTTTTCCTGCCTGGTGATCACTGCTGGAACTCATTTTATTTATTAATTTGGATCTTGCTCACACCTTTTTCAGTAGTAGCTCAAGGTGAGTTACATTCAGGTACTCTGGATATTTCTCTGTCCCAGGAGGGCTCACAATCTAAGTTTGTACCTGAGGCAATGGAGGGTTAAGTGACTTGCCCAAGATCACAAGGAGCAGCAGCGGGATTTGAACCGGACACCTCTGGATTGCAAGACCAGTGCTCTAACCACTAGGCCACTCCTCCACTCCTGGCAGCCATTTTGAAGCTGCGCCAGCAGCGAACAGGCTGCGGAAGTCCCCGGGCAAGAAAGAAGGGACTCTTTTTCCTGCCCTGAAGAGAGGCCACTAGACCCCACTAGGAAGTGCAGGCACAAAAAGGAAAAGGTACGGAATGGGAGGGGATGTGGATCGGGTGTAGGGATAGAGCTGTAAAAATGATTTGGGAGGGAATCTGGCTTTCTTGGGGTGGGGGGTTAAGAGTAGGGTGTGACGGGGTGTCCTCTTTTTATGTCAGGGCACATAAGCACCGCCATGCTGGGAAAAGACCAACGGTCCATCAAGCCCAGCACTCTGTCTCCCTACCTTTGCCACAAACACATATATATTGAGTGGAGGAGTAGCCTAGTGGTTAGAGCAGCAGCCTTGACATCCAGGGGTGCCCCGTTCAAATCCCACTGCTGATTCCTGTGATCTTGGGCAAGTCACTTAACCCTCCATTGCCTCAGGTACAAACTTAGATTGTGAGCCCTCCTGGGACAGAGAAATATCCAGAGTACCTGACTGTAACTCACCTTGAGCTAATACTGGAAAAAGTGTGAGCAAAATCCAAATTTAAAAAACAATCTGAAAACTTTTTCCCCCTAATTCTATAATCTAGAGAACTAAATGTAAGTTTCCATTTGCACACTAAGATTACAGAACATTAGCACTTGTGTGTGTGAATGTAACATTCATCCGGGTAATTACCAATTGGGCACTAATCCCCCTGTATTGTATTAGTTAAGAGAAGCCACATGCGCTGTTCCCCTTTCCCGGCACTTTCTCTCTTTCTCTGGAATATTTTCCTCTAGCTGGAGCTGGAGAAGAGGTTGAAGGATATCCGTTCCCGCGCCAGGCGACTGGAGGAGATCCTGCCCCGGCGCATCAGCTCAGAGGAGCAGCGGGAGGTGCTGACTCTGCTGTGTAAGGTGCATGAGCTGGAGATAGAGAACACTGAGATGCAGTCCAATGCCCTGCTGAAGGACAACATGATCCGACAGAAGGACTACGTGGTACAGCGCTTTGAGCAGCACCGGACTCTGTGTGCCCAGATCATCCAGCGGCAACGACAGATCATCAGTGGTAAGGTCACCACCCCAACTTGGCCATCACTCCCCACATTGCACAGTGGAGTCAAAACTCATGGCCATAGTGAGACACGGAATTGCCCACGTCACTGTGGAATCTGCAGGGCCGCCAAGAGGTGGGGGGCAAAATTCCCCCTGGCCTGACCTCCAAGGGGGGCCCAGCCATAAGTGTCCTCCCCTCAGCAGTGTTTTGCAAGCTACTGGCAAAAAAGAAAGCAACCTGCCTCTAGCTGGCCTTGGATGTGTTCCCTCTGCTTTGTCCCGCCTCCTCTGACACAACTTCCTATGTCTGCACAGGCGGGACACACAGCAGAGGTAGGGTTATCATATTTGCTCCCCCAAAAAAGAGGACACATGCCCCCCCTGTCCCCTGTCACATACCACCCCACCCCTTTCACACACACCCGCCCACCCGTCACACAACCCATAAAGGTGTCCTGTCCTCCACGCCCCTTACCTTACTATACTGCCCTGTTGGTCTAGTGACCTCTTCGGGAAATGAAAGAGCCCCCTCTTTCCTGCCCCCAGCGCCTGCATACTGCTCCTTGCTGACTCCGATCCTGGCGCCGATCCAAAATGGCTGCTGAGAGTTGAAGTGACCTCAAGAGACTTCAACTCTCAGCGACCATTTTGAATCGGAGCTGGGACCGTCAGCAGGGAAGTAGTATGCAGGTGTTGGGGGCAGGAAAGAGGGGGCTCTTTCCTTTCCCGAAGAGTTCACTAGACCACCAGGGCAGAATAGTAAGGGGAGGGGAGGATAGGACACCACTTGGCCCGCCCGCCAGCTTGCCCATTTGTCTGGAAATCCAGACAAATGGGCAGGCTGGCAAAACCAGTCCGGTTGCCTGGCCATGTCCTCAAAAAGAGGACATGTCCAGGTAAAACCGGACATATGGTAACCCTAAGCAGAGTAAACACGTCAGAGGCCAGGCAGAGCAGAGGTAAGTTGCTTCTTTGTTGATGCTGCCCGCAGCAATGATAGCGCTAAGTATTAGTAAGAAGGACATCCATTTCCCACAATGCCTTTTCCTATGGCCTTATTTAGGGGACATGTTCCGGGGGCAAAAGGGGGCTTACGCTGGGGGAAGAAATTTAATGTTGCATTTTATTTTCCCTAAAAAAGTAACCACACACCAAATATGCGCAGTCCTGTGCTTTGAAAATTGGGTTAAATCCACAGTTAAACATATCTGCAGATTTGAACCCTAAATTCACAGTGTAAAAATTCACCCTCTACAATTTCTGGCCAGTGAAGGCCTCTTTCCACAGATTGCATCGCATCTACAGTGGTCATCACGTCTATTCCAAGGCCTGGTTATATTTCATTAAACCAAGGATAATTCTGAAGAATTTGCTATTTTGATTTCCAATTTCCAAAGCATATTCTGTAGCCATGATTTTCAAATGTTGCTGGAGAAAGGACCCTGTGTTCAGTCTTCTTTTGCTGATAGGATGGTTTTCTACAGTTCCTCTGCAATAGGGTTACCATATGTCCAGATTTATCCAGACATGTCCTCTTTTTGAGGACATGTCCGGGCAACCAGGTGGGTTTTGCCAATCTGCCCGTTTGTACAGAAATCCGGACAAACGGGCAGATTGCTAGCCTCCCCTCCCCTTAGTTACTACTGCCCTGGTGATCTAGTGACCTCTTCTGCCTTCGGGGCAGGAAAGAGCCCCTTCTTTCCTGCCCGGAGCGCTGCCCTGCATGCATCCTTCCTGTTGGTGATCTCGGCGCCAATTCAAAATGGCCACCTAGAGTTGAAGTGACCTCGCGAGACTTCCTCTCGGCGGCCATTTTGAATCGGCGCTATTGTTGAATCACCAACAAGAAGGATGCATGTGGGGAGGCACTGGGGGCAGGAAAGGGGGGGCTCTTTCCTGCCCCGAAGAGGTCACTAGACCACCAGGTCAGTAGTAAGGTAAGGGGAGGGGGGTGACGGGGTGTGTGACAGGGGGGAGGGGAAAATGTGACAGAGGGTGAAGTGAGGGCGTGAAAGGGGACGGGGTGGGGTGTGAAAAGGGCAGGGTTTGTGGTGGGGCAAGGCATGTGTCCTCCTTTTGGGGGGACAAAATATGGTAACCCTACTCTGCAAGGATCAGGGCAGCCATTCCTAAACAGAAGTCCTGAGCCGAGACCTGCTAAACATACTGACAGAACTCAGGCTTTCAGAGGGGAAGTTTTGGGGTGTTTCTGAAGAGACAGCCCTCTGTGGGGTTACTGCCTTCACTACCTCAACCCTATTCTTTCTAGATCACAATCTTTTGGTGCCACATCAATTGGAGGAACTGTACCAGGTGTATCTGAGGGAGATGGAAGAGGGCAGCCTGGACCGGATTACAATCATTGACAAAGTGACATCCAAAGCATTCAAGGTACTCAGTGTGTGTCATAGTAGTAAAAGTGCTCTGCCTGCACCAGAATACTCATAGTACTCTGCATGAATTACAGTACCCTGCATGTATCCGAGTATTAAAGGAATCTTGTGTGTATCAGAGTATTAGTAGTACCATGCCAGCATCAAATTATTAAAGGGGCCCAGTGTGCATCAGAGTATTAATAGCACCCTATCTGCATTAGCCTATTAAAGGGACCCAGTGTGTATCAGAGTATTAACAGTACCCTGCTTGCATCAGAGCGTTAAAGGGACCTAGTATGTATCCGAGTATCAACAGTACCCCACCTGTATCTGAGTATTAAAGGAACCTAGTGTGTATCATAGTATTAGCAGTACCCTGCGGCATCAGAGCGTTAAAGGGACCTAGTATGTATCCGAGTATCAACAGTACCCCACCTGTATCTGAGTATTAAAGGAACCTAGTGTGTATCATAGTATTAGCAGTACCCTGCGGCATCAGAGGACTAACAGTACTCTGTCTGATTCAGAGTATTAAAGGGACCTAGTATGTATCAGAATATAAACAGTACCCTGCTTGTTAAAGAGTATTAAAGGGCCCTAGTGTGTATCAGAGTATTAACAGTACTGTAGATCATAAACCCTGCCTGCATCAGAGTAAAGGGACCTAATATGTGTCAGAATATTAGCAGTACCCTGCCTGTATGAGAGTATTAAAGGGCCCTAGTGTGTATCAGAGTATTAACAGTACCCTGTCTGCATCAATGTATTAAAGGGACTTAGTTTATATCAAAGTATTAATAGTGCCCTGCCTTCATCAGAATACTAAAAGGGACCTAGTGAGTATCAGAGTATTAACAGTAACTTGCCTTCGTCAGAGTATTAAAGGGACCTAGTGTGTATCCGAGTATTAACAGTACCCTGTCTGCATCAGTGTATTAAAGGGACTTAGTTTATATCAAAGTATTAATAGTGCCCTGCCTTCATCAGAGTATTAAAGGGACCTAGTGTGTATCAGAGTATTAGCAGTACCCTGCCTGCATCAGCATATTAAAAGGACCTAGTGTGTATCAGAGTATTAACAGTGCCCTGCCTGCATCAGAGTAATAAAGGGACCTAGTGTGTATTGGAATATTAATAGTACCTTGCCTGTATCAGCATATTAAAAGGGCCTAGTGTGTATCAGAGTATTAACAGTACCCTGCCTTTATCAGAGTATTAAAGGGACCTAGTGTATATCAGAGTATTAATAGTACATTGCCTGCATCAGCATAATAAAAGGACCTAGTGTGTTTCAGAGTATTAACAGTACCCTGCCTGTATCAGAGTATTAAAGGGACCTAGTGTGTATCAGAGTATTAGCAGTACCCTACCTGTGTCAAAGTATTAAAGAAACCTAGTGTGTATCCGAGTATTAATAGTACCTTGCCTGCATCAGCATATTAAAAGGACCTAGTGTGTATCAGAGTATTAGCAGTACCCTACCTGTGTCAAAGTATTAAAGAAACCTAGTGTGTATCAGAGTATTAACAGTACCCTGCCTGTATCAGAGTATTAAAGGGACCTAGTGTGTATCAGAATATTAATAGTACATTGCCTGCATCAGCATATTAAAAGGACCTAGTGTGTATCAGAGTATTAACAGTACCCTGCCTGTATCAGAGTATTAAAGGGACCTAGTGTGTATCAGAATATTAATAGTACATTGCCTGCATCAGCATATTAAAAGGACCTAGTGTGTATCAGAGTATTAGCAGTACCCTACCTGTGTCAAAGTATTAAAGAAACCTAGTGTGTATCAGAGTATTAACAGTACCCTGCCTGTATCAGAGTATTAAAGGGACCTAGTGTGTATCAGAGTATTAATAGTACATTGCCTGCATCAGCATATTAAAAGGACCTAGTGTGTATCAGAGTATTAACAGTACCCTGCCTGTATCAGAGTATTAAAAGGACCTAGTGTGTATCAGAGTATTAGCAGTACCCTACCTGTGTCAAAGTATTAAAGAAACCTAGTGTGTATCCGAGTATTAATAGTACCTTGCCTGCATCAGCATATTAAAAGGACCTAGTGTGTATCCGAGTATTAATAGTACCTTGCCTGCATCAGCATATTAAAAGGACCTAGTGTGTATCAGAGTATTAACAGTGCCCTGCCTGTATGAGAGTATTAAAGGGCCCTAGTGTGTATCAGAGTATTAACAGTACCCTGTCTGCATCAGTGTATTAAAGGGACTTAGTTTATATCAAAGTATTAATAGTACCCTGCCTTCATCAGAATACTAAAGGGACCTAGTGTTTATCAGAGTATTAACAGTACCTTGCCTTCATCAGAGTATTAAAGGGACCTAGTGTGTATCAGAGTATTAATAGTACATTGCCTGCATCAGCATATTAAAAGGACCTAGTGTGTATCAGAGTATTAACAGTACCTTGCCTTCATCAGAGTATTAAGGGGACAGTGCTGTGCATCATACAATAGGAACTCCTAAGATTTCGTTCCCTGATTTACCTTATTGAAAAGCATAAGAGTGAAAAGAAGAAAATGAAAAGTGATTTTGAATGTAAAACCGCAGGAAGGGAGGAGCGTGGGAAATCAGTTACGTTTTATTATGGTCTTCATTTGGGATTTGAGCCTCTAGCACAGGACATCTCAAACGCCTCCTGGGGATGCTACAACCAGTTTGAGTTTCTGGATATCCGCAATGAACATACACGAGACAGATTTAAAACATTTCAGGCCCAATGTGCACATGCATCCCAGATATCCTGAAAAGCTGATTATTTAGAAGTCCCCCATAAATTCGCTTCCCCTTTCAGCACTGGTTTCAGTGGTTTGTTTTATAATAATAGCGATTAAAAGTGTTTATAAAATGCAGAAGTTCCATTGTAGCATCTGAGCTGATCCTGGAGAAAACTAAAGTCTGTGACATGTGAAGGGACCTGTGAACAAGCCTATGACAGTCTCTTTTATTTGCTGGTCTTTTAAAAGGTCACACAGCCCACTAAAGGTCACCATAAATTATAAAATGAACCTGAGACCAGCAGAGTCCTAGAGCTTGAGGCTGAGAATAGAGTTAACCCTTTGTTCTCTACATCCCCAGGACAGTCCCAGCTCGCTGCCACGGATTCCTCAGCTCACGGCAGGAGAGACTGTGCTGGAGCTGGACTCAGACCAGGAAAGCGTGAGAACTTTCAGTTCCGAAAATCAACAGAATCGGGCCAGAAATTCTCGCCGAAACACCCTCCCACCCCTGATCTCTGATGCTGAGAGGTAAGAGTGGATGATAATGGCAACCCTGGTTTTGTACTGGAACAAATGGAAGGATGTCCCCTACCCCATTAATGACATCTCACAAGGTCTACGCTCTGGAGAGAATGACATTTTACTGTGTATCCTGTTTAAAGTGTGGTACAAAGGAAACGTGCTGAATTGTAGCCAACTGTGTGTTCCACTCCTGCAGTGAACCACATAAAGTGTTCCAAACCAGTCCTCGAGCTCGGCGAATGAAGAACTCCACGGTGATCACACCACCACCCATCCACGTGAATGGGATAGCAACCCAAGAGGTACATACCAGCCCCACGGCAAAAGGGAGCAAAAACTCAAGGGCTGGGAAATAGTGAAACACTTCATTTCACAGGAGCGAGACTGAGCAAAGTAGGGGACGGGCCAGAGACTGAAGGTACACAGCCCATAATCTCTAGGATGGATGGGAGGGCTCAGGAGGACACAGAGTCTGGTACCTCTAGAATTAGAAGGTTCTGGAGACAGTCTGGTACCTCTAGAACTGGAGGGCTCTGGGGATATAGAGTCTGGAACCTCTGGAACTGAAGGGCTCAGGTGATACACAGTCTGGTACCTCTAGAACTGGAGGGCTCTGGGGATGCAGTCTGATACCTCTAGAACTGGAGGAAGAATTGGAGTGCTCAGGTGATAGAGTCTGGTACCTCTGGAACTGGAGGGCTTAGGTGATACAGTCTGGTACCTCTAGAACTGGAGGGCTCAGGGGATACAGAGTCTGGTACCTCTAGAACCAGAGGGTTCTGGGGATAGAGTCTGGTACCTCTGGAACTGGAAGGCTCTAGGTATACCGAGTCTGGTACCTCAAGTACTGGAGGACTCTTGGGATAGTCTGGTACCTCTAGGATGGGAAGACCTGGGATTGGTAAAGAGATCCAGATGCAGATTGAGCTAGTGTTCAGATTTTGGTCTGTGTCATTATAGCTGAAGTTATGCACTCATCAGACCCTCAGCAAGATGATTTGAGATTAACTGAATGGTCCTTTCACTCTCTGGGCTTGTCTTTATAGGTTACTGTTCCTAAAAACAGCTGTAGATCACCTTGGTTTTTAAATCCACTTTCTCTGAGTACTTACTGTTTTACTTTCTGTTTTATATGGTCAGTACCCACCCCGGAGGAGTTTGATCAGCATTTCAGACTCATCCCCTGAGAGCAGCGAGAATGTAGCTGAGATTCCTCTGACACGGAAAGGTAAAAGTTCATCCTTCTGACTGTGCACATCACGCGGAGTGGAACAGTTTGAATATGTTATTTGGAAATGATGCAAATCTTGTCTTTTTATCAACTTCCAGTTTCCACGTGTGTTTTGTAAACTTATTACAAAATTACCTGAATTTCTTTTGGCAAAGTTTGTTTTCATTTAGTCATTTTGGAAACATAGAAACACAGAAAATCATGGCAGATAGACCATCAACCTATCCAGTCTGCTCATCTTACCAACCACTAAGCTCTCTAATTCCTCCCTGTCCCTCAGAGATCCTCTCTGCTTGACCCACCAATATCACCAAAACCCGAAAGGCAAGATCACTACCCACAGAAATGCCATCCAAAAATACAACAGAATAATTTGTATGACACAACTAAAAATACAATTTAATAAAAATTATGATCATATGAGCTTCACAATGAAAGGGGCCTAATCAGATCCTAAAATAACCATCAACTCTGGCCAACCCTCTACCTCAGTCATAATTTAAAAAAAAACACATAAGGAGCTCATCAGAGCCGACACATTCCCAAAAAGGTCAAGTTACAAACTTTAGGCATAAAATACAGGAACAAGAAATCCATAAAGATGGACACCTTGACCTCCTAGCAAAACGCAGGTAGGAAGGATGGGTAACTCCCACATTATGGTCATCCCACTATCCACAGAGGAACAGTGAGTTGAGTACCAGGGTTCAAATATCACCCTTAGCAAGTTCCAACACTTCTTGTGGCTGTAAGCTCTCTTGAGCAGGGAAATAACTTGGGTACCTGAATGTAACTAGTCTTGAGCTACCAATGAAAACACATAAGCTAAAATATGTACTAATAATATCCCTTAATACTCTTCTACCTCAGCACAGTAATATACTGTATCCATTTATTCATTAATACCCCTTAATGTTCCTCTTTCTAGACTCAGTAACATATTCCCATATTCATTAATACCTGTTAATACTCCCATCTCTCACTGCAGTAATATATCCTTTATCCATTAATACTCCTTCATGTTCCTCTACCTAGACTCAGTAACACATTTCCTTATCCATTAATACTTGTTAATACTCCTATATCTCAGTGCTCTACTACATCCTGTATCCATTAATACCACTTAATGTTCCTCTTTCTAGGTTCATTACACATTCTCTTATCCTTCAATACCTGTTAATACTCCTGTCTCACAGTGCAGTAATATATGTGTATATCTTTTAATACCCCTGAATCCATTAATAATTTTGTATCCATTAATACCCCTTAATTTCCTTCTCTCTGGGTTCAGTAACACATTCCCTTATCCTTTAATACTTGTTAATACTCCTGTATTTCAGTGCAGTACTATATCCTGTACCTATTAAAACCCCTGTATCCATTAAAACCCCTTAATGTTCCTCTTTCTATGCTCATTACACATGCTCTTATCCTTTAATACCTGTTAATACTTCTGTATCTCAGCACATGAATATATCAGTGTATCCATTAATAAAACTGTGTATCCACTAATACCCAATAATGTTCCTCATTCTAGGATCAGTAAATCATTTCCATATGCTTTAATACTCGTTAAAACTCTGTATCTCAGTACAGCAATGTATCTGTTAATACCCCTCAATCCATTAATACTCCTGAATCAAATAACACCCCTTAATGTTCTCTCTAGGCTCAGTAACACATTCCCTTATCCTTTAATACTTGTTAATACTCTTGTATCTCAGTGCAGCAATATATCTGTGTATGTAAATACTCCTCAATCCACTAATACTCCTGAATCAAACAATGCCCCTTAATGTTCTCTCTGGGTTCAGTAACACATTCCCTTATCCTTTAATACTTGTTAATACTCCTGAATCTCAGTGCAGTACTATATCCTGCACCTATTAAAACCCCTGTATCCATTAAAACCCCTTAATGTTCCTTTTTCTAGGCTCATTACACATTCTCTTATCCTTTAATACCTGTTAATACTCCTACATCTCAGCACAGTAATATATCAGTGTATCCATTAATAATACTGTATATCCACTAATACCCAATAATGTTCCTCATTCTAGGATCAGTAAATCATTTCCATATCTTTAATACCTGTTAATACTCTGTATCTCAGTTCAGCAATGTATGTGTATATGTTAATACCCCTCAATCCATTAATACTCCTGAATCAAATAATGCCCCTTAATGTTCTCTGTAGATTCAGTAACACATTCCCTTATCCTTTAATACCTGTTAATACTCCTGTCTCTCAGTGCAGTAATATATCCTGCATTCATTCTTAACCTGCTGTAATACTCTGTTTAATCTGCTTCGTTTTGTATCTCAGTATCTCTCTCTAGGCCAGATGTGCTAAATGATTTCTGCTAGATCGTGCTACCATACACCTCAAGCCTTAGTGAGGTATGCACAGCTAGTGGGACCCGCACAGGGAACATGGGAGGCATGGCATCAAAATTGCACCCCATTCATTGTCTCCCCTGCTTGGCCAGCATCTCTCCTTCCTCTTCCTACACCCCCCCCAAAAGCGTCCATCTCCTTCCCACAAGCCCCCCTACTAGACACTAGCTAGGGGGCGCAAGGGGAGCAATCGCTTCTCCAAATGGACTTCCGACAAAAATTGTGCCTATGAGGTTTTAAAAACCTACTCGCACTGGTGTCACGCTGGTGTCTATTTTCTCACACAGTCCGCTCCCCCTGACATCACAATCTGGCTATGCTTCTGCCCCCTTCTACAAGACATTCCTCCTGAAGACCTTCCCCTCCTCCCCATAGGCCCCCCCCCCCCCCGAGCCTACCTGAATGATGTCCTACTTGTGCCAGATCTGGGATCAACATTGGAGTCAGGGCCACCATTTTGAATCCAAAGCTGACGCAGGTGGCAGCAACTGGAGATTGTTGCTGGACCACCAAGACATCCTTCAGATAAGCCTGGAAGGGGGGAGTCTGGAGTGGGGTCTCTTCAGGAGGAGGTTTTTTCCAGGGAGTCTTGTGGGAAGGGCATGGATGTGCTTGGGGAGGTTCTACTAGGGCTTTTGTTTTGGGGGGGGGGGGATGGATGCACTTATGGGAGCTTCAGGAGGGGGATGGATGCTCAGTGGGGGGTTAAGGTGGGGACACCATGGTGGATAACACAGGGTGCAATTACAACTTGCTATGGCCCTGCATATACCTGTCCCAAGGTTCCTATGTTCTACTACTACTACTACTTATCATTTCTATAGCGCTACTAGACGTACGTAGCGCTGTACACTTGAACATGAAGAGACAGTCCCTGCTCGACAGAGCTTACAATCTAATTAGGACAGACAAACAGGACAAATAAGAGATAAGGACAAAGAGTAACAAGATTCCGGAATCCCAAAGAGTAGCAAGATTCCAGAATCCTAAAGACTACTACTTATCATTTCTATAGCGCTACTAGACGTACGCAGCGCTGTACACTTGAACATGAAGAGACAGTCCCTGCTCGACAGAGCTTACAATCTGATTAGGACAAACAGGACAAGCAAGAGATAAGGGAATATTAAAGTGAGGATGATAAAATAAGGGTTCTGAACAAGTGAATAAGGGTTAGGAGTTAAAAGCAGCATCAAACAGGTGGGCTTTTAGCTTAGATTTGAAGACGGCCAGAGATGGAGCTTGACGTACCGGCTCAGGAAGTCTATTCCAGGCATATGGTGCAGCAAGATAAAAGGAACGGAGTCTCGAGTTAGCAGTGGAGGAGAAGGGTGCAGATAAGAGCGATTTACCCAGTGAACGGAGTTCCCGGGGAGGAATGTAGGGAGAGATGAGAGTGGAGAGGTACTGAGGAGCTGCAGAGTGAATGCACTTATAGGTCAATAAGAGGAGTTTGAACTGTATGCGGAAATGGATAGGAAGCCAGTGAAGTGACTTGAAGAGAGGGCTAATATGAGCATAACGACACTGGCGGAATATTAGTCGTGCAGCAGAATTTTGAACAGATTGAAGAGGAGAGAGATGGCTCAGTGGGAGACCTGTGAGAAGCAAGTTGCAATAGTCTAAGCGAGAGGTGATAAGAGCGTGGATGAGGGTTCTGGTAGTGTGGTCAGAAAGGAAAGGGCGAATTTTGCTGATATTATAGAGAAAGAAATGACAGGTTCTCCTTACAACCTGTTCATACAGTCTTCCAAATCGGTGATTAAACTATCTAAAGAATTTGTACATTCAAATACTGTCCTGCTGTGTAAACTTTCACTGCCTGATAACAGATTTCAATATCCTTTTCTCGAGACAGTGACAAGTTGTTCTGTGTGTGGTCAAAGGTCTTTCCCGTGACTGTCCCTCAGGATCTGTGACACCTGTATAACCGTCTCTCTCTTATTTGCAGAGAGAAGGGAGATTCTCAGCAGCACTAAAAGCATTGCAGTGAAGGCAGCCCGGCGGCGTTCCAAAGTGCTGGAAATAGATCGTCTGCACCTGCTGGAACCCATGAAAGAAAGGAGCAGCCTGTCCTTGCAATCACTGAGTGAGAGCGAGGACCCCTTTTTCCAGGAGATCCCTACCTACAAGCAGCCTCCCGATCCCCTCCTGCAGCATGCGGCCAGTGAAGACAACCTGTCCAGTAGCACTGGTGAGATGGTGGCATCACGGGACATGAACCCCCGCGCTAAGTCCCCAGGCCTCTGGGTGCAGACAAAGAAGAAGGGGAGCAAGAAGCCAGAGAAAAGGGAAGACTCACTGGAAGCCAAGAGGAAAAAGCGACGGTCGAGGTCATTTGAGGTCACAGGTCAAGGGGTGAGCTGAGACTGAAGCTGTGTGAATTGGGAACGTAGCTACAGCAGGGCCTTGGGGGCCCAGGCCCCTTCAATCTTAGCTCAGGGCCCCCCCAGTCAGGAGCACAGGCATATGGCCCAATATCTCTGTCCCAGTCTTTCTCCCCACATGGCCTGGTATCTCGAGCCTCATCTGCTGGCCCGGAAGTCTTCCCTCTGCACAACTTCCTGTTCCTGTGTAGGCGGGATGATGCAGAGGGAAAGCTTCCAGGACCAGCAGGTGATGAAGCTGCCTTGATCTGCAACACTGCTGGAATGGTTGGAAGCATAGGAGTCAACATAGTAACATAGTAACATACATGGAGGGGCATAATCGACCAGAAACGCCTATCTCCATGGGCGTTAATCTCCGAGAACGGGTCCGTGAAGGGGCGGAGTGAACCGTATTTTTTTAAAAAAAATAGACGCCCATGCTTTATTCGCCAAGGTGTGAGCTGGGCGTTTTTGCTTTTCACCGATAATGGAAAATGAAATCGCCCAGCTCAAAAACGAATAAATGCAAGGCATTTGTTCGTGGGAGGGGCCAGGATTCATAGTGCACTGGTCCCCCTCACATGCCAGGACACCAACCGGGCACCCTAGGGGGCACTTTTACAAAAACAAAAAAAAAGGTAAAAGAGCTCCCAGGTGCATAGCACCCTTCCCTTGGGTGTTGAGCCCCCCAAATCCCCCTCAAAACCCACTGCCCACAAGTCTACACCAGTACTATAGCCCTAAGCGGTGAAGGGGGGCACCTACATGTGGGTACAGGGGGTTTGGGGGGGGGTTGGACGACTAGTAGCATTAAGCAGCACAATTGTAACAGGTAGGGGGGGGATGGGCCTGGGTCCACCTGCCTGACGTCCACTGCACCCCCTAACAACTGTTCCAGGGACCTGCATACTGCTGCTTGGGAGGAGGGTATGACATTTGAGGGTGAAAGTAAAAAGTTGTGAAACATCATTTGTTGTGGTGGGAGGGGGTTAGTGACCACTGGGGGAGCCAGGGGAGGTCATCCCCGACTCCCTCTGGGGGTCATCTGGTCATTTAGGGCACTTTTTGGGGCCTTATTCGTCAAAAAACAGGGTCCAGGAAAAGTGCCCTAAATTCTAGCTACAAACGCATCCATTATCGGCGAAGGGCGCCCATCTCTGTTCGGGTGATAACCACGCCCCAGTTCCGCCTTCACCACGCCTCCGACACTCCCCCGTCAACTTTGTCCGCATCCGCGACGGAGTGCAGTTGAAAGCGTCCAAAGTTCGGCTTTCGATTATGCCGCTTTATTTGTTTTTGTGAGAAGAACGCCCATCTCCCGATTTAGGTCGGAACTTGGGCGTTATTCTCGTTCGATTATAAGCAGGATAGTAACATAGTAGATGACGGCAGAAAAAGACCTGCATGGTCCATCCAGTCTGCCCAAGACAAACTCATATGTGTATACCTTACCTTGAATTCGTACCTGTCCTTTTCAGGGCACAGACCATATAAGTCTTCCCAGCAGTATTTCCCGCCTCCCAACCACCAGTCCCGCCTCCCATCACCGGCTCTGGTACAGACCGTATAAGTCTGCCCTCCCCTATCCTCGCCTCCCAACCACCACCCCCTCTTCCCCCCACCTGCTCCGCCACCCAATTTCAACTTTTCAAAATTATTGGAGGTTCTAAGCCCAATGAAAATAACCCCTCCTTGGACACATACAAGGACTTTTCTCAATATTGGGGGTGCTCAGGCACCCACAGCACCCACAGAGTCGGCTCCAATGGTTGGAAGACTGCAGCACCGGGGGACAAGGAGGGAAGGGGAAGATGCCAGACCGCAGCCGGGTGGAATGAAAGAAGACAGATGAAAGGCTGTGTGTGTGTGGGGTTGGAGGCAAAAGAATGCACCAGCAGGGGGGAGAGAGGTAGAGAGGTCCGATGCACCTGTGGGAGAGGGAGAGAGGCCCGAGGGTGGGGAGAAAGATGGATAATGCACCTGGGGGGAGAGGAAGAAAAAAGAAGTGCCAGATCACACAGAGTGGGCGTGAGGTTGGGGATGGGATGAGGGCGTGGGGAAGAAAGGTGGGGAAAGATGTTGAAAGGGGGGGGAGAGAGAGGGAGAGAGAAGATGGACCTGCAGAGGGGTGGTGGAGAGAAAGAGAGATGGGGAGGGGGCAGGGGAGAGATTGCGAGCCTTGGAGTGGGGGATGCAGAAGATAGAGAAGGGGAGAAGCTGAACACAGGGAGGCACAGGGACATAGAAGAATATGGACAGAGAAGAAATATCGAAACAGCAGACCCTGAAAAGAGCAGAAGATGGATGATACTGCGGGGGGAGGGGGAACAAAGGGGAGAAGGGGAACAGAGTAGAAGATGGATGGGACTAGGGGTTGGGGGAAAGGGGAAAAGAGCAAAAGATGGATGGGACTAGGGGTTGGGGGCCATGGAGTGGAGGATGCAGAACATAGAGAAGGTGAGAAGCTGGACACAGGGAGGCACAGGGTCATAGAAGAATATGGACAGAGAAGAAATATCGAAACAGGAGACGAGGGGGGAACAGGGGGAACAGAGCAGATAGGAAAATAGAGTAGAAGATGACAGACTTGGTAACTAAGTGGGAGAATGTAGGGGAGCAGATCAGAGAATTCTGAATGGGAGAGATGGAGTGAGAATTTTGAGAAGATAGAAAGTACTTGAGTACTTGGCAATTGATAGGTACAAGTGTGTATATGTTGATGGGCTGGAATGAATGAGGGTATGAAATAGAATCTAAGAGAAAGGAGATGAATTGTGGAAAAAAGTTGAGACGTGGAAGGGCATAATCGAAAGAGGCGCCCAAGTTTTCCTGAGGACATCCTCGCGAAGGGCGTCCGTTTCGATAATACGGTCGTGGACGCCCAAATCTCAACATTTAGGTCAACCTTAGAGATGGTCGTCCCTGATTTTCGGCGATAATGGAAACCGAGGACGCCCATCTCAGAAACGACCAAATCCAAGCCATTTGGTCGTGGGAGGAGCCAGCATTCGTAGTGCACTGGTCCCCCTCACATGCCAGGACACCAACCAGGCAACCTAGGGGGCACTGCAGTGGACTTCAGAAAAAGCTCCCAGGTGCATAGCTCCCTTACCTTATGGGCTGAGCCCCCCCCCAAACCCCCCCAAACTCCACTCCCCACAACTGTACACCACTACCATAGCCCTTAGGGGTGAAGGGGGGCGCCTGCATGTGGGTACAATGGGTTTCTGGTGGATTTTAGAGGGATCACATTTACCACCACAAGTGTAACAGGTGGGGGGGCGGGATGGGCCTGGGTCCGCCTGCCTGAAGTGCACTGCAGTACCCACTAAAACTATTCCAGGGACCTGCATACTGCTGTCACGAAGCTGGGTATGACATTTGAGGCTGGCATAGAGGCTGGAAAAATATTTTGACCATTTTTTTAGGGTGGGAGGGGGTTAGTGACCACTGGGGGAGTAAGGGAAGGTCATCCCCGATTCCCTCCGGTGGTCATCTGGTCATTTAGGGCACAGTTTTGTGGCTTGGTCGTAAAAAAAAAGGACCAAGTAAAGTCGTCCAAGTGTTCATCAGGGACACCCTTCTTTTTTCCATTATTGGCCGAGGGCGCCCATGTGTTAAGCACGCCCTAGTCCCGCCTTCTCTACGCCTCCGACACGCCCCGTGAACTTTGGTCATCCCCGCAACAGAAAGCAGTTGAGGACGCCCAAAATCGGCTTTCGATTATGCCGATTTGGGCGACCCTGTGAGAAGGACGCCCATCTTCCGATTTGTGTCGAAAGAAGGGCGCCCTTCTCTTTCGAAAATAAGCCTGAAAGTGTGAATGACCTGGAAGAATGGAGAGAGGATAAGAGGCATTGGAAAGGGATAAGGGTACTAGGGAGGGATATAAGAGGAAGGACACGGGTCTCTGAAGGGGTTGAGTGAGGGCAATAGGAGGCTGAATACAGAGTAAGAGAAGCATGGTCTGGAGGCAAGAGAAGGTAGGAGAGACAGGGATGGAGCTGGGGATGAGAGGGTGAGTACAGAGGATGGAAATGGGGGGTAGGAGACAGGGGAAGAACAGAGATAAAGAGAGCAATGGGAATGCTGGGGAGGGAATGAGAGGGAAATGGGAAAAACCAGTAGGTAGATGAGATGTGAAAAGGAGGAGATTAATGAAGTTGAGAGAAAGGGAGAATGAGAGCAAAATTAAATGGGCAAATATAAATGCAGAGAAGAGAAAAGTGAAAAGAACCCCATAAAAAATCAAAGCCAGACAGATATAGAGAAGGAAAGAAAGAAGACAAAGAAGAACTAGAAAATCAAACATGGAAAAGAATTTAGGAGAAGACTGACACAAGGAAAGTAGAAGAGATTGGAACCAGCCCAATTAGAAAAATAAAATGCCCAGACAAGGGGGAGAGAAGAGGATATAGTGGGCACAGGGGTGGTGAGTAAGGTGAACGAATAGAGATGCTGAATTGGGATGGGGGGTTGAGAAGGAAAGTACTAGAATGGCATGGGGGAAGATGCTGGGTTGGAGGAGGGGAAAAGAGAGATGATGCTAGATCAGGTATGGAGGAAAAAAGGATATTGAAGGATTCTGGGCATGGGGGGAGTAAGAACACAATGGGGAGTGCTGGATTTCGGTCAGGGATTGGGACAAAGAGAGGATAATGGTGGACATGGGAGAAGCAGGGATAAAGGAGAGATGCCGACATGGAAGGGGGAGAGGGACATGGACGGATGGTGGATACGAGGGCGAGTAGGGCGACAGGGAGACATGCTGGATGGAGGGGGCGAGAGAAAGAGAGAGAGAAGATACTGGTGAGAGAAGGTGCTGTATAGAAGGGAGGAAAAGGAAAGAGAAGGTGCTGGAAGAAAGGGGAGAGAGAGAGCAAAAACTGGGGGGAAAAATAGGATGAAGAATGGGGAGTGCTGAGGTGATGAGATGAAAAGCTGTAGGTAGATGTGGTTAAAAAAAAAAAAAAAAGATTGCATAGTAAGAACGAATGAAGCCTGAGAAGATAGAGAGGCAGAAAATAAATGATGAAAGGAAAAGATGGGTATAGGAGCGGAATTACAGAAGATAGGAAGGGAGTGAAGTGGCTGATGGACTGGAGATCTTGTAAAGAAAGTTAAGAAAAGACAGAGGAAAGCAGGAACTGGGGACTGAGACAAACATGACTGGGGAAAAAAAAAAACAAAGGCAGAAAGAATTTTATTCTTAAGTCAGTGAATGGAAAATATCAATTTTACAGTAAATTTACACGGCTTTCTTTATATTTTGCCGTGTGTAGGGTGCTGTTTCTATTTTTCTACTGTTGCACTTCCTGCAGAGCGTGACTTCTTGGGGTTTAAGTTTAATTTCTGTCTCACATACTTACATTCTAATTTTGTGTTCTCTTATTTTGTACCTGGCAAGGGTCTATTTGTGTTCGGTGTTTGTGACCGAGGCGAACTCTGAATGGAGTTTCTATTTAAGCATCTTTAATAATTCAGCTTCTTCAGTTTCCAATAGGCGCATTGGTGTTCTAGGTCTGACTGCAATGTTCACTGTGTTGCATTTTCCTAGGTAGGGTCCTTGTTGTGTTACTTCTGTACGTTACTGGTGTGTTGGTTAAGTAGATTAGCTGTATAGGTCCTGAGTGATTTTTGTAGGTAGTTCACAATATGCTTGGGACTGGAAAGGATCTATATTTTTACGGAGATTCCACCAAAATCAACTCTTTTTTTTTTGTATGGTGAATTCCTAGAGAAATGCCGTTTTTACGCTTTGCATCCATTCTTAGAGGAGGAGCTATGGGGGATTTCCGTGGATGCAAAAAAAATATGTTTTAATTAACAGTTTGATAGTCCAATGTGCAGTGTTGGGGCGGGGGGGGTGGGGGTCGGTATTTTCTATATTATTTATTTATTTATTGCATTTGTACCCCACATTTTCCCACCTATTTGCAGGCTCAATGTGGCTTACATAGTACCGTCAAGGCGTTTGCCCAGTCGATTGATAACAGATACAAGGTTGTATAGTGATCGTATGAGTTATAAGTAGAGGGTTGCAAGGGATAAAGATTACGTGTTGTCCAGTACGATTATAGTCATGCTGTGTTGGTAGGTGAAGAGGTTTACGTGGGGTCATTGGGGTAGGCCTTTTTGAAGAGGTTGATTTTTAGTGATTTCCTGAAGTTCAAGTGGTCGTGGATTGTTTTCACAGCTTTTGGGAGGCCATTCCATAGTTGTGCGCTTATGTAGGAGAATCCGGATGCATAGGTTCTTTTGTATTTCAGTCCTTTGCAATTTGGGTAGTGTAGGTTTAGGTATGATCTTGATGACCCGACTCTTGTTTCTTATTGGCAGGTCTATAAGGTCTGTCATGTATCCTGGGACTACACCATATATGGTTTTGTGGACTAAGGTGCAGATTTTGAAGGTGATCCGTTCTTTGATTTGGGAGCCAGTGCAACTTTTCTCGAAGAGGTTTGGCATTTTCGAAGCGTGTTCTGTTGAATATCAGCCTGGCTGCTGTGTTTTGGGCGGTCTGGAGGTTTTTTTTATGAGTTGTTCTTTGCAACCCGCGTAGACTCCGCTGCAACAATCTGCATGGCTTAGGACCATTGATTGTATTAGATATTGAAAGGTTGCTCTTGGGAAGAAAGGTTTTAATCGTTTGAGCTTCCACATTGAATAGAACATTTTCTTTGTTACTGAGTTTACTTGGGTCTCGAGAGTAAGGTTGCGATCAAGTGTGACGCCGAGTATTTTCAAACTGTCTGAGGTAGATTTCTTAGGCTACATATTTAAACTGCTATTTCACAGGTTTCATTAATACAGTTTTAATAAGGTATTTATATGTGTTATAAAGCACAGTAGAAGGATAGGAATCATTATAGTAATCATTTTGCAGGTCACTGTGTCGTACGTTGAGACGCTGGCCAGACTCAAGTCTACCATAATGGCAAAGTCAGTGTTTCCAAAGTTTCCATAAGTGTGTGTGGGGGGGGGGGGGGGCGGGGGCAGGTGTATGTTGACACAGGATAGCTGTTGGACAGTGTTTACTTTGAAATCCATCATCCCTTGCAGTCTTAAGGCATTATTTAGTATACCAAGCATTATGCACACCAATATGCCCAGTGCCCCCACCATGTTAATCCTGCCCCCCCCCAAAAAAAATGTCAGGTCCGGCTATGCCACTCTGAATGCTGTTACAGCCTGAACTATTTCATGCCGTGAACAGGACCCACTGCATGAAATAGGTCCTGCGGTACGTAAAGCCCGCGGATGTTTCTTAGCTAGTAGAGCACTTGAACCTCAAGTTTGCCATGGGGTAAGTTTGTTTGGCAGGTGGCTGAACTGTCAGGAGTGTAGGCACACCCACTCCTGATCCCATGCGTTGGAGAATCATTTCTTCTGCGTGTATTTGCGTTCTTAGCTTGCACGGCCTAAGAAGAATGTGGCGAGACCTCACTTGCTGGAGAGTACCTCGGAGCACAGGATACTCAGCCATGGACAACCATCGCAGAGCAGCCGCCCAACTGGGAAAACGGTCCTTCCCCTCACAAAGCTGAAGCTTCCACAAAACCATCACACAGGTGGGTGTTTCTAAGAATCTTTCAACCCCTTTGCCATCGTTCATACAGGGCAATAAAGATCAAAACTGGTAATAGTCCTGTAAATCATCAGGGCATCAGTTCTGTAGGGCATGCGTACGCCCATGAACTTTCATCTCAAAAATAAAGTGAAAATGGGGAAGAGGGAGTAATCAAAGGAAAGAGAGAGAGAGAGGCAGAGACAGGATTGGAGCCAGAGAAGATTGTTGCATAGAGCTCAGAGGTAGCCTGCAACCATTTCTACATTCCTGGTACACAGTACCACAGGGATTGGGTTTATCTGTGTAAAGGTTTACCTAGTGGCAAATCAAGGCTTCAGTGTCATTTGTAGAAGGTAATGAGTTGTGTCACTTTTTTGTTTTTACTTATCAGCTCAGCGAATGTTGCATGGGTTTTTGTAAGAACCTGGAGTGCAAGCATAAAATTCATTGCTTAGGATATATACCCCTGTTATTCTGGCCTAATCCTTAAGTCATAGTCAACATGTTTAACTAGTTGTTTTTTTATACAACTGACTTATAAATAGCCCTGGCTACTAGGGATGGGAAGCCAGAAAAATTTCATGCTTTTTTTTTTTGGGGGGGGGGGGGGCAAAAAGAGGCACTCATTAAAAAGTGTGCACTATTGTATATGCAAAGAAGATGCAGACTTATTAGAAAGCATGCACTATATAAAGAGGGTGCACTCTTATTTAAAAATGTGCACTATTGTATATGCAAAGAGGGTGCACTCTTTTTAAAAAGTGAGCACTACTGTACGTGCAAAGAGGATGAACTCTTATTAAAAAGTGCACAGTGTGCAGAAGATGCATTCTTAAAAAGTGTGCACTGCATGTACAAAGAGGGTGCACTCTTATTTAAAAATGTGCACTATTGTATGTGCAAAGAGGGTGCACTCTTATTAAAAAGTGCACAGTGTGCAGAAGGTGCATTCTTATTAAAAAGTGTGCACTGCATGTACAAAGAGGGTGCACTCTTATTTAAAAATGTGCACTATTGTATGTGCAAAGAGGGTGCACTCTTTTTAAAAAGTGAGCACTACTGTACGTGCAAAGAGGGTGCACTCTTATTAAAAAGTGCACAGTGTGCAGAAGGTGCATTCTTATTAAAAAGTGTGCACTGCATGTACAAAGAGGGTGCACTCTTATTTAAAAATGTGCACTATTATATGTGCAAAGAGGGTGCACTCTTTTTAAAAAGTGAGCACTACTGTACGTGCAAAGAAGATGCAGACATTAGAAAGTATGCACTATGTGTAAAGAGGGTGCACTCTTATTTAAAAATGTGCACTATTATATAGGCAAAGTGGGTGCACTCTTTTTAAACAGTGAGCACTACTGAATGTGCAGAGGGTGCACTCTTATAAAAGTGCACAGTGCGCATTCTTATTAAAACGTGTGCTCTATTTGCAAAGAGGGCACAATCTTATTAAAAAGTGTGCACTACATGTACAAAGAGGATGCACTCGTAATAGAAAGTGCACACAATGTGCAAAGACAGCACACTCTTCAGTGGCATTCCTAGGTTGGCTGCAACCGGGGGGGGGGGGGGACTGCCGTGCACACACACCCCCTAGCGTATCATCTCCCCCCCGCATTGCTTTTACCTCCTGGGGGTGCTGGGAGCAGTCATGTGGCTGTTGGCTCCTTCAGTTCCCTGTCCTGGAACAGAAAGTAACGTCAGAGAGAGCAGGAAACCGGCAGAACCAACAGCCGCACGGCTGCGTCCCGCAGCCCCTTGTAGCATGCACCTGGGGCGGACCACCGCCTCGCCCACTGTACGCTACTGAAACTCTTATTAAAAAGTGCACAGTGTGCAAAGATGGTACATGTGAACTACTGTATGTACAAAGAGGGTACACTCTTATTAAAAAGTGTGCTCTATGTGGAAAGAGAGTGCACACAATTGCATAGTTTGAAAGAGGGTACACATTAATAAGTGTGCTCTATGTGTGAAGATGGCACACGTATTAAAATGTGTGTACTATATGTGCAAAGAGAATGCACTCATTAAAAACTGCACATTCCTGTATGTGCAAAGAGGGTGCACACCTGTTAAAAAGTGCAGTGTGCAAAGATGGTGCACTCTTATTTAAAAAGTGTGCATTATGTTGAAAGAGGGTTTGTTCTTTTTTTAAAAAGGGAAGACTGCAAAGAGGGTACACTTATTAAAAAGTGCGCACTATGTGCAGAGGATGCACTCTTATTAAAAAGTGCACAGTGTGCAAAGAAGGCACACTCATTAAAAAAAAGTGCATAGTGTGCAAAAAGGATGCATTCTTATTCAAAAGTTTGCACTGTGTGGAAAGAGGGTGCACTCTTTCCTGATAGTGCGTGGGTGTGTGACGCATCACTCCTGTACGAACCACTTTGCATGCGTGTGCAGATGCGCACTAATCGGACGAAAGTGAACTCTCTTTACACATAGGGCCAGATTCAGATTTAGGCACTGGGAAAAATCTGCCCGCTCTGGGATGAGCATCCTTTATAGAATAGCGCTTAGAATGAATTCCTGCGCCCAACTTTGGACACAAGGATTTCACACCCACCGAAAACTTGGGGTAAATCCTGGCACACAAGTTGGACACATATTCCTGGTATTCTATAACTCTGCACCAAATTTTTGGAATGCCCCCCTGACCCGCCACGCTTCTTCCGTGGCTATGCCCTCGTTTGGGTTATGTGCGAGACCCTTTGGGCGTGCAGTGTTATAGAACAGCGTAAATCCAAACTGGTGCCAATTAATACCAATAACTGATTGTTAGTGGCTTCTTAACTAATTTGTTTGCGAGAGAATCTTGGATTCACGCCCAAATTTGGCTAGTCTTTACAGAATCTGGGGAATTGTGTGCCTTCTTTGCATATTGTGAGCCAGATTCTATAAGGCTCCTAAAATATCGACCCGGTAAAGATTTCTGCCTAAGTGTATTCTATAAGCGGAGCCTAGATTTAGGCTTGTTATGTAGAATACCCTTAGGCGGAAATCCCAGCACCTCCATTTACACCAATGAAAACGTGGCCTAAATCCCTGTGCGTAGATTTACACGCGCTGGCCCGTATTCTATAACCGCATGCGTAAATTTTGAAACGCCCATTCCAACTGCCCACGCTAGAATTTAGGCGCAGTTCATTGCAGAATACACTTAGCGAGTTGTGCGCGTAAATTCTAATTACTGCCAATTAGTGCTCATTTTTGCTTGTTAAGTGCTGTTATCAACGCTGATTAGCTTGTTAAGCCAATTAAGTTACGCGCATTGTTATAGAATACGCCTAGATTTTGGTGCAGATCTGTAGGCATGCTATATAGAATCTGGGGGGGGGGGGGTATGCACACACATCCCCAGCACCACAGACAGCACCTACAGCTGTTTCTCTGCTAATCCTTGGCTCCAGCGGAGCAGTACATCTTCAGCATTACCTTTTGGCCATCGGGGGGGGGGGGCTACCTGTCCTCCCCCCTCCAAAGGCCTGAACAAGCTTTCCATCTCCACCATACAGCATTAGTGTCTGAGCCAGTGGTGTAGCAAGGGTGGGGCGGTGGGGGCGATCTGCCCCGGGTGCATGCTGCTGGAGGGGTCCAGAGAGCAGCCACGTGCCTGTCGGCTCCGCTGGTTCCCTGCTCCCTCTGCCCCGGAACAGGTTACTTCCTCTTCCAGGGCAGAGGGAGCAGAGAGCCAGTGGAGCCAACAGGCATGCGACTGCTCTCTGCACCCGGGGGAGAGGAGGGCTTGATGCACCGGAGAGGGGGGGTGTCATTGCGCCGGAGGGGGGGGGGGTGTCATGCTGCACCCTGGGCAATGGACGCTGCTGCACCTGGGGGGGAGGGGGGTGCGCAGCAGCGATCCGCCCCGGGTGGCAGCCAACCTAGGAACGCCACTGGTCTGAGCCACTCTCCAGCCTGGGATAAAGGGAAGAAGCGGTCAAATGAGGGCCAGGCTGTCGCAGCAGTAGGTAAATTAGGCAGCATCATGCTGGGCTTTCTGGCGTCCTTATGTGTCTTCCTATTTGGTGTTTCTCTGTTTTCTTGGCAGGACACGTTCCAATAACCTCAGACGGCTGCGCCATCGCTTACCCCCTCAGTCAGCTCAGCAATGTAAAACGAGCCCCCCAGGCCAGCCGACGCTTCAGTTACATCATTGCCAACAGTAACAGTGTGTACGACAAAAACAGCAGAGTCTGCAAATACTGAACTGAAGTCCTGCTGCTGGTACCGAGGACCATCCTTCACATTAATATGGGCACAAAGGGCTCCTGTATTATTATAAGCATAAGAGGGACAGTCAGGGAGTACTGAAAGCCAGCTCCAGGAGTCCTGAGATTCCTGAGCCAGACCTACAGTCTAATAATATCCCACCAAAGGACAGAGAAACCACAGCTGCTTAAAGGGTTCAACCATTTCTCAGACTTCGGAACAGATAAAGCAGTTTAAAGGTTATGGTGTCTGTTAAGAGCCCCAAGTGTTTTTACAATAGGAAAGAGGATTTTAAGCACTTTTTTAAAGTATGAAGGATGTGGATGGGTAGATAAGACTGCGGACAGAGTGAGAGCTGGGACAGTCTGACACTGTGAAATTAACTGCAGCATTGCCAGAGGAGGCAGTAGGATGGCAGGGAGGCTTCTCCCAGACCCTGGGCACAGGAGAGCTCAGAGACAAGCCAAGCTGGGGCAGGAAGTTTGAAAACCTGCAGATCTGTGAAACAAAAGGCAATCAAGGGTCAGCAGCCCTGGAGCTATGAGCTGCAGCCTCTGCACCTGTTTAGCACCCCAAAACCCCTACCTACTCCCTATCATCTGGCCTGAAGTCTGTGGACAATTCCTGGCACTATGCAACTCATTCTTATCTGGAACGGTAAAGGAGATTCTCAGTCACCTTCCACCCTTGCCTTAGTGTTGAACCAACTTCTCAGATCTCGTAGGGGACACCCGGAGACATTTCAGTTTGTCAAGAAACGGACAGAGGTGAGATTGGGCAGGGCTAGAACCTCTCTGTAAGTTTCTTGAGTTTTGTATTTATTTCACAGTTTTCTCTATGCTAATAATGGAACAGTTTATATTGTTCTTTTTGTAAATGATTTAAATAAATCTGGCCAGAACCCTTGTAATTATTGTCCTGGGTAACTTTTCTCCACGGCTAGCACTCACTGCTTCTCCTAGTTTGTATGAAGGGGTGGGTGTGAGAGACTGTCTCTAAAGTGCTTCTGAGAGAGAGTGTGTGAGAGTGTGTGTGTGAGGTTGTGAGTGTGTGTGTGTGTGTGTGTGTGTGTGTGTGTGTGTGTGTGTGTGAGGTTGTGTGTGTGTGTGTGTGAGGTTGTGTGTGTGTGTGTGTGTGTGTGTGAGGTTGTGAGTGTGTGTGTGTGTGTGTGTGTGGTTGTGAGTGTGTGTGTGTGTGGTTGTGAGTGTGTGTGTGTGTGTGTGTGTGTGTGGTTGTGAGTGTGTGAGTGTGTGTGTGTGTGTGTGTGTGTGTGTGTGTGAGTGTGTGTGTGTGTAACATAGGGTTCAATTGAGTTTTTAAGCTTCTGCCACCCCTTGGTTTCCTGACCCAGAGGTCAATTTTGGAAGTGGCCATATAAACAGACGGCGCCCAGGGACACACTTTTCTACAACTGTCACTTACATGTATGTAGTAGCAGTAGGAACACATGTCCTTGTATTGGATTCACACGCGTAGTCTGCATTTTGCAAAGGGCATTGCTTAAACCTTAAATGCCACCCCAGGAACACCCACTAAAACACATTTGAAACGTATGCTAAAATCACTACCTGGACACATTTTTTGGCAACCTGTAGATCAAAGCAGACCCTGTCTGTGTGATAGGTACAGACTCGCATACTTCGGACCTTGTGTGCCTGCTCCAGTGCTAGAAAGAGCATCTTTTTTGCTGGAAGAAAAAAAATTTGTACAGCATAGATTCCAATCCTTCAATAGTTACCATAAGAAATAAAAATATATACATAAAATATGCATTAATAATTCTGGAACAACAATGCACAACACAACCTCTAACTAAGACATATCTTCTGAAGAAACCCAATAACTATTCCATACGCACCAATAGTTATCTTGCCAACCACTGTAAACACAGCATCGTACAACCTTGTAAATGTAACCTCTAACAACCGTTAAATGTAAGCCACATTGAATCAAAACTCATTTTTGGATAATTGTGGGATACAAGTATAAATGAATAAATATAATTAATTAATTACATATAGCAGGCTGTAAACAATCAACATTAATACCAACCACCATGTGAGAAAGTAAGATGGATCATTGTGTCACTCCTCAGTATATAATTATTGGGGCAACCATTTTTCAATGTAACAGGCCAAACAGATGTCTTATAAATTTTAATTGTGCAGAAATTGCTAAGAAATTCACAAAAATATATAAAAAAAGAAATGTACTTATCTTGAAAACAAGATGTAGATCATTCAACATGACTCATTTTTCACAGACCTAGGGTTTGTGATCATTGATTACTGTAAATAAAGCACAGTCCTGGCAAAGGGGATTCCAGGCCTTCTGCTGCTTTTTTGCAGGCACATTTTCCCCTATGGATTGTTTCCCCTTTTCAGACAGCAGGACGGTGCAGGGGCGTATCTGGACTCTGGCGGTAGGGGGGGCCAGAGAGAGGGGGCACATTTTAGCCCCCCCCCCAACGCCACTGCCAGAACCTCCCCACCAACGACTCTCCACCCTCCCCCCCGCCGTCAACCCTCCCCCGCTGCCGTTGTTTACCTTTGCTGGCGGGGGACCTCAACCCCCCGCCAGCCGAGGTCCGCTTGCTGCCTTTTAAGATATTTCTTCAGCTGGCGAGGGACCCCAACCCCCGCCAGCCGACCCGACATCTTTAAAGTTCTTCTTCGGCCTCCGTGGCCGTGCTGTAGTTGACTGTTCAATCCAGTTTGGAGTCTGACGTCCCAGCACGTTGTACGTGTAGGACAATGTGCTGGGACGTCAGACTCCGAACTGGATTGAACAGTCAACTACAGCACAGCCACGGAGACTGAAGAAGAACTTTAAAGATGTCGGGTCGGCTGGCGGGGGTTGGGGTCCCCCGCCAGCAAAGGTAAACAATGGCAGCGGGGAGGGTTGATGGCGGTAGGGGGGGTCCAGGGCAAAATCTGCGGGGACCCAGGCCCCTGTGGCCCCACGCAGATATGCCCCTGCGGTGGACTAGTTTGGAAACTGTATCAGGAAACTGATGAGCTATTAGTAAGCCTGAGACCTGAATGTCACCAGAAATGCACAGTACTCAGGCTGGGTTAGTTCAAAGACACAGACATCAACGGATGCCTTTTCATGCAGTCTGTTAGTCAGCTGAGACACACATTTAAGTGACAGTAACAGCCTTCATTACACGGATTTTAAAACCTGGGAATCGGACACAGAAAGTACTGCCAGGGAACTGAGATTTAAACATAAGAATTCAGGCTGGATAACTTTTCACTCTTGATTCTACCAGCCCTTTAAAGAAAAAGAAAGTTTTCACAAGTAAACTTGTGTCTTTCTTGGAGAAAGGGCTCCATCGTGTGGCCACAATGCAGATTGCAGCACCATTCCAAAATGACTGCTGTGACCTTTCGCAGGAGTGAGGGGACCACCGCCGGAGCACCAGGGATACAGGTAGGCCCAGGGGATTGGGGGCCTACCTGGACAGTTATGGGGTTGGGAGCCTACATGCATGGTTGTGGGAACCTACCTGCTGTGGGCTTGGGGAGGCAGGAGGGAAGGAGGGGTAATTGCCTTTGGAAGGGGAGTCCAGGGAACGTGAAAAAAAAATTCTCAGGTCCAGGACGATATTCAGCCGGGCTGCCTAACGCTCATGCGGGCCTCAGCTGAATTGGTTTCACATACGTTCTGGCGCCCAGCCTGCCCAAAATTATGCTCCAATAGTCAATGCCACCACCCAGACATGGCCGGCACTGAATATCGGGGAATAATTTTGTGGGCAACAATCAGCATTTTAAAAAACACCGACTGCCGCCAGCTGAATTTGGGGGGGGGGGGGGGGGAGGAGGAGGGGATGTCTTTTAAAAGGCCTATAATCAAAGTTCAATGGCACAACCCAGCAAGGATTTTGTCAGCTCAATGAAGTACAGAAAAGAAACTAATCTGACCAAAGCCAAAATTACACCGCTGTGTATTGCTGCATATCCTTTGTAATAAACTTTTGCATCACTTCTGTTCTATCGTAAGAGCTCAGATGAGAAGCTAAAAATCTATTTCTCACTCTTTGATAGTCACCGTGAAGTTCCTGGCTCAAATCAACTCATGCTCTGTCAGGCAAGCTGCTGTTGGTGCCTGAAGATAAGCATTGGTTGTTTTTTTATTTCCTACATTTGTACCCCACGCTTTCCCACTCATAGCAGGTTCAATGCGGCTTACATATTATATACAGGTACTTATTTGTATCTGGAGCAATGGAGGGTTAAGTGACTTGCCAGAGTCACAAGGAGCTGCCTGTGCCTGAAGTGGGAATCGAACTCAGTTCCTCAGGACCAAAGTCCACCACCCTAACCACTAGGCCACACCTCCACTGTTGCTACTATTTGAGTTTCTATGTGGAATGTTGCTATTCCACTAGTGACATTCCATGTAGAAGTCGGCCCTTGCAGATCACCAATGTGGCCGCGCAGGCTTCTGCTTCTGTGAGTCTCACATCCTGCACGTACGTGCAGGACATCAGACTCACAGAAACAGAAGCCTGCGCAGCCTTCTACGTGGAATGTTGCTAGTGGAATAGCAACATTCCATGTAGAATCTCCAATAGTAGCAACATTCCATGTAGAATCTCCAATAGTATCTATTTTATTTTTGTTACATTTGTACCCTGCACTTTCCCACTCATGGCAGGCTCAATGCGGCTTACATGGGGCAATGAAGGGTTAAGTGACTTGCCCAGAGTCACAAGGAGCTGCCTGTGCCTGAAGTGGGAATTGAACTCAGTTCCTCAGGCCCAAAGTCCACCCCTGTAACCACTAGGCCACTCCTCCACTGGTTGCTGACAGTACATGGATAAGGTGGCATAATCTACTTTTATAGAGCAGTAACAAAAAGGGTAAATCTTAACTGTTAATTTGCAAACTGAGCAGGTGAGGCCTGTCAGAAGTCACTGCACAAACAGATAATTGAAAAACCTCAGTGTTACAAAGTCAGATACTTTCTAAGAAAATTCAAATACAAAATCCCCAGCATTTTCCAAAAAGGTCTCACGAGATCCCAAATGAGGCAGCTACCATCACAGTTCTAAGTCTCCACCCACAGCCTTATTCCTCATTTCTTGGCTGTGATCAGTGAGTGATACACAGGTTTGATAATAATGTGCAGGTAAAGAGAGTTGTCAATGAGGTACTCAGAGGTCCGTTTCTGCAAATCAGCCTGACCGAGGAAGTCAGCCACCTCATCAGTACTCTGATGGAAGTTATAGACATGCTTCACATACAGTTTCCCCTGCTGCCTTCTGATTCCAACAAGGATGGTCTTCTGGAAGCTGACACCGGCAAAATCTGAACTGCTCATTGCTGGGGTGATGACAAGCCTGGGTCTGCCGTCCTCAATACGCACAGACTGCATCGTATTGGCTACAGAGTCCGAATAGACGGGTCGCAGACTGACCGGGAGCCATCGGGGGGAGAAAAGGAGGTTCCAGGTCACTCTCTTACCGACATCATGACTGCTGGGCCCCAGCTGAGTTTGAAAGCTGGTGCTACGATCGTCCCGTGCTGGATTGTTGATGATCCACTGGGACCCCCAGGAGGCGGAAAGATAGTTCCGAGGGACGAACATACTACAATTTACATCAAAGTACTTGAAAAAGTGTAACGGTGAAGCTGAATGAAACTGGAAGGCTTGGAAGAACAAATCCTGGACGCGGCTGTAATATCTGTCCAGCAGCAGCGACGTCTTCTGAATGTGGAACAAGTGGATTGGCGAGATCATGGCGTATCGAATGGTTCGCAGCACTTTCTCGACGATGGGCGCATCAGGGTTCTTCTTGCTTATCCACTCCTCAATGGCGTTGTAGAGTTCCAGCTCCGTCTGAACGACAAGATCTGAACGCTGGAGCAGTGAAACCATGAGGTTGTCGCTCACGGACACCCACTCACTGCTACTGATGACTGCAGACAGGTTCCAAGCCAGGAATTGCAGGCACCTCTCCTGAAGACCCTCATCGCCGGTCTTCAGGGCGTAATGGTACCAGCTGACAACATGTCCCTGGCTCGATTCACTGACCAAGTGATTCTTCATGTAGTCAGTCACCCCTCGCTGAAGGGCAGCCACACGATACTTACTAGCTAGCTGATGCAGGGGGATGGCTTGGTTGGGATGTACGGCAAGCTCCCCTGTATACAGATACCTGCAGAGTAAAACAAAATCTCATCAGCTATAGCAGAGCTGCAAGTCCCCAACTCACTGTCACAAAATACAGAAGGGGGTCCCCAAACCCAGGCGTTGCTCACAGATAGGACTGGGATGTATCAGAATGAAGACATAAGCATCGCCACACTGGGACAGAGCAAAGGTCCATCTAGCCCAGCACCCTATCTCCAACAGTGGCCAATCCAGGTCACAATCACCCGACAAGATCCACGGAGCAAAGCATTTTGTACTGTTTGTCCCAGGAATACTGGATTTTTCCCTATGTCCATTTAATAACATTCTATGGCCTTTTCCTTCAGGAAGCCGTCCAAACCTTTCTTAAACTCTGCTAAGCTAACCGCCTAAAACTCAACTCCACTAATACACTCTGCTATACACAAAAAAAAAAAAAAAATCAGTGGATGTGCGCAATTATTGCTCACTCAAAAACATGCAAAGATGGAGGAAAAAAACCTCGGAGCTTTTTCAGCAAAGCAACCTACTCCTCATATCTGAAGTCAGGTAACAAGTTGGCACCATCGTGAACCCACTATAATTACTGGTTACGAAACCTCCACCTACTGTGAACGCACACTTCATAAAATCTTAATGAAATTCAGTGCAAAAATTCAATACAATTCCATTGCCATTGTTGAGAGCGGGATAAACTTACCTTGTACTGCCGATTCCGAGGGGACCCATTTCAACAACGGCTTCATCAAGGGATCTGGTAAAAACCCCCACTGCAACTTCTTGCGGGCACAACTTTCAACCCACTAAACCCAGCACGAAGTTGCAGTGTGGGCTTTTCCAAGATCCTCTGACAAAGCCGATAGTGAAACAAGAACAGGTCCTGTCGGAATCACCAGCACACGATAGGTTTACCCCGCTCTCAACAATGGCAGTGAATGAATTTCACTAAGATTGCATGAAGTGTGCATTCACAGTAGGTGGAGGTTTCTTAACTGGTGATTACAGTGGGTTCACGATGGTGCCAACTTGTAACCTCACTTTAGATATGAGGAGTAGGTTGCTTTGCTGAAAAGCCTCCGAGGCTTTTTCCTCCATCTTTGCATATTTTTAAGTGAGCAATAATTGAGCACATCCACTGTTTTTTTTTTTTTTTTTTTTCAGAATGATGCTTGACATAATTTAGGACAGGGATGGGCTGCTGATTGCAGGGACGTATCCTGTGTCACTTTACATCATTACCAGCTGAAAATGAGCAGACAAACCGTGGCATTGGGGCTGATATTTAATGCCAGGCAGTTTCTGGTGAGCAGCAATGAATATCCAGTTTATTTTTGGCCCGTTTAAAGATAACCAGCTAAGTCGATATTCAGACTTGCCCGGTTATCTTTAAACCAGCCAAAGATATCCCACATTTTCACGTGGCCAAATAGGGCCACTAAACCAGCGGATAGCTGGTTATATCAGGCAATATAACCAGCTATCTACTAGCCACTAACTGGGGATATGGAACAGGGGATAGTTGGTTCTACCCTGCTGAATACTGGTGGATAGTCGGTTAAGTGCTATTTAACTGGTCAGCAGTCATTCTGGCCAATTAAATAATCGCTGAATATGGGGGGGGGGGGGGGGACTCTGTTTTTTGTTCACCAACAATAGTGCATACTAACTGTCTGTCCTGATTAGATTGTAAGCTCTGTCGAGCAGGGACTGTCTCTTCATGTTCAAGTGTACAGCACTGCGTACGTCTAGGAGCGCTATAGAGATGATAAGTTGTAGTAGTAGTCTTTGGGATTCCGGAATGTTGCTACTCTTTAGGATTCCACACAGAATCTTGCTACTCATTCAGATTCCGGAATCTTGCTACCCTTTGTCCTTATCCCTTATTTGTCCTGTTTGTCTGTCCTAATTAGATTGTAAGCTCTGTCGAGCAGGGACCGTCTCTTCATGTTCAAGTGTACAGTGCTGTGTACGTCTAGTAGCGCTATAGAAATGATAAGTAGTAGTAGTCTTTAGGATTCTGGAATCTTGCTATTCTTTGGGTTCCGGAATGTTGCTACTCTTTAGAATTCCAGAATCTTGCTACCCTTTGTCCTTATCCCTTATTTGTCCTGTTTGTCTGTCCTAATTAGATTGTAAGCTCTGTGGAGCAAGGACTGTCTCTTCATGTTCAAGCGTACAGCGCTGCGTACGTCTAGTAGCGCTATAGAAATGATAAGTTGTAGTAGTAGTAACTGGGAATAGCGTTCAATACGTAGCAAAAAGTGCATACTGTGAAAATAATGCTCACCCTTTCTCAATAGTGGAACCACACGCACGTGTGAGCCACTGTGTGTACACAAACTAGTGAGCGTGCGCAAACTCAGGAAAATAGTGCACCCTCTTTCCCCACACCCCCAGGCTGTATATATGGTGCCCACATTTGGGCACAATCCCGAGATGCGCGTGCAACTTAACCGGCAAACGAGCCATTAACGAGCAATAACTGGATGCTAACAGCCCGATCATTGACGCTAAATGGCAACTGGGATTTGTGCACGAATCTGTCTACATGTTATTCTATAATGCTGGGCACCTAAATCACGCTTAGCGTCAATCTTTTCCCAGGTCCATTTTGAGCACCACAATATTACTAGAAACAGACAAAATGGAAACAAATAAAACAAAAAAGTCTTGTGAACACGGATCTGATACAAAATGAAAAGCTTCTGGCTCCCATCCCTAATCCAGGCCCTTTTTCCCTGCTCGTGTCCATCACCAGGACCTGTTTTAGGATCCTTCATCACTTAGGGGGTCTTTTACTAAGAGGTGTTCACGTTATTCATTATTTTTTATTGTTCATTTATTTTTGATCAATTATTCTTTATTTTTTCACATTTTTTATTTATATTTTTCATTTTTTTATTAGTTCTTCTTTTTGGGAGGATACATTTTAGGTACATGTCCCTTTATTATTTGACCTCTTGTTATGCTTATGTATATATATATTTTTTATATTTTGGTTGCATCAGTGCCCTTGCTTTGCTGAGATATATATATATATTCTGTTTTAGTCTATCAGTGGTACTAGAGACGTGATGATTCATTTGCACATTATATTAATATATTTTATATTTTTCTGTGTTATGTTTGTTGTGCTTATTATATTTATTAATATTTCACTTGAAATTTTTATTGTTGATAATACTGTTGATAATCTATGTCTATGTTTTAAAAGCAATGTCTTATGTTTTTAAATTTTATATATTATATAGTTTTTATGAGTTTGATATTTTATAATTTGATTTGTTTGTTTGTTGTAGCCCCTGATGCAGCCCTCTGTGGGTGAAACACGGCCTGTGTCGGGCAACTTTCTTATACACGATATCTCTAATAAAATCCTTTGGATGACACTTTGATCTGCTCGTTTTTTGGGACCCTGTTTTAGGATCTTTCATCACTTAGGGGGGGTCTTGTACTAAGAGGTGCTCACCTTTTTGGCTAAATGTTGAGACGCCCATACGAACGCATTGGCGTCTCTAACGTTTAGCGCGTGCCCAAAAACGTGAGTGCACCTTAGTAAAAGACTCTCTAAGTCTATCTCTTGCTCCTACCATCCCGGTCATCTTCTAATATGGTCCACTGTTCACATGAATGTGTTACCTAATAAACTTCTCAAAGAGAAGGGCGCAGTCCATAGGTTCCTGAAGCGTCACTGTGGTCTGGTTGTAGAAGAGGCTCTCCAAGACCTCGCTCTGCAGGCTGAGGAGCAGCTGGTGAGTGTGAAAGACCTTGACCTCCTCAGAGCCGCTGGAAAGGACCCTCAGCGTGCTGTCACTGGTATTGGCGTTGTTCAGGAGCTCTTGCAAACGCTGGATGAGCATCAGCGAATGGTTAATGATGGCTGCAGGAACATTACCACCCGGATCAAACTTGGGAGGAGCGGGAGAAGACAAACACTGAACTGAAAGAGAAGCAACAATGGGTGATAGACGCTCTTGGGGGTGCTAATCATTGCCCAACCTAGCGTCCACTACCAACTGTTAATTCTGACTGAAGTGCAGACACCCAAAACAAAGTCCATGACCTTTAACCTAGATGGGAACTAGCAAACACTGCACCCGCTAGGCAGAAGGTATATCTGTTATAATATCTGTAGGACTTTTTCCCCCCCAATATATGTAGAAAAAATATATTACTCCAAGCAAGTAATGTTAACAAGACACTTTTATACAGTATTAATGCCCAGTTATACTGAAGCCTGTGAGTCTAGTGAAACTGTGTTCTCTTTACGTAATGTTTCACAAAATTAAACGCATTAATCTACTGGAAGTGTCTGTGGCGAGGTTCCCAGCATCTCCAGTTTTAGCTGGACTGGCTAACTCTCTTTCTAACCTACTGCATGCCTGGAAGTGTAATTGCAAGGATAGGTTCATGCATGCAGTGCAGCAGACCTGGGGCTGTGACAGTGCAGCCAGCTGGTCATCTTAATGTGACCGTGGGATGGGGGATGGGGAGGAGTGGCATCTGCTTTACCTCTGCCAAATGTTCTCAGAATTTAGAGACATTTAGTGCTCACATTTGAGCTGGAAAAACTGAGTGGACTGTTAGAACAGGGGTCTTCCCCTTCCCTTCCCCCTGTTGCTGGGGGGGGGGGGGGCTCATCAGTCGGGTCGTCTGTTCCTGGGAGGGGCAGGGGGAATGAGGGCCTGCTAGCATGCAAATGCATGCTGGACAGGGCTCACCATTCCTTCCCAACGGTCTGCAAACCCTAACGCCAGCTCCGAGCTGGCGCAGGGTTTGCCGCGGCCAGCAAGTCACTCTTTGGTGTGCTGGTCTCTGATCATTGGGGATGAATAGGTTTAGCATGTTGCATTTAGAGCCTGCGAGTGCATTGTTTCACGCGCTCAGGGGCTGTGATCATGGGGCAGTAGCAAACGCAGGCGCTAGTATGGCACTAACAGCCTTTAGCGCCTGCTCATGATGGGCCCATCAGGGCACTGGGCTCCTCAGAGGAATCCTTCCCAGCTTAGCCTGCACTTGTTTCTGCTCTTGCCCAGGAGTTGAAAGCTTCACTTTCATTTGCATATTAGCAAAGACCCGTAATCCTACCCCTGGCAAGGGAGTCTGAAAGCCTGGTTTGTTCCTTAATCTCCCTCCCTCCAACCCCCCTGCTGTTTGGTTTCAAAAGTCAGCTTAGTGAAGGCACAGAAAAGGCTTCAGCCCCAAAGAGCCTTCTCTTGAAAGAAATGAATGGAGAAAGGCTCTTTTACTTGAAAGCCAGAGGCAGGCACTGTGATGCCCCGTCTGGAGCATTTTCAGGTCAGTGCATAGAAAAATGAACATTTCATTGAATCCAGGCAGACCCTTCCCCACTTGTAAGCACCCCAGGAGAAAAGTATATGTCAGGGTTAATGGGACAAGCCAGGACTGAAATCAGGGCTCTCCCTCAGAAAGCCAGGAACGTCCCCTCCATCTTTGTGGTGAAAAGCCTTTCAACCCCACATCCATCATGACAGACGCTTTTATGAAGCCCTGGAGGTGGCTAAGCAGACCGAATACAGGCACATTCCTTGTTCAGCCCAAGATGCCCAGTGCATTTTGGGGTTTGTAGTCTTGCCACAATAAAAAAAAAAAAAAAAAAAATAGATGTGTCCTTTTACAAAGACGCTTTAAAATGGCTTGCAGTAGTGTAGGCGCGGCTTTTTGTGCGCCGATCCATTTTTTTAGCCTGCCTATAAAAAAGGCCTCTTTTTTTTGCCGAAAATGGACGTGCAGCAAAATCAAAATTGCCGCGCGTCCATTTTGGGTCTGAGGCCTTACTGCCAGCCATTGACCTAGCGGTAAATAATCTGAGCAGTAATGACCTACACGCGTCAAATGCCACTTGGCATGTGTCCGTTACTAGCGGCAGAAAATAAAAATATTTTTCAGACTCACGTAGCGGACACATGCCAAAATTGAAATTACCGCAAGGGCCATGTGGTAACCGGGCGGTAACTCCAATTTGGCGCGCGCTCGGTGATACGTAGGTGCCTACGCAGCTTAGTAAAAGGGCCCCAGAATCCTCGGACATGGAGGTGCTACACAAAGTGTCATAGAAGGAGAAGAAATGGTGTTGGCATTCACACCTCACTCAAGGATGAATGATATCTGTGGCCATAGGGGGCAACTTTAAAAATGATTAGGGGTGCTAAACTCATCTGAAATGGCTCCAAAACCCACAGAGCTGGCAGCTACAGTCTTGGCCCTCAGTAGGGGTCCCTCATGATCATCCCATAGGGACCCTTGTCTTCAAACCCTTTTGATGTTGCTTTTAACTCCTAAC